>NC_092713.1:42553663-42856790 GCF_047496885.1 Scyliorhinus torazame | reverse complement strand
GAAGCTGATTGGGTGGAACATGCTTATTTGGCAGCTGAAGTTGGATGGGTGAACACAATTTTGAATGTTGCCAGTATTTGACCACCTATAAAATCAAATAATCCGACAATTGTACAGCACTCAAGGAGGTGATTCAGCCCCATTAGGTCAGCTTCAACTCTTTTGAAGAGCAAGCCAGTTAATTCCACTTCCATGCCTTTTCCACATTTCCTTGAAACATTTTTTCCTTCAAACCTCCGCTGCACTCCCTCTATGGCAATATCTTTCTTACGGTAAGAGAGTCAAAAGGGCCCCAGGTGTGGTCTAACCAATGTTCGATACAAATAAAGCAAGACTTTGCTACTCCTGTACTTTAGTGCTCTTTCAATAAAGACTAACATACCATTATAGCCTTCCTGGTGCTTTCTGCTTTCAATGGCGGCACAGCGGAACAGTGGCTAGCACTGCTGCCTCACAGCACCAGGGACCCGGGTTCAATTCCAGCCTTGGGTGACTGTGTGTGGATTTTTTACTTTCTCCCCGTGTCTGCATGGGTTTCCTCAGGGTGCTCCGGTTTCCTCCCACAGTCCAAAGATGTACGAGTTAGATGGATTGGCCATGCTAAATTGTCCCTTAGTGTCCAGGAATGTGCAGGTTAGCATATTGTGCTAGGGCAGGGTGGACGGGGGAGTGGATAGGAGTAGAATGCTCTTTCGAAGGATCGGTGCAGACTCGATGGGCCAAATGGCCTCTTTCTGCACTGTAGGGGTTCTATGTTTAGACAATACCTTATTGAAAGCTGCTTTGAATCTGCATCCACCACCACATTCCAAATCTTAACCACGCGTTACATAAAAAAAGGTTTTCCCTCATGTCCCCATTGGGTCCTTAGCCACATGTCGATGTTTAGAGGTTGTTTCGGAGAGTCTAGGACCAGGGGGCATAAAAAGTAAGGGTTACCTATTTACGATAGAGATTAGGAGGAATTTCTTCTCTCAAAGGGTAGTTAATCTGTGGAATTCTTTACCGCAGAGGGGTGTAGAGGCTGGGTTGTTAAACATATTCAAGGCTGAGATAGACAGATTGTTAATCAGTACAGGAATCAAGAATTATGGGGATGAAGTGGGAAATGGGGTTGGGGATTATCATATCAGATCAGTCATGATTTCATTGAATGGCGGAGCGGACTTGACGGGCCGAATGGCCTGCTTCTGGTCTTACATCTTATGGTCAATTACCGTAAGGCTGTGTCCTCTGATATTGATCGTTCAGCAATTGGAAACAGCTTCAATTGACTTTCTCTATCAAAACCCTTTATGATTCGAAGCAGTTCTTCACTTCTCCTCTTGGTGTTATCGACTACAACTCTAGCTTCTTAGTAATAATAATAATAATCTTTATTATTGTCACAAGTAGGCTTACATTAACACTGCAATGAAGTTACGGAATAAAATCCCCTAGTCGCCACACTCCGCCGCCTGTTCGGGTACATTGGTGGAGAATTCAGAATGTCCAAATTGCCTAACAGCACATTTTTCGGGACTTGTGAAAAGAAACCGGAGCACCCGGAGGAAACCGACACAGACACAGGGAGAACATGCAGACTCTGTACAGATGGTGATCCAAGCAGGGAATCGAACCTGGGACCCTGGCGTTGTGAAGGAACAGTGCTAACCACTGTGCAAATGTGCCACCCCTCAGCCTATCCATAACTGGAACTCCCCCCACCCCCCGCCCCCACCCACCGATCCCTAGAACCATTATGGTAAATATCTTTTGCATCCCCTTTACATTCTTCTTAAAATGTGGTGCCCAGAGTTGAATGCAATATTACTTCTGGGACTGAACTAGCATTTGGCTTTTGTAATCGAATTATGAAGGAAACAAGATCGGAAAATGCTGAAAACACCCAATCGGAATTGCCTCCGTGGATAGAACTGAAAAAGTGGCTTTTCATCACAACCAAGTTGCTGTGATTGGTTTGCTGGGTGTTCCCAGCATCTTTAATTTTGCTCCAGATTTCCATCACTTGCGGCGATTGATTTGTTTTTCCCCCTCTAATTACGACAGGCACTATGGCGAATATAGTTCTGTTTTGGGATATTGTGAAAGGCTATATCTTGATAAATATTCCAACCATTCAGAGACTGCCAAGGTAGCAAACAGTCACATAGGAATTAAGTGACTGTCCTTCAAAGGTCAGTTTTATATTGAATGTACATTTTTGGCATTTGAAGGAGACTGGCAAAGCTCACAATTACTGTCAATATCCTGTTCATTTACCTGTTCTTAGTCAAATAATTTTGCCTCGTATCCTAGGGAACAGTCAGATAGAGTACATATTCTTCCACCTTAGCAAAAACAAGATCACATGGTAACCTGTGATATATTCTAGTAGGCCAGAACGCACTGACAAAGGTCCGCTATTCAACCAATGAGTTATGCTATATTTACCTAGATACTAAGCAGGTAAAGGCTCACTCTGTTTCATGGGAAGGGGCAATGGCACCAAACCCAATTAAATATATAGTGTGAAATCACCAAAGGTTAGCTCACCTCTTGCGACACCCATATTAGGTCCCATCTTTAGTCGAGGATGGATGTGTATGATGGTCTTCCACACCACTTCACAGGAAAAATGTCCTGGCATGAAATGCATTGTAGCAGCCAAGTAATCCCTTGACTGATAGTTATCATCTGCTGAATAATCTGTAGTGAATGGAGCAAAAATATGAAACAATAAAATCTTGAAAAATACCAAATCTATAGAATGTAAGGTGTGCTGTGCATCCGGTTTTCTCCCACAGTCCAAAGGTGTGCAGGTTAGGTGGATTGGCCATGCTAAATTGCCCTTAAGTGTCCAAAAAAGGTTAGGTGAGGATACTGGGTTACGGCTGAGGTGTGGGCTTGGGTGGGGTGCTCTTTCCTAGGGCTGGTGCGGACTCCATGGGCCAAATGGCTCCTTCTGCGCTGTAAATTCTGTGATTATCTTTCTTAGGGAGGGAGTTAATTACTGGAATCCTGGGTGGAATCTTACCAGAATTTGGCAAAGTGTCAAGCGCAGACAGAAAACTGGCACTTAACTCTCTAGTTGCACAGACCAGTTTTCTCTCCAATTCTGGAGCCTGCTTGTCAAAAAAGTGCAAGTAGACACGGTTTACGCCATCACTCTGGTGGAGCCTCTTAGAGCCGGGAACAGGCTCCAAACAGATCAGGGCGCCATCTTTAACTGCGGCTGCAATCTATTGGCCCCCCAGCCCACATCACGGTAGTCTCAGAGGCTCACCCCGCCCATCCTGACATTTATGACCAGCAACACCTCCCCATATGTGTTCGCAATGTCTGGGCATGTCCCTCTACCCCTCCCCCAGAGGCTAATAGTACCTCTACGCTCCCCAAGGAATCCCTTTAACTGCCTCACGCCTGGCCCAACCTGTTGTAAACCTCGTTGACAATATTTAGTGAGGGAGGAATCATTTGGCTGGCGGGCAATAAATACATGGAAATGTATTAAAATGCGGTTAGGGATGATTGAAGTGCAGAATCCTCTCTCATAAAAAGAGGTGGGGAAAAGCGGGAAACGTGATCTCCCTGGCAAGAATCGCATTTCCTGATTCTCGTGAGATTTTCCACACTCGCCACTGGTCCCACGGGAACCGAATGCAGCCTCAAGATTCCGTCTTATAATTAAAGACAATGAGCGGGATTCTCCGACACTCCGCCGGGTCGGAGAATCCCCGGGGGGGGGGCCTGAATCCCGCCCCGACGCCGGCTGCCGTATTCTCTGCTGCCGGTTTTGGGGCGGGGATCACGCCGCGCCGGCCGTTGGCAGCACCCCCCCCCCCCCGGCATTTCTTCAGGCCTAGATGGGCCGAGCGGCTGTGGGTTCCTGGTCAGTCCCGCTGGCGAGAAATGGACAGGGTTCCACACGGAGGGACCTGGCTGGTAGGCCGGCTACTGAAGTTCTCAGGGGGGCACGGGGGGACCCGGCACTTTGGGGGGGGGGGGGGGGGGGGGGGGGGCATGGTGGCCTGGCCCGCGATCGGGGCCCACCGATCTGAGGGCGGGCCTGTACCGTGGGGGCACTCCTTCCTTTTGTGCCCGCCTTAATAGGGCTCCGCCATGGCCAGCACGTAGAACCCCCTGCGCATACGCAGGAAACACGCTGGCCAGTCAGCGCATGCACGGAACTACACCGGCGGTTCTGCGCATGCGGCACCTCAAGCCGACCATTCGGCGCCGGTTGACGCGGCGCCAACCCCTTCGGCACCGGCCTAGCCCCCGGAAGTGCGGAGGATTCCGCAACGTCCAGTTGGCCCGACGCCGGAGTAGTTCTGCCCCGTTCTGGGCGCCAGCCCGTCCCGCCAATTGCAGGAGAATCCCACCCAATGTGACTGTGTACCTAAAAGAAATTTGAGCTGATTAGAGAGATAACATGGATTTTTAAAGTGGAGGCCATTTCCAACAAAACTAATAGAGAGGAGAATTCTACAGATGTAGTATATGTGGACTTCCAAAAAGCAATCAATAAGATTCATGATAAGAAACTATTTGATAAAATTGAATCTCATAGAATTGAAGACAAATTAATGATTGTCCGGCCATTTAGGAGGGATGATTGAAGTGCGGAATCCTCGCTCATAAAAAGCAGAAGTCGCTAGCTCAATTAATAATTTTAATCCTGAGCTTGATAGATTTTTGCTAGCTGACACTACTAAGGGATATCGAGGCAAGGTTGGGGGCATTAATAGAATACAGATCAGGCAATGAATAACTGTAAGGCTGAGGCTGCATGACCTACTGTTGTTCCGATGTTCCCTCCCTCACAGCATCATTTTGGCACAGGAGGCGGCCATTTGGCCTATTGTATCTTCACCGGGTAATGTAATGTATTATTTTTCACTTTCACAGACGATTGGAAAATATGTTAGGCATCCCACTAATTCTCCAGTTAAGTGTTTCCTACAATTAGGGGTTTGTTGTTTAGCATGGGTACGATAATCCATAATCCATGATGGTGTATCATAAAAGGCCGCTATGAGGAATTAAGTTGAGAATACTAATGTTGGAAAGTACTTGGAAATATGTGATTCTAGAATTTCATCCTGCAGATTACTTAGCTTTTCAGCATCGCTGAACGATAACCTGAAACCAGGCACGAAAATGAACATATGAATTAAATACAAATTTTGGTAATTAGGAATGTGTTTGCATACCATCACTAGCATTAGCTCGTGGACGATATGAAGGGTAAGGGGTTTCATTCTTCCAGATGTCCTCTTCACTCTCAGCGACAAGCAATGAGTTACACACATGGCTATCATGCAGATCCTGAAGCAGCAGGCGCTGTGACAAATGAAGAATAAAAGGAGAAAAAACATGGATTATTGAACAGAATATGGAATGATGCAGATAAAAGCTACATATCGCAGATGCTGGAAATCTAAAATAAAAACAGAAAATGCTGGATAAACTCAGCAGGTCTGGCGGCTTCTGGGGAGAGAGAAACAGAGTTGACATTTCGAGTCCGTATGAACCTTCTACAGAACGGAGTTCTCAACCATATTACAGGCCAAGCATCATCACACAGTGTACACTGTATTGTCAAAGGCAAGTTGTCAAAAGTGTAACGGTCAGCCAATTTGGAAATGCCAAGTCTAAGGGTTTGTCAAGTCGTGTCAAATAAAACTAAATTAGTTCATATCTTGCACTGGGACTTTGCCAACATTAATTTCACTTAGAATTCTTCTCAGATATCTACTAAAGAATAAGCAGTAATGTGCCTGGATATTTAACAAGTACTTTGCCTCAGTGTTTAAAAAACAGGCGGATACTAGGGAGGAAGTATATCCAGAATTGGTGAAAAGTGAGATGAGAGATATATTATAATAAAGGACATAATATTAGAGAAGCCATTTAAACAAAAGGAGGACAAAGTACCTGGATCTGATGGAATTGATCCAAGGATCCGGAGCACAAGTGTTGGAAGAACTGGCAAATTCTTAATTATCTATCAGTTAATTTCATTGCTTCTTGGGAGGATCAAGATATTGGGAAGGTCACCTAGTGTTGGCTCACACTGCAAAATATTTACGCCCCTTGAACTAAACACTCAGGCTAATGCGCAACAGACGTGCAGTACAGCTGAAACGCCTGGAAACGGTTGGTTACAATTAATCATTTCAAACCAATTGCGATGCCAGATTTCAACCTGTTGAGTTGACGCCCAGGATTTGTGCACAGAATTCCTCCACTACCCACCAGGCTCTCCAGAAGCCACCTTCAGATCAACATTGAGGCCAATTCTCTTCCTAACTTTAAACCAATGCTCAACCTCATGTCTATGATTACCTGGTTGACTACACGGCAAATTTCGCCAATTTTTTTAATCACTGTTCGATAGAGGCGCAAATATTCCAGTTCTTCTTCTTCTTCTTCATCAACTGCAGATTCATCCTTTATCCCAATAAGATTTCTAGAAAATATCAAATAAACTACAGAATTTTTATCATTCTCTTTCAAAGCCACATTGACCCTGGAAAGAAGATTAGATGGTGTGTTAGGATACCGGACTAGACCCCAACATTCGTTAGGAAAAACAGACACGAACCCCAACAATTATTTTTAATTTGTAAAACTGTGAGGAAAAGATACGTCACCCCAGGAATGACTCTGACCAATAGGTGTCTTTTATGTTGAAACAAACTTTAATTTAAACACAGAATTAACCACATTAACATCAAAGAAATAGCTTCACAATAATACGTTAAACAGTTCTTATTCACAAGGGAAAACTTAAACTGACTACCCATACCTGTACTTAACTCCAACTAAGCAACTGAATACAGTTCATGTGCCACTTATAAATAAAGTTTAAAAAACAGGTTTACTTGCTTAGCTGTGTAAACTTTTGGAGAGAGTTCCTTTCAAGGGCAGATCCAGTAAACTTCCATTTTTTCAGGCTCAAATCCTATAGCAAATTGCAAAACTACAAACAGACCTGGTTCCTCCCATTAATCACATCATCTGTATCCCATTAAGTTTCATGATCTGCTTATCAAGGACTAAACACCATTCCTCCCATAAATGATCTACACTCCAGCAAATCTCCAGTAATCAAAACATGATTCCATTAGCCCTTTATCTGTAACATAATAGTATTTGGACCTCTCACCCCCACGTAAATGTATAGTAAGTATGTCATATTATATACAGTAAGAAGTCTTAGAACACCAGGTTAAAGTCCAACAGGTTTGTTTCGAATCACTAGCTTTCAGAGCACTGCTCCTTCCTCAGGTGAATGAAGAGGTAGGCTCCAGAAACATATATATATATATATATATATATATAGACAAAGTCAAAGATGCAAGACAATGCTTTGAATGCGAGCATTTGCAGGTAATTAAGTCTTTACAGATCCAGAGATAGGGGCAACCCCAAGTTAAAGAGGTGTGAATTGTCTCAAGCCAGGACAGTTGGTAGGATTTCGCAAGCTCAGGATAGATGGTGGGGGATGAATGTAATGCGCCATGAATCCAAGGTCCCGGATGAGGCCGTACTCATGTGTGCGGAACTTGGCTATAAGTTTCTGCTCAGCAATTTTGCGTTGTCGCGTATCGTGAAGGGCGCCTTGGAAAACACTTACCTGGGGATCAGAGGCTGAATGCTGAAGTGTCCCCCGACTGGAAAGGAACATTTCATGCCTGGCGATTGTCACGTGATATCCGTGCATCTGTTGTCACAGTGTCTGCATGGTTTCACCAATGTACCACGCTTCGGGACATCCTTTCCTGCAGCGTATGAGGTAGACAACGTTGGCCGAGTCGCACGAGTATGTACCGCGTACCTGGTGGGTGGTGTTCTCACCTGTAATGGTGGTACCCATGTCGATGATCTGGCACGTCTTGCAGAGATTGCCATGGCAGGGTTGTGTCGTGTCATGATCACTGTTCTGAAGGCTGGGTAGTTTGCTGCAAACAATGGTTTGTTTGAGGTTGGGCGGTTGTTTGAAGGCAAGTAGTAGGGGTGTGGGGATGACCTTGGCAAGATGTTCATCTTCATCGATGACGTGTTGAAGGCTGCGAAGATGTAGTAGTTTCTCCGCTCCGGGGAAGTACTGGACGACGAAGGGTACTCTTTCGGTTGTGTCCCGAGTCGGTGCGGTTTTTTGCTGTGGCGTGTTGGAATTGCCGATCGATGAGTCGAGCGCCATATCCCGTGTGTTCGAGGGCATCTTTCAGCGTCTGTAGATGTCTGTTACGCTCCTCCTCGGCTGTGCAGATCCTGTGTATACGGAGGGCTTCTCCACAGGGGATGGCCCACGGATAACCTCACGATGCTCCAGTTCTCCAGCTTCCACCCTAAACACATTAAAGAAGCCATCCCCTATGGACAAGCCCTCCCTACATTGGTGAGACCAAGCAGATGCTGCGACAACGGATGAACGGACATCGCGCGACAATCGCCAGGCAGGAATGTTCCCTTCCAATCGGGGAACACTTCAGCAGTCAAGGGCATTCAGCCTCTGATCTCCGGGTAAGCGTTCTCCAAGGCGGCCTTCAGGACATGCGACAATGCAAAATTGCCGAGCAGAAACTTATAGCCAAGTTCCGCACACGAGTACGGCCTCAACCAGGACCTTGGATTCATGTCGCATTACATTCGTCCCCCACCATCTGACCTGGGTTTGCGAAATCCTACCAACTGTCCTGCCTTGAGATATTTCACACCTCTTTAACTTGGGTTACCCAATCTCTGGATCGTAAAGACTTAATTACCTGCAAATGCTTGCATTCAAAGCATTGTCTTGCATCTTTGACTTTGTCTATATATATGTTTCTGGAGCCTACCTCTTCATTCACCTGAGGAAGGAGCAGTGCTCCGAAAGCTAGTGATTCGAAACAAACCTGTTGGACTTTAACCTGGTGTTGTAAGACTTCTTACTGTGCTCGCCCCAGTCCAACGCCGGCATCTCCATATCATATTATATACAGATATACGTTTGGCTACCATCTTATACTCACCGTGTGTGAGAGTAAACTTTAACTCGATCATGGTGAATTCTGATGATCAGCCAAAACTCAGGCATCAGTGGGCATTTGGGGTCCTGTTCGTTCATGGTGGCACCTTCGCACTCCGAATCACTGCTACCTCCATCATAACCTGTACACGACCCAGAAAAGAGAATTAAAGTCCAAGCAGATTCAGATCTGACCAAAATGACAGCCTAAAATTGCTTCAGCAATAAGCAGAGTATTAACAATCTGATAGCCTCCTCTATATTAGGAAAATATCAAAACTCAAATCTCTCAATCCGGAGGTCAAAAGCACTCCTACCCCAAAATATCTTGGTGAGTACATGCAGTGGACAATGGTGTGCTGAGCCAGAGAAACCAAGAAAGCCACAGGTCCGATCCTGAATTTGGGTGGGATGGGGTGGCTGCCTGGTAGGTCTCAGCTGAGCTGTCAATTGGCCTCGGTAAATGTGGGTAAAAAGGCACAAGTCAGCCACGGTTTCTGTCAGTGTTGATGATCCAGTGATCTATTTTTTTCATAGAATTTACAGTGCAGAAGTTTTACAGTCAAGAATTGCATGAATGCCTTCTCTGCAAATATTACTCAGACTCAGACATGAACGACAACTGGTGCAGTAAGACAAAATACTGTGGCCATCTCTCATGGAACTTCATCTAAGCACGAAGGGTCTCCTTCATAAAGAGTAAGGTTAAAGAAAATAGGGACCAAAATGTTGAAACTGCATGGCATTTAGCAATCACTCACAAACAGACAAACATTTATTCAATGAGCAAGTCATCGGACACTGCCCCATTAAGACAATTTACGTATTGGGTATCTAAACTTGTTTCTCGCCAGGTTGTAACGCCTTTGATTAAGCTCATACTAACACAGCATAATAATGAAGATGAGCAACTCTTAATATTTGATTTGTAGGTCAGCCCGAAGCGTAAAGGCTCCAACAAGTTTGTCTACAATTACACCAAGACAGTAATGTTTTGTGAAAAGCATACAAATTACTTCAGGCCACCCTTGAAGTACAGCTGAAATAAATCTTTGTCTGGATGCAGTCATAGTATAGAAGGAATTAACCCTATGCTTCATTTGTTATTTCTTAGTCAGGAAGCACTGGCTCCCATAATACAGCGGATGGCTGGTTTACAGCTCGCCTTCGAACATTCACAGCACTCAACAGGCATGTCTCTTTGCTGCTTGTTGACGAAACTATGATTTCGCACCTTCCCTTCACTGACACTTTGAAGAATACAGAGACAATCAAATACTGTGAAAAGACAGAGTCCTTCCAAGTTCCATACTGCAAATGGTAGAAAGAATTAATAGAACTGAAAGAACAATAAAGATATGGAACTACACAGCAATTCTGCCATAGGCTGAAGAAACAGGTTGCTATTTCTGGCACTTTAAAGCCAAACATTAACCTGCCTTTCCATTCACCCACTGATTTCCAAATGTCCACCGATGTATTTCCGTCATTCTCTCTTTATGGAATCATAAAATCTGCAGTGCACAAGGAGGACATTTGGCCCATCGAGTCTGCCAACTCTTGGAAAGAGCACCCTGCTTAAGCCCAGGCCTTCACCCTATCCCTGTAAACCCAGTAACCCCTCCTAACCCTTTGGACAATAAGGAAAATTAAACATGGGCAACCCACCTAACCTGCACATCTTTGGACTGTGGGAGGAAATCGGAGCACTCAGAGGAAACCCACGCAGACATGGGGAGAACGTGCAAACTCCACAGTCACCCGAGGCCGGAATTGAACCGGGGTCACTAAAGCAGTGAGGCAGCAGTGCTAACCACTGTGCCACCGTGCCACCCTTTATTTCCTTATTTGCACTAGTTAACAGAATTGTTCGTTTTAAAGTGTTTTGTTTTTTAATCTCTGCCTCTTTGTGGGGAAAACATCTGGCTTTCACTAGGAAACAGCCCAGTGACATGAATTAAATCAATAATTCACTATACATGAACAGGTAGGCACTGATCCATGTTTCACCAATCCCGAGATTCCTTTTAGTGCAGAAGGAGGCCATTCGGCCCATCGAGTCTGCACCAACCATCCCAAAGAGCAGCCTACCGAGGCCCACTCTCCCGCCATACCCCATGATCCTATATCCCCACATAAACCCTAACCTGCATATCTTTGGGTTGTGGGAGGAAACCGGAGCATCCATAAGAAATCCACACAGCCACAGGGAGAACATGCAAACTCCACAAAGACATCATCCCAGACTGAAATCGAACCCGGGTCCCCGGTGCTGTGGGGAAGCAGTGCTAACCACTGTGCCCCCGTGCTGCCCTCCATTATGCAGCAATCTGGAAATTGACTGTCGAGCAAGAATACATACATACGGACATACACCCATACAAACTAGGAGCAGAATTAAGCCATTCGACCCCTTCAGCCGGTTTCACCATTCAATAATTTCACGGATGATCAGATGGCAGCCTGAGCTCCATGTTCCACCTAACCTGGATATTAATCAATAATCCACCAGCCACTGCCTTAAAAATATTCATTGACCCTGCCTTCACCGCTCTCTGATGAAGAGAGTTCCAATGATTCATGACCCTCAGAGAAAAAAATTCATCTCATGTTTATCTTAAATGGGAAACCCCTGGGAGAGTCTGATCCTCAAGCAAAACCTCAAGCAAGCTTTTAATGAGAAACGTTTAGCGAAAACAACATAGAAAATACATTTTTCTACCAACTTAACCAAACATTGCTTTGTTTTTGGCATCAGATTCAAATTATTTAATGGTCCATTAACTTGGAAGAATCACTTTTTATGAAAACAGCAATTTGATTTTACAATTGGTGTAAATTTTGACTTTTTGAATCTTTGGTATTTCTCTTTTAAGTTAAAAATAATTTCTAAACGCAACAATGACGTTTTTGTGCAGACTTCAATGCAACTATATGGAGTCCAAATTCTTCAATTAATAATTTATCCCAGGCATACTACCCAAGTGTCAGGTGTGTATCAGAGGTGGCAATCTCATCTAAAGCAGATGATTTGGGCTTCAAGTCCTAATCCAGAGGCTTGAGCACAAAAATGAAAGCAAATTACTGCAGATGCTACAATCTGAAACCGCAACAGAAAAGACTGGACAATCTCAGCAGGTTTGAAAGCATCTGTGGAGAGAGAGAAGGGGCGAACGTTTCGAGTCTGGATGATCTTTGTAAAAGCTAGAGAGAATTGGAAATAGGGTCAGATTTATACTGTAGGAGCGGTGGGACTGGATGGGGGGAGCCAGCGATGGGTGGAGATAGACAAAGAGGACAGAAGATAAAAGGAATGTAAATGAGGGTGATTAAAGCAAAGGATGGTGCTGATAGTGGCACATAAAGAGACTAGAATGTGCGAATGGCAGAACAAAGGTGAGCAGTGTGTAAAGGGCAACCAGGAACAGTTGGGCCAAGTGAAGTGGGGTGAGGGAAGGGGAACAATGGTGAGGGGAAAACAGATCACTGGAAGAATTGAAAATAAAAATAAATTGATAGAAATAAAAATGGGGTAAAAGTGATGGCGAGAGTTCACAGTCTGAAGCACAAAAACAAGGCCGACAGCCCTGGGCAATCCCGAAAGACTGTCAGAATTTTCAGTTTACAGTGTTCTGCTATTTTGTACCAAGTTGAATACAATGGATGATCCTTCATACCTTTGTGCCCTACTAAATTAATTCTTTCAACATATCATTTTCAGTCTTTTCCTAACAATTCCCAATACTGCGAACCAATCTTCCTACGTTTGAACCTTCATTCACCCAATAATTTTAGTCATGTTTCTCTGCGTCTTTTAGAACTCGTTTACATGGTTCCTGCAGTGAGGATTCCAGCAGCACACATTGCAATACAGCTGCAGCCTTCGTACAGCAAGATAAACTTCGGAACTTACTCTGCTCCTCTTTTTCTGCAACCATATCATTCGTTCATTAGCTTGACGATATGACAGTAGTCACTACAATGACTCTCAGTTCCTACCCTGATTAATTTTCATCGTTGTTTTCCAATCAATCTTATCTGCTATTGATTTTGCATGCAAGATCATCACTTTACACTTTATCTATAATAAACTGCATCTAATTGCTAGCCAGTTCCCCAACAGTCTATGGCTCCCCAAAGTTTATCTGGGGGTCGATTTTGCTCAGTTAGCTAGACAGCTGGTTCGCGATGAAGATCAAGGCCAGAAGCGTGTGTTCAATTCCCATTTATTCGCCTTCTGAGCCCCCACCTTCTCAACCTTGCTCCTCGCCTGAGGTGTGGTGATCCTCAGGTTAAATCGCCATCCTCAAAGGGGAAAGCAGGCTGTGGTCATCTGGGACAATACCTTACCTTCATAATCCACTGTATTAATCACCACTGCATTCTAGTGTTACTCACAAGTATGACATGAAGATAACTTAAGAAAATGCGCAAGAATATCCGCCACAAAACTTAGCCTTGCAGCACTTCTCTATATTTATATAGAGCTTTTCATGGTCATTCGATTTATCAAAGTGCTTTACAGCCAGTGAAGTACTTTTGAAGTGCAGTCACTGTTATAATGTGTGGCAGCCAATTTCTAAGTAGCAAATTCGCATAGACAGCACTGCGACAATCACCAGATAATCTGCTGTGGTGATGTCAATTGAGCAATAAATATTGTCCAGGACATCAAGGATAACTCCCCTATTCTTCTTTGAAATAGTGTCATAATTTCTTTAAGGTCCACCAACTGTACAGCTCTTCCTTAACACTGCACAGGAGCACCTGCCTTGATTTTTGTACTCAAGCACTGGAGTGGAACATTGTGACTCAGCCGAGAGTGCTATCAACTGAGCCATGGCTGGCAGTCGCCTGTAATTCATTTTACGGCATGTAACAGCCCAGGAAGTTTAAATCCAATCCATTTTTATTTGTAGACAAGGTGAAAAATAGCGCAAAATGTTCAGAAACAAGAGCTAGGGTTGTTTTGTGTTCTTTGGAGATTACCGACCCCGGCCTAAGCAGGGTGGCTAGGTCACCACCTGTACTCACTAGCATGAGAAATGCAGCCCAAAAGCTTGCTTCCCTCAACTCCCATTATGTGTCAAAGTTCTGGACCGATAAACATTTGATGTGGATCAACCGGAATGGAGAGAACTATCAAATTGTGCAGAGAATGCCAAGAAATTAATAGGGGGGAGTACGAGTAGAATATAACACAATATAAATGTTAAAATGTTCTTTAAACACATCAGGGTCAAGAGACGGGTGCAGATGGAGAACATTTAACAGTGGCAGTAAAAAGATAATGCCCGAGGACAGGGAGATGGCAGGATCGCTGAATCGTTCATTTGAGACCATTTAATCAGAAAGAAACAAAGAACAAAGTTGAATCAGGGAGCTATAAAAGGAAGCAAGCAAATTGGAAATAAAAGCAAAATACTGCAGATGCTGGAGATCTGAAATAAAAACTGGAAGTTCTGGAAAACTCAGTAGATCCGGCAGCGTCTATGGAGAGAGAAACTAAGTTAAGACTTCGAGTGCAACATGACTTCTTCTGAATTTAATTCTAAAGTGGACTGGAAGCCCTGGGCAAAACAAGGGGAAGTACATTAGATCTGGGGTTTTGAGTACATTGTTCACTAATCCATCTGTTCACTGCTCACCTGTGATCATTAAGCATATAAAATGTTGGTACATACAGCCTTTTAAGTTGTATGTGGCTTTGATAAGAGGGGCAGCACGGTAGCATTGTGGATAGCACAATTGCTTCACAGCTCCAGGGTCCCAGGTTCGATTCCGGCTTGGGTCACTGTCCGTGCGGAGTCTGCACATCCTCCCAGTGTGTGCGTGGATTTCCTCCGGGTGCTCCGGTTTCCTCCCACAGTCCAAAAGATGTGCAGGATAGGTGGATTGGCCATGATAAATTGCCCTTAGTGTTGGGTGGGGTTGCTGGGTTATGGGGTTAGGGTGGAGGTGTTGACCTTGGTTAGGGTGCTCTTTCCAAGAGCCGGTGCAGACTCGATGGGCCGAATGGCCTCCTTCTGCACTAAATTCTAAGAAAGAGCACATATGGAGTACTGCATTCAATTTTGGTTTCCTATTTATAGACAGGATAGAGGGATTTTGGAGGGAATCTAAAGGAGGGCCATAGAATCCCAACAGTCAGGAGGCCATTTGGCCCATCATGTCTGCACCGACCCTCAAAGAGTACCCTACCCAGACCCACTGCCCCACCCAGCCCCATAACCCCGTGCATTGATCATGGCCAATCCACCTAACCTGCATCTCTTTGGACTGTGTAAGGAAACTGGAGCCCTTGGAGGAAACTCGCGCTGACTTGGGGAGAACGTGCAAACTCCACACAGACAGTTAGAAAAGGCTGGAATCGAACCCGGTTTCCCTGCTAACCACTGTGCCATGAAGTTGATCCCTCAACTCAGATGAGCGGGTTACGAGGAATGATTATGTACTCTGGTCATTTACTTTCTTATGAAGCGAATAAGAGCGACTTGATGTAGATTCTTACAATTTTCCGAAGTTCTGGAGAAATTAGATCCAAAAGGTTTTTCTGTCGGGTGCGGAATTCAATGACTGGAGATACACCATAAATATAAGGGTATCAAAGAAACAAATGTGTGCAACATGCTTTCAGTAGAAAAGTGACAGAAATTCAGCTGAGCTACTGGAATGGATATAGTACCATACTGTGCCATCATGAGAGATGATGCAAGAGAAAAAACAGTAAAGAATGCTTTCAATAGTCACAATGGAAAGAACAATAGAAGCTTTTATACAGCAAGGGAAAGAACAGCCAACATGGATAACATGTTTTCACCCTCAAAGCATTCAAAAAATAATGGGCGGGATTCTCCCCTACCCGGCGGGGCGTGGGGTCCCGGCGGGACGGAGTGGCGTGAACCACTCCGGCGTCGGGTTACCCCAAAGGTGCGGAATCCTCCGCACCTTTTAGGGGCTAGGCCCGCACCTTTAGGGGCTAGGCCCACCCGGGAGTGATTGGCGCCCCGCCGGCTGGCGTGGAAGGCCTTGGGTGATACGCCAGCCGGGGCCGAAGGGACTCCGCTGGCAGGCGCGGGTCCACGCATGCGCGGGGAGGGTCAGTGGCTGCTGACGTCATCCCCACGCATGCGCGCGGGGGGGGGGGGGGGGGGGCTTCACCTACACGTCGGCCATGGCGGAGGCTGATAGTCGGTGCATAGGAAAAGAGTGCCCGCGGATTAGTGGGCCCCAATCGCGGGCCAGGCCACCGTGGGGGCATCCCCCGGGGCCAGATCGCCCCGCGCCCCCACCCCAGGACCCCGCCCGCGCTGCCAGGTCCCGCCGGTAAGGGACCTGGTTCAATTTACGCCGGCGGGACTGGCATAGAAGCAACGGGACTTCGGCCCGAGAATCGCCGGGGGAGGCCCGCTGACCGGGGGGGGGGGGGGGGGGGGGGGGGGGGGGGGGTAGGAGGGCATAATGGCCTCACTCTATTTTGTACATTCCTATGATTGATTGCTCCAGCAGTTGAAAGACAAGCCCAAATGAAGAAATCCACTTCCCTCCATTTTGCAAATGGCAGACAGGAGTACAAAATGCAACACGAAAACCAAAAATGCTGGAAGATTCAGCAGGTCTGCCAGCATTTGTGGAGAGAAAATGGAGTTAATGTTTCATGTCCGTATGACTCTGAGGAAGAGCCACATAGACTCAAAACATTAACGCTATTTTCTCTTTCCACAGATGCTGCAGGACCTGCTGACTTTTTCCAGCCATTTCTGTTTTGGTTTCAGATTCCAGCATCCAAAGTATTTTGCTTTCACTACAAAATACAGTAATTTGTGCAAATGGCAATGCGATCAAATGGCACTATCGCGCAGCACCTACCCACTCCGTGCACATTTACTCGTACATTGTTTTTTGTACCTTCTACTTCGTGCACGCGCATTAATGAAACAAAGTCTACGTGGCTATAAAAAAAGGTTACAGAAAAGCTTTTCTCACCTAATAGATCAGAATCCAGACTGCCCTGACTGGAGACCACACTCTGCACCCGGCTTGGTCTATGCTTGCAGCAGCCTAAAAGGTTCAGGGATAAAAGATGAGGTCAGGCTGAATGCAAAGGGAAGGACAAAGGTTAGAGAGGGGGGAAAAACAGAGCACGAAAGAAAGATACACACACACAAGAGTGAATAAGGAATGACAATAACATGGCCTGAACTGGCTACAGACTTTGTGGTTGCTAAGTGTTGCTTTGCAAAACTTTGATTCCTATGCATTCCAGAGGAAGCTCAACCAGCCAATGCCAATCTTCCTGTAATTTATAGTCCACCTAGCCATCTGCTCATGAACCCCCAAAACTCTCCAAATGGAGACCAGAAGCTCCAGTGACGGGCAGGCTTGGGGGTTGAGATCACAAGCTGGTTGGGGATGGAACCTCCAATTGTTACTTGTGTCAAAAAGAGAAAATGGTACAAGATTTGGGGATTGAGAAAGGGAAAAATACCATGCAAAAAGACAACATCAATTTTCCTGCACAACAGAAGGGACCCCGTCAGAAAACAAAAACAGTTGCATAATTAAGGGCATTACTCTAACACAGCTTTTTAAGCCTCTGATTGATCTATTTAGATAATCTAACAAAGTTATCACAATGCAAAAATGGGTTTGCATTGCCCCATTTTAATAATGTCCTTTTTTAATTTATAAAAAGTGATACATAGACCACGGTATCACAAGTCCCCAATGGCTCAAAATTAAACAGGTAGTAAACTTTTCCAGATAATGGGGCCGGGATTCTCCAAGCCGGGACGCGATTCTCCGGCGTCCGGAGAATCGGCACCAATCGTGCCCGTGCGGTTGACGCGGTGCCAGTCGGGGGCCGCTGAAAGAGGCCCTCGCGGCAATTCTCCACGGTTGACTGGCCAAATTTCAACCTGGTACCATGGGGGCAACCGATCGGCGGGTGCCCACGATCTGAAGGGGCCTACCTCCTTCTGCGTGGGCCCGCTGTAGGGCTCTGCCATGTTGAGCGGCGCCGGCACGGAACGGCCACTACACGCACCCGCACCGGCAGTGCAGGGCCACGTATCAGCACGGAGCAGCGCACAGCACTCCGCCGCCATGCTGGCCCCCCCAAGAACCGCTGAATCTCTTGGCAAGGAGGCCCGGTGATGCCGGCATGCACCACTCTGGTGTTTACGCCAGCGTCAACACGTGGCCGGGATTTCGGAGAACCCCGGCCTGGATGTTCACTACTTATCCTGCTGGGCGGCATGGGTGCACAGTGGTTAGCACAATTGCTTCACAGCTCTAGGGTCACAGGTTTGATTCCTGGCTTGGGTCACTGTCCGTGCAGAGTCTGCACGTTCTCCCAGTGTCTGCGTGGGTTTCCTCCAGGTGCTCCGGTTTCCTCCCACAGTCCAAAGATATGCAGGTTAGGTGAATTGGCCATGATAAATTGCCCTTAGGTTAGGTTGGGTTACGGAGATGGGGTGGCGGTGTGGGCTTACGTAGGGTGCTCTTTCCAAGAGGCAGTGCAGACTTGATTGTCCGAATTGCACTGTAAATTCTATGATTCTATGAACCAAGAACTCAAGAGCCCATGAAAATTCAAACTAAAATCAAAACACTTGACATGCATGTTAGGTGATTTATGCAAAAGTAGTTTCAACTTCCACAAAGTTCTTTGGACGGCATGCCGCCACAGTGGGTGGCACTGCGACAACAGCGCCAGGGAACCGCGTTTGATTCCGACCTCGGGTGTCTGTCTGTGTGGAGTTACTAATAATAATCTTTATTATTGTCACAAGTAGGTTCACATTAAAACTGCAATGAAGTTACTGTGAAAATCCCCTAGTCTCCACACTCCTGCGCCTGTTCGGGTACACGGAGGGAGAATTCAGAATCTCCAATTCAGCTAACAGCACTTCATGCAGGACGTGTGGGAGGAAACCGGAGCCCTCGGAGGAAACTCACGCAGACACGGGGAGAACTTGCAGACTCCGCACAGACAGTAACCCAAGCCGGGAATCAAACCTGGGACCCTGGCTCTGTGAAGCAACAGCGCTAACCACTGTGCTACTGTGCCGCCCAAAACGTTTGCACGTTCTCCGTGTCTGCCTGGGTTTCCTCCGGGTGCTCCAGTTTCCTCCCACAGTCAAAGATGTGCAGGGTCAGTGGATTAGCCATGATAAATTGCCCTTAAGTGTGCAAAGGTTGGGCGGGGTTAGGGCGGGGGATTGGAGTTAGATAGGGTACTCCTTCGGATGGTCAGTGCAGACTAGCTGGGCTGAAGGGCCTCCTTCTGCGCTGTAGCGATTCTGTGATAACAAAGCTGCCTTTTAATATTCAAACTTCCACTGCACTCTGTCATTAAAAATAGCCCAGGGTGGCGCAGTGGTTAGTACTGCTGCCTCAAGATGCAGAGCGCCGGGTCACTGTCCCAGGGAGTTTAGACATTCTCCCATGTCTGCGTGGGTCTCACCCTCACAACCCAAAGATGTGCAGGGTAGGTGGATTGGCCATGCTAGATTTCCAACTTCATTGGGAAAAATAAAAAAATAAAAATAATACAAAGCCTTTCCTTCAATTTCAATTCTCTTTGCATTCATCTCTCGGAATAAGAGTTAGTCAAGATGGGGGTCAAGATTTTCCATCTCTCCCAGAGCCGTGGTGGGTCTGGTGGGTCAGCCAAAGGACCATTGACTTTTAACGGGGCCAGAAGATTCCGATGGCAGGTGGGGCTGGAAAATGTTGGCCTGGGAATCTAACTGCAATCACCTACTTTGAAACATAATGGATCTAACACTCTGGCTATCGAGTGAGCATGTGAGGTAAATAGAAAAAAGAATGGCATACCTGTACTGCTAGGTATAATGGACTGCACAGATTCGGCGAGGCTCACAGCAGAAGAGGCCTGTGATGGCGGATTTGCCACTTGGACTTTCTCAGGTCCTGGGCTTGACTGCAGTAGGGGCGTGTTAGTTAGGGATCGCTCAGACTTGATCACTGTAAACACTTGATCTTGCTGATCAGACTGGCTGATAGAGAGGCAACTTTTCCCATCTATGCTCTCCTCAACCGATTCAGCAGATGCAAGATATACTCCATTAGTCACTGCAGCTATTAACATTCTCTCAGCTGCTGACTTGTTTTCTTCTTGCGAAATCTGTAAAACAGAAACCATAGCAAGGCATAAATAACAACTGATGCATTAAATTAATCCATTAAACAAACATATGAAAATGGCAGACAGGAAAGGGCGACCCAGCTTGTCCTGCACATTATGGTACAACTATAAGTATCACAATACCCCGAGACCTACCAGCCATCAGTCACCGTGTAGTCCTCTGGGAAGAGGGAAAAGTCTCGAGGAACAAACCAATTTAGGGGGAAGAAAATCTTGGAAATTCCTCTTCGACTCTCGAAGGCAATCAACATGAACTCCAGAACACTAGCTATAAAACTCACCCACCCAATACTCCTCCTTTCCTTTGTAATCATGGTATCAGACATAGCCAAGAACTTGTCCATTTAGAATGCCTGCAGTGAATATGGACTTAACTGTTAAGTCACTAGCTTTTTCCAAAAGTTAATAATTCCCTCCAGAAAAAACCTCCTGAAATCTAACCTTGTTTTCTCTTTTCATAACATGCACGTCTCTGGTTTGCACTGGTTTAACTAATCCAAATATGCAATTACAAAGAACAAAGAACAAAGAAATGTACAGCACAGGAACAGGCCCTTCGGCCCTCCAAGCCCGTGCCGACCATACTGCCCGACTAAACTACAATCTTCTACACTTCCTGGGTCCGTATCCTTCTATTCCCATCCTATTCATATATTTGTCAAGATGCCCCTTAAATGTCCCTATCGTCCCTGCCTCCACTACCTCCTCCGGTAGTGAGTTCCAGGCACCCACTACCCTCTGCGTAAAAAACTTGCCTCGTACATCTACTCTAAACTTTGCCCCTCTCACCTTAAACCTATGCCCCCTAGTAATTGACCCCTCTACCCTGGGGAAAAGCCTCTGACTATCCACTCTGTCTATGCCCCTCATAATTTTGTATACCTCTATCAGGTCGCCCCTCAACCTCCTTCGTTCCAGTGAGAACAAACCGAGTTTATTCAATCGCTCCTCATAGCTTATGCCCTCCATACCAGGCAACATTCTGGTAAATCTCTTCTGCACCCTCTCTAAAGCCTCCACATCCTTCTGGTAGTGTGGCGACCAGAATTGAACACTATACTCCAAGTGTGGCCTAACTAAGGTTCTATACAGCTGCAACATGACTTGCCAATTCTTATACTCAATGCCCCGGCCAATGAAGGCAAGCATGCCGTATGCCTTCTTGACTACCTTCTCCACCTGTGTAGCCCCTTTCAGTGATCTGTGGACCTGTACTCCTAGATCTCTTTGACTTTCAATACTCTTGAGGGTTCTACCATTCACTGTATATTCCCTACCTGCATTAGCCCTTCCAAAATGCATTACCTCACATTTGTCCAGGTTAAACTCCATCTGCCATCTCTCCGCCCAAGTCTCCAGACAATCTAAATCCTGCTGTATCCTCAGACAGTCCTCATCGCTATCCGCAATTCCACCAACCTTTGTGTCGTCTGCAAACTTACTAATCAGACCAGTTACATTTTCCTCCAAATCATTTATATATACTACAAAGAGCAAAGGTCCCAGCACTGATCCCTGTGGAACACCACTGGTCACAGCCCTCCAATTAGAAAAGCATCCCTCCATTGCTACCCTCTGCCTTCTATGGCCTAGCCAGTTCTGTATCCACCTTGCCAGTTCACCCTTGATCCCGTGTGACTTCACCTTTTGTACTAGTCTACCATGAGGGACCTTGTCAAAGGCCTTACTGAAGTCCATATAGACAACATCTACTGCCCTACCTGCATCAATCATCTTAGTGACCTCCTCGAAAAACTCTATCAAGTTAGTGAGACACGACCTCCCCTTCACAAAACCGTGCTGCCTCTCACTAATACGTCCATTTGCTTCCAAATGGGAGTAGATCCTGTCTCGAAGAATTCTCTCCAGTAATTTCCCTACCACTGAAGTAAGGCTCACCGGCCTGTAGTTCCCGGGATTATCCCTGCCACCCTTCTTAAACAGAGGAACAACATTGGCTATTCTCCAGTCCTCCGGGACATCCCCTGAAGACAGCGAGGATCCAAAGATTTCTGTCAAGGCCTCAGCAATTTCCTCTCCAGCCTCCTTCAGTATTCTGGGGTAGATCCCATCCGGCCCTGGGGACTTATCTACCTTAATATTTTTTAAGACACCCAACACCTCGTCTTTTTGGATCACAATGTGACCCAGGCTATCTACACCCCCTTCTCCAGACTCAACATCTACCAATTCCTTCTCTTTGGTGAATACTGATGCAAAGTATTCATTTAGTACCTCGCCCATTTCCTCTGGCTCCACACATAGATTCCCTTGCCTATCCTTCAGTGGGCCAACCCTTTCCCTGGCTACCCTCTTGCTTTTTATGTAAGTGTAAAAAGCCTTGGGATTTTCCTTAACCCTATTTGCCAATGACTTTTCATGACCCCTTCTAGCCCTCCTGACTCCCTGCTTAAGTTCCTTCCTACTTTCCTTATATGCCACACAGGCTTCGTCTGTTCCCAGCCTTTTAGCCCTGACAAATGCCTCCTTTTTCTTTTTGACGAGGCCTACAATATCATTCGTCATCCAAGGTTCCCGAAAATTGCCGTATTTGTCTTTCTTCCTCACAGGAACATGCCTGTCCTGTATTCCTATCAACTGACACTTGAAAGCCTCCCACATGTCAGATGTTGATTTGCCCTCAAACATCCGCCCCCAATCTATGCTCTTCAGTTCCCGCCTAATATTGTTATAATTAGCCTTCCCCCAATTTAGCACATTCATCCTCGGACCACTCTTATCCTTGTCCACCAGTACTTTAAAACTTACTGAATTGTGGTCACTGTTACCGAAATGCTCCCCTACTGAAACATCTACCACCTGGCCGGGCTCATTCCCCAATACCAGGTCCAGTACCGCCTCTTCCCTAGTTGGACTGTTTACATATTGTTTTAAGAAGCCCTCCTGGATGCTCCTTACAAACTCTGCCCCGTCTAAGCCCCTGGCACTAAGTGAGTCCCAGTCAATATTGGGGAAGTTGAAGTCTCCCATCACCACAACCCTGTTGTTTTTACTCTTTTCCAAAATCTGTCTACCTATCTGCTCCTCTATCTCCCGCTGGCTGTTGGGAGGCCTGTAGTATACCCCCAACATTGTGACTGCACCCTTCTTATTCCTGATCTCTACCCATATAGCCTCACTGCCCTCTGAGGTGTCCTCTCGCTGTATAGCTGTGATACTCTCCTGAACAAGTAGCGCAACTCCGCCTCCCCTTTTACATCCCCCTCTATCCCGCCTGAAACATCTAAATCCTGGAACGTTTAGCTGCCAATCCTGCCCTTCCCTCAACCAGGTCTCTGTAATGGCAACAACATCATAGTTCCAAGTAGTAATCCAAGCTCTAAGTTCATCTGCCTTACCCGTAATGCTCCTTGCATTAAAACATATGCACTTCAGGCCACCAGACCCGCTGTGTTCAGCAACTTCTCCCCGTCTGCTCTGCCTCAGAGCCACACTGTCCATATTCCCTAGTTCTCCCTCAACGCTCTCACCTTCTGACCTATTGCTCCCGTGCCCAATTAGATCAACGCAATCTAATCCCTTAATCCGTGTTAAAACCTCAATAAAATCTCCCTGAAGTCTATACTTTGGGAGTAAAATGATTCCATTCTCTCATCTTGTTGTAGTAAATAAATTGTTTTAAACTAGATCCATCTAGTGGGCCTCTTCTTGTCTATGCTACATTAATACTAATGTGCCCTTTAAAACAGTGGTGTGTATGCAATTTCCTTATGACAATTTTCAACCAGTGCTTAAAATAAAGGTACTTTTAAATATATTAATTCCTGGGATGTGGACGTCACTGGTTGGCCATCATTTATTGCCCATCCCTAATTGCTCTTGAGATGGTAGTGGTGAGCTGCCTCTTGAACTGCTGCAGTCCATGTGGTGTAGGTACACCCACTGTGTTATTTGGGAGGGACTTTGACCCAGCAACAGTGAAGGAACAGCGACCTATTTCCAAGTCAGCATGGTGTGTGGCTTGGAGGGGAACTTCCAGGTGATAGTGCTCTCAGGTATCTGCTGCCTTGTCCTTCTATTTGGTAGCAATCATGGGTTTGGATTGTGTTGTCGAAAGAGCCTTGGAGAGTTTCTGCAGCGCATCTTATAGATGGTACACGTGGCTGCCAATGTACATTGGTGGTGGAGCGATTGAATGTTTGTGAATGGAGTAAAATCAAGTGGACTGCTTTGTCATGGTCTTGAGTGTTAGTGGAGCAGCATTCATCCAAGCAAGCTGGAAAGTATTCCATTACAATCCAGACTTGTACCCCTTGGTGCTGGACAAACCTTGGTGAGTTACTCACCACAGGATTCCCAATCTCTGAACTCCTTTTGTAACCACAATAGTCCAATTCAGTTTCTGATCAATGGTGATCCCCACAATGTTGAGAGTAGGGGTTCAGCAATGGTTATGCCATTGAATGTCAAGGGGCAATGGTTAGATGCTCTCTTGTTGGAGATGGTTATTGCCTGGCACTTGTGTGGCGTGAATGTTACTTGCCAGCCCAAGCCTGGACATTGTCCAGGTCTTGCTACATTTGGACATGGACTGTTCCAGTGTCTGGGAGTCGCAAATGGTGCTGAACACTGTGCAGTCATCAATGAATAATCCCACTTCTGACCTTATGATGGAAGGAAGGTAATTGATGAAACAGCTGAAGGTGGTTAAACCTAGAAATGTTTGCACCTGAAACTATGTTAACCCCATGGTTGCATACCATGTTTCTATTGCATTACAATTATATCTAAAATCCTAGCCAACTTGAATAAAATAATTTTAACAGCATACATTGGAATTCATAGCTTATAACCTGCTTGTCACAGCAGAAGCCAACTCCAATAGAATTTACTGATCAACCACACGGAAAATATTCTTACGACTACTATTTTAATCAACGAAACTCTCACTTCAAACAGCCTAATGATCCAATTATCACCTGACAGAAAAATATTTACCTGTGACTTATCTTCGTGTTTCTCTCCTTCAATCACTGACAACGCTGTCGCCATTTCCATTAGTTTACTCCAGTTTTCTGCCCGCTGGTGGCAGATCAGAGCTACCTCGGCATCTGCACTGTCATCACAGGCCACTGCCACACAATCACTTTCCAGACTATGTTGTGCGACTTCTGAGGAAAGTTTCTGCACTGCTTCTATTCTTTGTGCATGCAAGCGACTCACGGACAGATAGTAGAAGTTATTTTCCTCCTCATTGAGGAGGTACCCTGGAAGGTTCATGCGTTTAAACTCCTTAAAATGAAAACATGGAAAAAGCAACTGTTAAAACTAAAATTGTCAGAAAGATAATTAATCATTTAGCATACTTGTTTCGATTAATTTAAGATATAGTCTGCTCCTAATCATGAGCATATTCACATGCTGTCGGTGTTATATGATAGCATGAATTGCCTGTTTGAGAGAGCTGAAAGAGGACTTTCCTCGTGGGTGATTAAAATTATTTTATTCTGAATAAGAGTAAAGCAAAGTCACCGCAGTCCCAGCTGACCAGAGGCTGCTTTCCCCTTTGAGGGGAAGAGCTGACTGGTGGTGATTTAACCTAAGGATCACCAAACTTCAGGCGAGGGCAAGATTGAGAAGGCGAGGCCTTCATAGAGTATACAAATTACAGCTACGTAACAATTGCATTTTCTTCAAATCAGGATTTTTAAATTCTTGCCCAACATCCGTGTTGTCTCAAAATATGTATTTAGTGTCTTAGTAGTTTGCTTCCTCACTCCCATGCCGGTTTTATTTGCTGATTAAGTTAGGAATAATGATCACATCTCGCTGCACATCTCGCTTGGTCGGAAAAGTTCTCTACAAATGATGGATTAAGAATAACATTCTACTCTGCCAGCCACAATTAAAGTTTCTTCGCACCTCTTTAAATTTCTCCAGTGACTGCTCCGGACCAAAGACAAACTTTAAAGGAACCTCTTCGCTGTGGCATCGTGGTCTGCCCTTTGATCCCAGCACATGATCAGACACTTTCTGTAGGGTAGCTAAAGTAATATTTGTTGAATGCCGCAGAGCTGAAACAATCTCATCTTCCAGAAGCCAATGGATCTAAAGAACAGATGGCAATACAGAATGAATTGGAAAACCAGACACCTGTGGAAATTACGGAAGATAAAACTTTACACAGTCCTTATTAAATTCAGGTACTTAAAAAAAGAAGCTAATCATGGGGGCAGCACGGTAGCATTGTGGACAGCACAATTGCTTCACAGCTCCAGGGTCCCAGGTTCGATTCCGGCTTGGGTCACTGTCTGTGCGGAGTCTGCACATCCTCCCCGTGTGTACGTGGGTTTCCTCCGGGTGCTCCGGTTTCCTCCCACAGTCTAAAGATGTGCAGGTTAGGTGGATTGGCCATGATAAATTGCCCTTAGTGTCAAAAATTGCCCTTAGTGTTGGGTGGGGTTACTGGGTTATGGGGATAGGGTGGAGCTGTTGACCTTGGGTAGGGTGCTCTTTCCAAGAGCCGGTGCAGACTTGATGGGCCGAATGGCCTCCTTCTGCACTGTAAATTCTATGATTCACAGACTATTTTAAGTAATGTGAAACTTAAACATCCATCATAATTGTGCAGAACCCAAGGGAATAATTAAAATTGATCAATAATTGCACTGCAGTTCAATATCAATGAAAGATTCAACTAATTGGCATCGCAATGATGTTGTCATGTTTCGTGTGCAGTCCAGAGTTACTATTAGTAGGTTGTAGAACTGGGAACGTCCCAGACAAAGTCAATATTTTCTCATTCGACAAACATTAGGCATGCTTCAGTAAACACTCAGAAGATGGATCTTGACTGATCTTTATATGGGGCTGGTTTAGCACACTGGGCTAAATCGCTGGCTTTTAAAGCAGGCCAGCAGCACGGTTCAATTCCCGTACCAGCCTCCCAAACAGGCGCCGGAATGTGGCGACTAGGGGCTTTTCACAGTAACTTCATTGAAATCTACTTGTGACAATAAGCGATTTTCATTTCATTTTACATATTAACTGGGCCACTGACAAAAATCTTTAAATATGCTTTTAAGGGTCTTGTGGCCTTACTACCACGCCTTGGGAATGATAAGATAATTTGAGTCAACAGCCAGATCTAGGCCCCAGGAAATCAACTTTCACGGCTGGATTTTTTGCTACTGTTTAACAACAGGTTTTCTTAAACTCTGCAGAGTGATATTCAAGCAAATGCTCCGTTTTTTGACCCAAGTTATTGATTATTACGATGCATATGCAGGAGCAAAATAAGAAATCAAACAGGTGAGTCTAGGGATATTAATATGGTTCGGTGGATTGGTTAGTCAAGGTTTGTGAGGTGCATATGGCCCCAAGGTCATTGGACACTACAAATATAGGCTTCCACCTAGCTGACCTTTGGCAGGACAGAGTGACACGTGACTTTGCCCTCTCCACCTAGAAAATCAGAGACATAAATATGCACCATTCCAAACTACCACATCCAATCCTACTCAGATGCTCCAGATCATGGCACACCATATACTTTCTCACAGCCTCTATTAGATTATGTTGCACGCATGGGGTAACAGAGCACTTCGAAAATTAGAATATACGCAGGCAGAGTCAACATGGTTTTAATTAAAAGGAAGTCATGCGTGACAATTTTATTCGAACTCTTCAAGGCTGTAATGAGCAGGGTAAATAAGGGAGAACCGGTGAGTGTAATGTATCTGGATTTTCAGAAAGTATTCAGTTAGACACCACACAAGAGATTGTTACACAACATTTGGGCTCATAAGATCAGCGGTAGTATACGAGCATGGATTGAGGACTGGCTAACAGATAGAAAGCAGAGTCGGAATAAACAAGTTATTTTCAGGATGGCAGGGTGCAACTAGTGGCGTGTCACAAGGATTAGTGCTTGGACCTCAGCAATTGATGTCAATGACTTAGGTGAGGGGGCTGAGTGTAATATATCCCAGTTTGCTGACATTACAAAGCTAGGTGGGAAAGCAAGTTATAAGGAGGGCACCAAGAGGCTGCAAAGGGATTTAGGCTGAGTATGTGGGTGGACAAGGAGGTGACAGGTGGATTAAGTTGTGGAGCAGTGTAAAATTATCCACTTTAGTAGGAAGAATGAAAAAGCAGAATTTTTTTTTTTTTTTTTTTAAAAAGGTGAGAGACTATATGTTGGTACTCAGAGGGATTTGGGAATCCTTGCACACAATTCACAAAGTTAACAGGCAGATACAACACACAATTAGGAAGAAAAATGATATGTATGCTAGCCATTTTCACAATGTGAAGTGTAGGAGTATGGGAGTCTTGCAGCAATTATATTTATATTTCAATTATATTTTAATTTTTTTTTTAATTCTAGTTTTACTACAATTATATAGGACTTCAGATGACACCATACCTGAAGTGCTGTGCAATGTTTTGGTGTTGTTAAAATTGGGCCTTAGAGGGGGTGCATTGAAGGTTCATTACATTGATTTCGAGGAAGAGAGAGTTGTCTAATAAGTAAAGATTGAGTAGAATGGACTTATATTGCCTAGAATTTAGAAGAATGAGAATTAATCTCATCGAAAAGTTTTTTTTTTTGTAGTTTTGAAGGACAGATCCTTGGTTGGAGAGTTTAGAACCAGGGCCAAAGTACAAGGATAATGAGCATGGAATAAAACAGATACAAAATTGGCTGACTGACAGGACACAGACAGTAGTAGTTAATGAAAGTTTCTTTGGACTGGAGAAAAGTTTAAATTGAGTTCGCTAGGTGCTGGAGTTTGGATTCCTGCTCTTCCTGATATATATTTATGACCGAGACCTCGGTGTACTGTACAGGGCACAACTTCAAAATCTGCAGATGATACAAAACTTGGAAATATTGTAAATACTGGTGCAGCACTTCACAAGGATATAGACAGATTTGAGGAATAGGTGGACAAGTGGCAGATTAAATTTATTGCACAGAATGTGAAGTGATTCATTTTAAGTCGAAGAACCCAGAGAGAGCAAAGAACAAAGAACAAAGAAATGTACAGCACAGGAACAGGCCCTTCGGCCCTCCAAGCCCGTGCCGACCATGCTGCCCGACTAAACTACAATCTTCTACACTTCCTGGGTCCGTATCCCTCTATTCCCATCCTATTCGTGTATTTGTCAAGATGCCCCTTAAATCTCACTATCGTCCCTGCTTCCACCACCTCCTCCGGTAGCGAGTTCCAGGCACCCACTACCCTCTGCGTAAAAAACTTGCCTCGTACATCTACTCTAAACCTTGCCCCTCTCACCTTAAACCTATGCCCCCTAGTAATTGACCCCTCTACCCTGGGGAAAAGCCTCTGACTATCCACTCTGTCTATGCCCCTCATAATTTTGTATACCTCTATCAGGTCTCCCCTCAACCTCCTTCGTTCCAGTGAGAACAAACTGAGTTTATTCAACCGCTCCTCATAGCTAATGCCCTCCATACCAGGCAACATTCTGGTAAATCTCTTCTGCACCCTCTCTAAAGCCTCCACATCCTTCTGGTAGTGTGGCGACCAGAATTGAACACTATACTCCAAGTGTGGCCTAACTAAGGTTCTATACAGCTGCAACATGACTTGCCAATTCTTATACTCAATGCCCCGGCCAATGAAGGCAAGCATGCCGTATGCCTTCTTGACTACCTTCTCCACCTGTGTTGCCCCTTTCAATGACCTGTGTACCTGTACTCCTAGATCTCTTTGACTTTCAATACTCTTGAGGGTTCTACCATTCACTGTATATTCCCTGCAGAGATTATGTAAAATAAAGGATATAATTCTAAAGGAGGTGGAAGAGCAGAGGAACCAGGGTGCACATGTGTATAAACCACTGAAGGTGGCAGAACAGGTTTAGAGGGTGGTTAAAGTATTCAGTATTCTGGGCTTTATTAATAGGGGCATAGGGTACAAAAGCAAGGAAGTTATGTTAATCTATATAGAATAGAGGTTCAGCCTCAACTTGAGCATTGCGTCCAGTTCTGTGCACCACACTTTAGGACAGATGTGCAAGCGTCAGAGAGATTGCAAAAGTAATTGATGAGAATGGTTTCAGCGATGTACTGCGGCTGTTTTCCTTGACAGAGAGAAGGCTGAGAGATTTGATAGAGGTATTCAAAATCATGAGCAGTCTTGACAGAGTAGTTAGAGAAAAACTGTTCCCATTGATGGAAGGATCGAGAACAAGAAAACATCAGATTTGAAGTGGAGATGCCGGCGTTGGACTGGGGTGAGCACAGTAAGAAGTTTTACAACACCAGGTTAAAGTCCAACAGGTTTGTTTCGATGTCACTAGCTTTCGGAGCGCTGCTCCTTCCTCAGGTGAATGAAGAGGCATGTTCCAGAAACATATATATATATATATATATATATAGACAGATTCAAAGATGCCAGACAATGCTTGGAATGCGAGCATTAGCAGGTGATTAAATCTTTACAGATCCAGAGATGGGGTAACCCCAGGTTAAAGAGGTGTGAATTGTCTCAAGCCAGGACAGTTGGTAGGATTTCGCAGGCCAGATGGTGGGGGATGAATGTAATGCGACATGAATCCCAGGTCCCGGTTGAGGCCGCACTCATGTGTGCGGAACTTGGCCACAAGCTTCTGCTCGGCGATTCTGCGTTGTCGCGCGTTCTCCAAGGCGGCCTACAGGACGCGCGACAACGCGTGACAGGAGGGAAAACCTTTCCACACAGTGAGTGGTGAGGATCTGGAATGCACTGCCTGAGAGTGTGATGGAGGCAGACACAATTTTACAAGATGGGATTGGATAATTAAAAAAAAATAATTGGATGTTTCCACTTGTAGGAAAAGCTAGAACCAGAAGACACAACCTCAGGCTAAGGGGACGATCCTTTAAAACAGAGGTGAGGAGGAATTTTTTTCAGCCAGAGGGTGATGAATCTGTGGAACTCTTTGCCGCGGAAAGCTGTGGAGGCCAAATCATTGAGTGCCTTTGCAACAGAGATAGATAGGTTCTTGATTAATAAGGGGATCAGGGGTTATGGGGAGAAGGCAGGAGAATGGAGATGAGAAAAATATCATCCATGATTGAATGGCGGAGCAGACTCAATGGGCCGAGTGGCCTAATTCTGCTCCTATGGCTTATGGTCTTATTATCTAAAAGGAAGAATGTACAGGGCCCAAGGGAGGGAGGGAGGGGGGGGGGGGGGATGGAACCAGGCGAATTTCTGCTTCAAAGAGCCAGCACAGACACAATGGGCTGAATGGTTTCCTTCGGAGGCGTAATCATTCTGCGGAGTGGTCATATAATATGAGGAGAAATGTCTTCAGTCAAAGGGCTGTGAATCACTGGCATTCTCTCTCAAGGATTTGGATGCTCAGTTAATGCAATACTGAATTAATTCGCTTTTTGGTCACAAAGGGTGTTAAGGGATATGGGGTTGGATTCTCCGGCCTCCCAGACCCAGGTTTCTCGGCAGTGGGAGGTGGCGCACCGTTCACTTGTGGCAGGATTGTCTGTTCCTGCCGCTGTCAATGGGAATTCCCACTGAAACCACCCCACACCGCCAGGAAAGCCACGAGCAGGGTGCACTGCCAGTGGGGCCAAAGAATCCCGCTGCCAACGATTGGCCGGAGAATTCCAGCCACAGTGGCCAGGAAAGTGAACGGAATCCAGAATTTCAGCTGGCATCTTACTGTCTGGTGGAGTAGGCTCGATGAGCTGAATACCTAATTCCTGCTCCTAGTTCTTATGTTTTATGTAAAATCCACCTCTTTGGCGAAGCTTTTAATGCCCTCATTTAACATCTCCTTTGGCTTGGTATAATCTATGTCTGGTTATACTTCCGTGAAACGCTTTGGCACATTTTGCTATGTTAAAGGTGTCATAAAAACATGAGCGCTTATTGTTGCATGTGCACAATGAGAGAGGATGTTATCTGAAAACATGAGCAGAAACTGTGATCTCACCCTGGTCCTCTTGGAAGCTTTCATTTTTCATCCTTATTAGCTGAGCAGGGACATGGGAAACGGGTCGGAAATTCTGCCTTTAGATAGGTATCATACAGTAAAAAGCAGCTGGAGAGAGAACACTTTGAACAGCTTTTGTTGATTGCACTGAAATGTTTTACAATATGGGTGAAGTTCCAAATTCTTAGATCTATGGTTTGTGCACCATGCTGATACAAGGGGAATTAATGGAAGCAGTGTGCCTTGCTAAAACACTCAATAGGCTGCTAACAACTCAGTAATTACTGTTTCTTGACAGTACCTCCTCCATTGTAGCGAGGACAGCTTGTTTGTGCAATGTGGGCAGCTTGGACAGTGGATCACACAGAGCCTCCGCAATCCTGAAATAAAGTAACACAAAGCTCAAGGATGAGCAGACATCTACTTAAGACAGCGATCAAAATCCCGTAAACACTAAGGAGCAGATTTCTTGCACCTGGGTTCTGCACCTGGGTTATTGGATCGCCCTGACACAACGAATACAGGAAAACATGTTTCACAGCAGCACAAGCCTGTCAAAAACGCCTGCTCGATTTCCATCCCTTCATTTAAATAGTAGGACGATTAGCTGAACTCCCTCATGGGCAAGTGCTCCCCATTTCTCATGGAATCTCAGTGCTTAGGCGATCGTATAGCCTCAGGCGCAAGAAGAGGAATCTCCACCCCTCATGCCTTGTACTAGTCACAAACTCCTTTTAAAGGGGGGGCACAGTAGCACAGTGGTTAGCACTGTTGCTTCACAGCTCCAGGGTTCCAGGTTCGATTCCCGGCTTGGGTCACTGTCTGTGTGGAGTCTGCACGTTCTCCCTGTGTCTGCGTGGGTTTCCTCCGGGTGCTCCGATTTCCTCCCACAAGTCCTGAAAGACGTGCTGTTAGGTGAAATGGACATTCTGTATACCTGAATAGGCGCCGAAATGTGGCTACTAGGGGCTTTTCATAGTAACTTCACTGCAGTGTTAAAGTAAGCCTACTTGTGACAATAAAGAATATTATTTTAAAAATATGATCTGGTTCAAGTCAGAAAAGATTGGTACAACTTATCGTAAATTTCCCTTGTGCACAAAGTTGTTGTTCCAGGGCAATATGTAATAGATTTAGCTTACCTACTCTGACTATTGACCCAAATTTTTGACATTTAACATTTGCATGCACAAGAACAGGTTATTTGACCAATTCAAATAGAGGTGGATGTAAAAAGGAGTTCTCTCGAAATTGTTATCCCACAAGAACTAAATGATCTTCTTCAATGAAGACACCCCGTAAAGGCCCATGTATCAAATAGTGTTTCATGAGCAAAATGGTCATTTTAGAAGTGCTTAAATATAGAGATTACTCATTGTGGCAGTCTACAATTATTTCCCCCTCCAGTTATGAGTGAAAGAACGAATTTGCATTTACAGAGTGCCTTTCCCATTGGTAGAATGTCCCAAAGCACAGACAATGAAGTACTTTCCAGTGTAGGCGATGTCTCACAAACGATGATATTCAGGAGTTAAAGCTGGCAAGTATGGTGCAAGTGCAATAATACTACAGCCATAAATAACTGGGAATCCTTCTATAAGAAGGCTGGTACAAAAGAAAATATGAAGGGCTGCATTTAAACAAAGCAAGGAGAAAATTACTTGCAAGGAACATTAATAATAATAATAATAGCAAAACATCAGAACCGGACGCAATTGTGCCAGTGAGGAACCATGATGTGGTGGGAGTTTCAGGACTACAACTGAAAATGAAAATAAATATAACACCCAGGGCTTAAAGAGTGTTTAGAAAAGGACAGATTGGATAAAAAAGGGAGGTGTTTCAGGAGATGACCTTGGAGATAAGAACATAAGAACTAGGAGCAGGAGTAGGCCATCTGGCCCCTCGAGCCTGCTCCGCCATTCACTGAGATCATGGCTGATCTTTTGTGGACTCAGCTCCACTTTCCCGCCCGAATACCATAACCCTTTATTCTTCAAAAAACTATCTATCTTTATCTTGAAAATATTTAATGAAGGAGCCTCAACTGCTTCACTGGGCAGGGATTCCATAGATTCACAACACTGTGGATGAAGAAGTTCCTCCTAAACTCAGTCCTAAATCTACTTCTCCTTATTTTGAGGCCATGCCCCCTAGTTCTGCTTTCACTCGCCAGTGGAAACAACCTCCCTGCATCTATCCTATCTATCCCCTTCATAATTTTATATGTTTCTATAAGATCCCCCCGCATCCTTCTAAATTCCAACGAGTACAGTCCCAGTTTACTCAACCTCTCCTCGTAATCCAACCCCTTCAGCTCTGGGATTAACCTAGTGAATCTCCTCTGCACACCCTCCAGCGCCAGTACGTCCTTTCGCAAGTAAGGAGACCAAAACTGAACACAATACTCCAGGTGTGGCCTCACTAACACCTTATACAATTGCAGTATAACAACCTCTCTAGAGATGAAAGGTATAATTTTATAATAATCTTTATTGTCAAAGTAGGCTTACATTAACACTGCAATTAAGTTACTGTGAAAAGCCCCTAGTCGCCACACTCCAGCGCCTGTTCGGGTTCACAGAGGGAGAATTCAAAATGTGAAAATTATCGTCTTTCGGAACAACCTACACAATCAACTGCTGTAGTTAAGAGTTTAAATACTAAAAAAAAAATCCAAGCTAAAATAAGGGTCTGTAAGGACTCCTTGTGCAGAATAACTTGCACTATGAAGAGATGGGAAGACTGAAAAAACAGGAAAGCTATTGTAGTGGGAGACTTTAATCAGTCTAATTATAAACTATGAAAAAGCCAGGCCCAATATTTATGGGAAGACAGGGACAGAGCGAGGAGCACAGTTGCCAGGGGCAGGTGATAAGAAATCCTGGGAATTATTTAACACAGGAACTCATTGTAACTTTTTTGTTCCCGTTTCCAACCAACAGCAGTCCAGATTGACAGCCTGAAAATGAAAATCGCTTATTGTCACAAGTAGGCTTCAAATGAAGTTACTGTGAAAAGCCCCTAGTCGCCACATTCCGGCGCCTGTTCGGGGAGGCTGAGTGGCTGTTGGATAAGAAAGCCAGCAGCATGTGGCCACATTTCCTCCAGACAAATGCTGACTTGAAACATGGATAAAAACATACATAGGAAAGCAGGAGGAGAACATTCAGCCCTTCCGAGGCTGCTCCACCAGTCATTGCGACCATGGCTGACCATCAAGTTCAGTACCCTGATCCCACCTTCACACCATATCCCTTGATCCCTTTAACCAAGAGCTAAACCTAATTCCTTCTTGAAATTACACAATGTTTTTGCAGCATCTACTTTCTGTGGCAGTGAATTCCACAGATTCACCACTCTCTGGGTGAAGAGATTTCTCCTCGCCTCCTTCACAAAAGGTTTATTCCTTATCCTCAAACTATGACCCCTAGTTCTGCACTCCCCCACCATCAGGAACATTATTTCTGAATCCACCCTGTCTAATCCTGTTGGAATTTTATAAGTTTCAATGAGATCCCCTCTCACTCTTCCAAACTCCAACTGACTTTGTCTCTCCTCATATGACAGTCCCGTCTTCCCAGGAATCAGCCAGGTAAAACTTTGCTGCACTCCCTCCATGAAAATGAAAATCGCTTATTGTCACAAGTAGGCATCAATGAAGTTACTGTGAAAAGCCCCTAGTCACCACATTCCGGCGCCTGTTCGGGGAGGCTGTTACGGGACCATTCAGCCAGGAGGAATGACACCAAAACTGCATACAATACTCCAGGTGTGGCCTCATCAATGCCCTATACAATTGCAGTAAAACATCCCAATTCCTATACTCAAATCTTCTCGCTATGATGGCCAACATACCATTTGCCTTCTTTACTGCCTGCTGTACGTGCACACTAACGATCAGCGGCTGATGCCCGAGGATACCAAGGTCTCACGGAGTATCCAACTCTCTCAATTTACACCAATTCAAATAATAATCTGTCTTCCTATTTTTGCTACCGAAGGTGATAACCCCACATTTATTCACATTATACTGTATCTGCCACAAATATGCCCACTGACTTGAAAGGTCACATTTGGTTTCTGTGGATCGTCAGGTTGAAAATGTGACAAGTTGAACACTGCCAAGTTCATGATAGATGTCTCTTGCAGCTGGCATTAATTGGGAATTACCAAACTCCCAGTCACTTTGACTCCATGACCTGATTTGTCCTGGATGGTGTTAACAACACTCTAGAAGCTCAACACCATCGGGGACAAAGCAGCTTACTTGATTAGCATCCCTTCCATAAATATTCACACTGTCCATCACTGAGGCACTGCAGCAGCATTGAGTGCTATCTACAAGATGCACTGCAGGAACCCACCAAGGTTGCTTAAATAGCACCTTTCAAACCCCCGACCATTATCATCTAGAAGGATTTGGGCAGCAGATATAATGGAAACACCACCACCTGGAGGTTCCCTTCAAGCCACTCACCACCCTGATTTGGAAATATATTGCCATTCCTTTACTGTCGCTGGGTCAAAATCTTGGAACTCCTTCCCTAACAGCACTATGGTTATGCCTACACCTCATGGACTGCAGCGGTTCAAGAAGGCAGCGCACCGCCACCTTCTCAAGGGCAATTAGGGATGGGCATTGATTGCTGTCCTAGCCAGCGAAGCCACATCCCTTGAATTATTTTAAAAACAACTTCTTCCAGGAATTAACAGCCCAAGTAAATTGCATTTTGGCTTTCAAAAAGATAAAGTTCCACTCAAGAGGCTAGTAATTAACCTCAAAGCTCTGAGGTTTAGGGGTAAAGTGTGGAAAAGCAAGGTAAATGACAAATACAAGTATTGCTGAAGCTCTACTGGCATTCTTTGTGGTTCTCCAGCACAGCCGCCAACTGTTACCAAATGAATTTGTTCCTTAAGATCATATTTCGAAGGGTCCGGGTTGTAGATCAGTTAGAAAACCTGAAATTCCAAGCTAGGCATAGTCTGTGGAACAGGCATTCTTATGGTGTTCAGCATGTGTCACTTATGCTGAAAAAAACATTTTTGATTCGAATTTTACATTGGCAAAAGATTTTCATAAACCACAGCATACAGTCTTAGATTTTGTTCTGGAATATACTGCTGATATTTTGCAATTTCCATTTTTGACACAGTATTCTGCTCATACTGACGATCCCAAATTGAAATGGATTGTGCATGTTCTGAGAACAACTGAGCAACAATTTCAACTGGATGAATTATTTTGCAATAGGTTCTCAGCAGACTACCTCTCGTCCGTGGTAGAGACCAGTCGATCCATGTTTTGCATTATCTCGTCATCAGATCGATATGACGACGGCTGTCCTGGTGATCGGTTCATGGAGCTGCTGCTTTCAGATGTGTACCTTGGCATGGTGAGAATGTTGCAAAGCGTTACACTCACAAAAAGCACACACAAATCAATCTGCAATAGCGCAGCTTTCCTGGGAAAAGTACTACAAAGTCAATGTAGCCTGAAATCGAGTATCACACACAAACATCTGCTCATGTCTCGGACAATAACTCAAGCACAGCTTGGGCAGGCAAAGGGATTTCCACTTATTTCTACACGCCCACGCACATAATCTAAATGACAACACTGTATTACCGTGATCTGATTAGTGTGGCCTCATTGTGGAAGCAGCTCATGAGACTAGACATTTTTTTAATAAGCTGTTTTCACTGGTTGGGGGGGGCGGGAAGAGGTTAACAAAAGGTTACATACTTAAGACGATCACAGCAATAACTGAGAAGCATGATAAAATGTCTTTTTTTATACAGAGGGCAGTTAAATTGTGGAATTATTTGTCAGAAACTTGCTGAGAACAGTCCATTCATGTTTCTTGAAAGGGAGCACATTGCTTGACAAGAGGCACATTAGAGAGTACAGGGAGTGGGAAGCAGGCTGGAATTAAACTGGGTGGTTCACATGGAGAAATGCACCAGTGAAATCTTGATGGGCCAAATGTCTGTTTCTACGCTGGAATATTCTATTGCCTTTAATTAAAAGCGCATGGATTATTTGCTGGATTGTTTTCCCGATGATTGGCCCAGTCAACCGTCATAACTTTATTAAGGTGTCTGCTATGGCTAAGTGGTAGCACTCTCCTTTCAGAGTCAGAAGGTCTTGAGAGACTGGTGTACATAATTAAAGGCTAACATTCTTGATTAGATGTTAAGCAGAGGTCGCAGATGCAATACTCACTCATACACTAAGCACTCTTTAGCTGAAACTTGCAAACTAATAATAGATTCTTGACCTACCTATGGTGGTTTTCATGGGTAGGCATAATCTCAACTTCTAAAGGAAGAGTCAGCACAAAGATGTCCAGCGTGACAACTAGATCATTTAGATCAATTGATTTGACGGAGAAGTTCTCCAGGCAGCTGATAATTTCACCTAAATGAAGATAGTGCAACAATTAGAAAGGATTTCCTGTGTTATAACCAATCATCAATGAGATGGGAAACCGATTCTCCAGGAAGCACAAGAGTTTTGCAATGTTTCTGATCTAAGCAGCTAATTCTCTGGCAGGGAGCAGATAATTTACTGTCCCCAAAGTATTACAGACTCATCTGCCCCGCTAGTCTCAGCTAGACAAGGTAAGAGATCCTGTACTCCATCAAACTGTTAAAATGCACATGCTGACCACTCGTTTCTGGTCAATAAGAAGTGAGTGCTATTCACGCCATTGCATAAGACAATGTTACTATGAAACAAGTCAAATCTCAATACCTGTGCTGAGCGGTGTGGCCTGGGTTTGCATCTAAACGTCTCCTAAATAACTACGTCATCACAGGTTGACAGGCTGGAAGAGTAGGGAAAAGGAGAAGGCCAAGCGCCTTCACCTCATAGATTGCACATAAAAACCAGGCAAGAGGATTGCAGCCCACCCTTTCAATGACAGGTGTCACAGGGAATGGAAGTAAATTGCAAAATAAGCTCCAACAGGAACACATTATTCCCCAAGTTTCTATTTTAAAAACTAAGCTCTTCACTTACCAAGGCAAGTGGGCAGTGACTCCACTGGTATGGATTCTACTGAGAATGGCCCGTGGCACTTCTTCCCGCCAAGTGAACAAGTGAGGTGAACAAATAATGGTGGCATTTCCTGATCAGCAAAGTCTTGCTCATTCAAAGAATCTCCCCCAAGAACACTGAACGAATCATCATCCCTGTTCACAGTGTTGGTATCTGAGAGCGAGTCTACATCCTGTAACTCCTTGTCAGATCTTTCCCGATATTCCACCTCCAGATCTGGATCACTCTCTGTCACTATGCCATAACCGGATGTATTACCTATTGGATTTCAGAAAGTGAAGTCGCACCAATGTAAATTTTGAAGTTAATTTATCCAACAAAGACCTCAAAACTTAACATTTAAAATTCTAGCTGACAGCTCCCAGCTGAAATGGTTGCGACTGGACGCAAACCTGAAATGTTGGTAACCAAATTCAGGAATCATACCAGTAAAAATAATATCTTTGAAAAGGACTGGTAAGTGTGTTAGAACTGTATTATTTCACCTCAGGGTTCAGTAGGAATCATGGCTAAACTATTGGAATGGCCATCAGCAATCTCTTTGATTAGTTTGAGTGTTCCTAGGTAAATTGAGAAACCTTAAACCAATTCCCCGTGAGTCCATACCGGAGCGTGGAGGTGACAGGTCTGGGTGAAATGGGGCAGCCGGTTTGCTGGCAGGCCTCCGACTGGACGGCGAGGATCCTTCAAGATGAAATGGACCATTTAAAGGGGCAGCTTTATGTGGACAAAATGGACAGCAGAACCTTGGAGAAGCTTCAGTGGATGGAAGAAAATGACTGAGGGGGGGGACACCTGGATCATTGCATTGCTGAGGTGCCGGTCACATTCTCGGGACTTACAGGATGGCGGCATTGCAAGATCCCACAGTGAGAATACCCCAGTGACCTGAACATTGGCCCAGACATTGGGGGATGTGTCTGGACTCTGGAACAGTACAGCCTCAGGAGTTAGCAACATTTATTTTTTATTGTAAACCAGAAACATTAAACCTGCCTCTGAGCAGCCACAGTGAATTATTTTTTTAAAAATCTGTCCGAATTGGAACTATCACTCGGATAATTCAGGCTGCTACGGGAAAGGGAAATGACATAATGATGAAGCAGGAATGTCCAGAGTTTGGAATTAATTCAAATTATTGGCACGATTTTGGACTTTTACTTGGTATTCAACTCATTTTATTTAACCTGTAAGTGGTAGATGCAGACAATAGCCACACTATTTAGAATAAACTCCATTCCCCAAGTTAATCCTGTAAACTACCGATTCAGAACCAAACAATCAATTACATCAGTGAATGCAACTGAATTAAACCACGACATACTGCGAAATTCCCAAACACCTTACCCTCCTCTCCTGCATTCTCCAACTCGGACAGGTCATTTTCTTCACTCTGTTTTCGTTCTCTTTCACCTTGATAAAGTTCTTCCTGTACATTTCAGAACAAAGTGCATTGAAGAAAATCTCGATTGGAACAACTCCAGTTCTTCTTATTCATGCTGGTAGATGTTATTAGATTCCCATTTTTTTTCCCCCCAAAAGGCACATGGCTTTAAATACAAGCCACTGGTCTGGGCCTGCTAAAATGGAGATGCATCCAAATGAACATGACTTTGTGTCCCTCTCAGAAATGCACCCCACACCCTCACCCTATCTCCATGACGACAGCTGATTTTCCAGCCTTGGAGGCTCTTGCATGCTGGAGACTAGATCCTGGGTCGTACAGAGCCACTGATCCTGGATTGAGGGACCAGAAATACCCGCTTTGGGACCCGTTGCAGTGGAAAGAAGAAAGCAGCTATTAAACTAATATCTGTTTGGACCTGCGGTGGCAGCGGTTAGGAGGAAGCCGCATGTTGGAGGGCTCCCGCACGAGAATTGATTTTACGGAGTTTTGATGACCCGTTCCAGGAGCAACGTTGGATTGAACACGGGCGTGAAAAAGGAGGCTAATGAAGGTCCGTCAGTGGGTGGAAAGGTTGGCTCAGGAACTGGAAGGAAGGTGGAGGCTGGGGCGCCGGGTGAGGCTGCACTGCTCACGGCAGAAAGGATGACTGAGGCGATGGCCGCGGAACTTGAAAAACAGTTCACAAAACACATGGAAGCAATGAGGAAGGAGATGGGGGCGGTATTGAAAGAGCTGGTGGAGGAGGCGATTGCCCCGGTGAGGGCGGCGGTATCGAGTGCAGTGGCAGAGGTGCGGGAGCAAGGTGAGGCACTGAAGGAAGTGGAAGAGGCACTATCGCAACAGTGGTCAACTCACCTCGATGGGGAAGGAGCTGCGGAGGGTCTGCGAGCCAAAATGGAAGACCTGGAAAACAGATCCAGGCGGCAGAATCGGAGCATCGTGGGTCTGTCCGAAGGGATGGAGAGCCCGAGGCCGACGGAGTATTTTGTCACGATGTTGGCGGAGCTATCGGGAGAGGGGGAAGATTCCTCTTGATACGAACTGGATCGGGCTCATAGGTCGTGGAGGCCTATACCAAAGGCGAGTGAGCCGCTAAGAGTAGTGACTGTTTGTTTCCGTAAGTACCGCATGAAGGAGAAGGTCCAGTGCTGGGCAAAAAGCAGAAGCGGGTGGTGCAGTGGGCTGGAGTTGGTATACGCATATACCAGGACTTTACAGTGGAGTTGGCGAGGAGGCGGGCGGCCTTCGGCTGAGTGAAGATGGCACTGTATAAAAGCAAGGTGCAGTGCGGCATATTGTATCCAACGAAATTGAGGGTGACCTACAAATCCAAAGATTTATATTTTGAGACGGTAGAAGCGGCGGAGGTGTTTGCGAAGGTAGAAGGGCTGTGGCAGAATTGAGAAATGGGACTGAGGACTGGTCTTGTACTGAGGGCAGGGTGTTGGTAGGGCTGTGTGTAGCTTTATCTTTCCACTGCATGTTGTTGTGTGTACTAAATAAGTCAACGCTGTTTATTTGGACAAGGTAAGAGTTGGGACTTTCCTTTGCAATGATGGTTCTTTGGGGCTTGTGTGTTTATGCTGCAGTTGTGTGTTAAAGGGGATTTCTTTGTTTTCCTGGGACTGGGCAGGGGAGAAGGAGACCCGAGCAGGGGCCTCCACACTGGCTGGTTTAAGTGAACGGGAGTGAAGTGGGGGGAGAGGTTGCGGCCATCAGAGCCTGGTAGAACAGGTTTCGATGAGCCTAGCCGGGGTGAAAAGTTGGGGGAAGGGACCGATGCTGGGTGAGGTGTTTTTCGAGAGGAAGTGGAGGGGAGGAGTCTGGGGGATGGGGGGGGGGTTACAATTCATGGGTGAAAGCGGGGGGGTTGAGGGGGTGGACTATATATGTTAATGGTGACCATAGGAGATTTGATTCCTTTTGGGGTTTTTTTTTATTTGATGCTTATATTGTCATGCGGGCTGTTGTGTGGGGGGATGGGATTGTTGTTGTTAATAAGGGGTTTGACATTGTATCCGTTACTGTTTACTGCTTATTGGCGGGGGGTAAATTCTGAAGAAAATGTGAAAAAGGAGAATAAAAACATTTTTTTTTATAAAAACGCTAATATTTATTTGAAAACAATTTTGTGCTGCTGATGGGGTACGAGCTTTGCTGCACTGAAGCACGCTTACTGGGACCCGTCACAATCATTCCCCTTTAGTCCCTCTCTGGTTAAAGAATACTACAGTCTAACAGGTAGGCATTGTCTAGCATTCAAAGGGGCGGGTGTTTCCCTGGTTAGCATGATATTTCTTAACATGCAAATTTTATACAAACAGATCCATCCTGTGAAAAGGGAACAAGGTAGAGTAAGGGATATAGCAAAGTGTGTCCCCAATCTTGTTTGCAGGTTTGCAAGCTGGAAAACTAGTGCCATAAAGCCAGAAAGCGTGGCCCGTTCAGTACAATACACATAGAAACCTCACTGTCATAACACAGAATCTTCTTTAAATAAATTAGCCAGTCCCACAAATAAGATGATAAGAATTAGGAGCCGGAGTAGGCCATCTGGCCCCTCGAGCCTGCTCTGCCATTCAATGAGATCATGGCTGATATTTTGTGGACTCAGCTCCACTTTCCGGCCCGAACACCATAACCCTTTATCCCTTTATTCTTCAAAAAGCTATCTATCTTTATCTTAAAAACATTTATTGAAGGAGCCACAACTGCTTCACTGGGCAAGGAATTCCATAGATTCACAATCCTTTGGGTGAAGAAGTTCCTCCTAAGCTCAGTCCTAAATCTACTTCCCCTTATATTGAGGCTATGCCCCCTAGTTGTGCTTTCACCCGCCAGTGGAAATAACCTGCCCGCTTCTATCCTATCTATTCCCTTCATAATTCTATATGTTTCTATAAGATACCCCCGCATCCTTCTAAATTCCAACGCGTACAGTCCCAGTCGACTCAACCTCTCCTCGTAATCCAACCCCTTCAGCTCTGGGATTAACCTAGTGAATCTCCTCTGCACACCCTCCAGTGCCAGTACGTCCTTTCTCAGGTAAGGAGGCCAAAACTGAACACAATACTCCAGGTGTGGCCTCACTAACACCTTATACAATTGCAGCATACCCTCCCTAGTCTTAAACTCCATCCCCCTAGCAATGAAGGACAAAACTTCATTTGCCTTCTTAATCACCTGTTGCACCTGTAAACCAACTTTTTGCGACTCATGCACGAGCACACCCAGGTCTCTCTGCAAAGCAGCATGTTTTAATATTTTATCATTTAAATAATAATCCCTTTTGCTGTTATTCCTAACAAAATGGATAACCTCACATTTGTCAACATTGTATTCCATCTGCCAGAACCTAGCCCATTCACTTAACCTATCCAAATCCCTCTGCGGACTATCCTCTGCACTTTTTGCTTTACCACTCATATTAGTGTTGTCTGCAAACTTGGACACATTGCACTTGGTCCCCAACTCCAAATCATCTATGTAAATTGTGAACAATTGTGGGCCCAACACTGATCCCTGAGGGACACCACTAGCTACTGATTGCCAACCAGAGAAACACCCATTAATCCCCACTCTTTGCTTTCTGTTAATTAACCAATCCTCTATCCATGCTACTACTTTACCCTTAATACCATGCATCTTTATCTTATGCAGCAATCTTTTGTGTGGCACCTTGTCAAAAGCTTTCTGGAAATCCAGATATACCACACCCATTGGCTCCCCGTTATCTACTGTGCTGGTAATGTCCTCAGAGTCGAATGGAAATACCTCAGAGGTACTGGAGCGGTTCAGGCTTGGAACAGGATTCACCTCCTGGGTAAAACTCCTATACAACGCTCCCATGGCGAGCGTACGGACCAACAACACCAACTCCCGATGCTTCCAGCTGCACAGGGGCCCCAGACAAGGATGCCCACTGTCCCCGCTGCTGTTCGCTCTAGCGATCGAGCCACTAGCAATTGCGCTCAGAGCAGCAAAAAGCTGGAGGCGGATCCGAAGGGGCAGCAGAGAGCACAGAGTCTCACTCTATGCAGATGACCTGGATAGAGTGGGGGGGGGGGGGGGGGGGGGGGGGGGTAAGAGAGAGAGAGAGAGAGAGAGAGAGAGAGAGAGAGAGAGAGAGAGAGAGAGAGCACTAACGGGACTGCTGTTTAAACAAGCCCGACACAAATTCCGCTACCTGGGGATCCAAATAGCCCATGACTGGAAAGGGAACCACAAATGGAACCTCACCAGTCTGACAGAGGAAGTAAAAAAGGACCTGCAAAGATGGAACACACTCCCAGTCTCCCTTGCGGGGAGAGTCCAGACGATCAAAATGAACGTCCTGCCCAGGTGCCTCTTCCTACTCAGATTCATCCCGATCTACATCCCCAAGGCCTTTTTCAAAGCACTAGACAAACTAATCATGGCGTTCATATGGGGGGGGGGGGGGGGGGGAGGGGGGGAAAGAATGCTAGGATCCCAAAGAAGGTCCTACAAAATACAAAATCTAGGAGTGGGGGGGGGGGGGGGGGGGGGGGGGCGCGCTAGCCCTCCCAAACCTACAATTCTACTACTGGGCAGCAACTGCCGAGCGAATAAGGGGATGGATCAAGGAGCCAGAAGCCGAGAGGGTGCTCGCGGAAGAGGCCTCCTGCATGGGGACCTCCCTTCGGGCCCTCGCCACGGCAGCACTCCCATCCCCACCCAAAAATCACTCCAGCAGCCTGGTGGTGATAGCCACCCTCCAGTCCTGGAACCAACTATGGCAGCAATTTGGCCTGACCAAAATGTCGGACAAAGCTCCCATCTGCAACAACCATATGTTCACACCAGCACTGACTGACGCCACCTTCAAAAGGTGGGGGCAGGACAGAGGGACACTGACAGTCAGGGACCTGTACACGGACGGCAGGATCGCAACACTGGATGAACTGACAGAGAAATTCCAGCTAGCCAGGGGGAACGAGCTAAGGTACCTGTAACTCAAAAACTTCCTACGAAAGGTGACAAGGACTTACCCACAACCGCCACAACAGACATTACTGGAAGAGTTACTGGACGCAAGCATACTAGATAAAGGAAACTGTAGCGACATGTATGACCGAGTGGTAGAAAGGGTCGACACCGTACTGGATGCAACAAGGAAAAAATGGGAGGAGGACCTGGGGATTGAAATAGGGTGGGGACTCTGGAGCGAAGCACTGCATAGGGTCAACTCACCTGCACGTGCGCAAGGCTCAGCCTGACGCAGCTAAAAGTGGTACATAGAGCCCACTTAACAAGAACCCATATGAGTAGGTTCTTCCCGGAGGTGGAGGACAGATGTGAATGGTGCCGAGGAGGCCCGGCCAACCACGCCCACATATTCTGGTCTTGTCCCAGACTTGCGAGGTACTGGTCAGCCTTCTTCGAGGCAATGTCCAAAGTGGTGGGGATGAGGGTGGAGCCATGCCCGAAAGTGGCGGTCTTTGGGGTTTCAGACCAGCCAAATCTATTCCTGGGGAGAAGGGCGGACGCCCTTGCCTTTGCCTCCCTGATCGCCCGTCGCAGAATCCTGTTCAACTGGCGGTCAGCAGCACCACCCAAAGCTGCAGACTGGCTGTCCGGCCTCTCGGAATCTCTCCAAATGGAGAAAATCAAATTCGCCATCCGAGGGTCAGGCGACGGCTTCCACAGAACGTGGGAGCCATTCACCCAATTGTTCCGGGACCTGTTTCTGGCCAACGAACAAGCAGAAGAATAGCCAGGTAGCCAAAAACAGCGATATCCGTCCGGGAGAAGCAAGTGACAACACCAACACCAAACCCATTTGAGTACTGCCCTCTGTAATTGTTTCTCCGGCACCCAAATGCATATCTAGCCACCCCCCCCCCCCCCCACACACACACACACACACACACTAACAGATGACTACATGTGTTGTAAATAATTTTGCCAATTGTACAGAGTTGCTGTTGTTGAGCTGATGCATAATACCTTACCAGTTACATTATTTGATTTTTTATTTCTTTTTTATTCTTACTTTTTTTTGTTTTCTTCGGTTTTTTTTTGAATGTTTGCGTGTACCCTTCTCTTCTAATATATATTCTATTCTATGTACATAACAGCAAATATACTTTGTGCAAAAACCCAATAAAAAAATTTATTAAAAAAAAGCTCAACACCATCCAGGTCAAAGCAGCCGCTTGATTGGTACCCCTTCCACAAACATTCAATCCCTCCACCACAGACAAACAGTGGCAACCATGTGTACCATCGACAAGATGCACTGCAATAACTCACAAAGATTTCTCAGGCAGCAGCTTCGGAATCCACGACCACTACCATCTAGAATGACAAGAGCAGCAGATACCTGGGAACATCACCACCTGGAAGTTCTCCTCCAAGTCACCACCATGCTGACTTGGAAACATATCGCCGTTCCTTCACTGTCGTTGGGTCAAAATCCTGGACTTCCCTCCCTAACAGCACTATGGGTGTACCTACAGCTCAGGAGCTGCAGTGGAGCTGCAATGTCAACTCACTACCACCTTCTCAAGGGCTACTAGGGATGGGTAATAAATGACGGCCTAAGCAGCGATGCCCACATCCCACAAATGAATTATTAAAATGCCAGTCTGTAATTCGAGGGGGGGGGGGCCTCTGCTATTGAGATCAGTAGTTTCCCAATCTTCTTCACTATCCCGTAATCCGTTCTAGAAAATCCACACACAATTGTCAGATAAGGACAGCTTTGTGCAGTCACGATGCCCCACAATTCGCAAGTACCCTGTCCACAGACATCGTCGGAAGACTCACAATGAAAATGTGGGTTAAGTACTGTGAATATGCCATTGTCCATGAAACATACCCCAAATAATTTAGAGAGAAAAAAGTAAAGTGAAAAGCACATCCCTTGTGAGGTTTAACCCCATTTGTAAGCAGATAACGTTTCTAATCAGGCTTTAGTTGACATAACCATACAGCGTTGCCAATCTGTCCCTCAGTGTCCTTAACAAAATGGCTGATTTGCATATCTCATTGGGGATTGTCACGGTTTGTAACCATATAATATAGTTTGTGACTTACAGTGCAGACAATCTGCATATCTCATTAGTAGGGCCAATTTATAGCCGAACATCATTTCTTTACTAAAATCTCTGACTCAAATTCCAATTATAGTGCATGTTTCAGGTTATTGCAAACTTGCCTCTTTCTTAGCTGAAGGAGGACAGTAAAAGAAATAATATGGGTTCGAAGGCACCGTCTTGAAATGTTGTCGCCCAATCTCAAGGAATTTGTCCTGAAAAGACAGGTTGTAAAGCAAGAAAGATGAAAATATAAATTTTAACCACAGTCATTCCCTTTAATTTTAAATATCCTGTTCATCAAGGGATTTGCCAAGTGAAGGATCATGAATTGAACGAAGTCACAGGTGAATTAGGTTAAAATCTAATAAATTCTTCACTCTAATAAACCCAATATTGAACGCTGTTAATAGATTTTCTGAATGTGATTATTTGCAAAAAGACTTATTTTGCAAAACGTCTTTTTTTTAAAATTCATTCATAGGACCTGGGTGTCGCATTTATTGCCCATCCCTAATTACCCTTGAGGGGGCAGTTAAGAGTCAACCACATTGCTGTGGGTCCGGAGTCACATGTAGGCCAGACCGGGTAAGGATAGCAGATTTCCTTCCCTAAAGTGCATCATAATAATAATAATAATCGCTTAATGTCACAAGTAGGCTTCAATAAAGTTACTGTGAAAAGCCCCAAGTTGCCACATTCCGGCGCCTGTTCGGGGAGACCGGTACGGGAATTGAACCCGCGCTGCTGGCATTGTTCTGCATTGCAAGCCAGCGATTTAGCCCACCGAGTAAACCAATGGGTTCTTACAACAATAAACCAGACTATTAATTCCAGATTTTTATTGATTTCAAATTTCACCATCTGAAATGACGGGATTTGAACCTGGGGCCCAAGAGCAGTATTCTGGGTCTCTGGATTACTCATCCAGTGACATTACCACTAAGCCACCTTACATCATCCCTTTAATCTCATACTCCCATTCTACTGTTCTTTATCCTTCAAAACTTACTTCCGAATACTCTGGACGAGATTCTCCCAATCCGCAACTAAGTGCTCCCACCAACGGGGAAACCTAGCTGCACTAGGAGTGACCCCGACGTGCCATGCGATGGCACTTGGAAAAAGCTGTTGCCGCCAACCCCTGCCCACCCCCAATCGTTGTCAGGTCACCCCCCCCCACCCGAATCGCTGGAAAGAAACCTCTCACACCCCCCCACCTCCACCCAGACCGCAACCCCCATCACTCAGACCAACCCTCCATTTAGCACCCGCTTCCCCAGCCCTCACATCAACCCCTCCTCTCTTACCCCCACCCCCAATATCTCCCCTTCAGCATCCTCCCCTCCCCCCTTTTTCTCTGGCCACCCCCTTGGCAGTGCCAACATGGCACCTTGTATCCAAGGGGTGGTGAGTATCCGCCCAACAATCCAGGATGCCGAGGGAGGTCCTTCATTGGAGATGGGAGTCAGGGGACTTATGCTGGACTGGAGGGTCTCGGGTCATGGGTCTTTCCTGTCTCATGTTCCCAAGTGCTTCCTAGAAAGTTCAGGACAGCTGCACTTTCTGGGAAGCACTCGAGAACAAAAGGCAGCATCACGCGAAGGAAAACACCTGCTATCCTGAGTTAATGGATCCCTGCAGAACTATATAAATTAACAATCCAAATCTCCCCTTTGAAACTGTTTGGACCTGTCAATCAAAAAGATTTTAGAAGGCAATGGGGCATGAAATTGAATGTAAACAATGCAGTTCAAAGCTTTCAGCCTTCTGGGTATACACACAGACTTCCATACTTTAAAGAGCAATTAAATTGATTGGGTAAACCCCTACAAAGGTTTAAAAAAACTTTTACCTTCATCTCACAGTCCTTTAAACTTGGCACACTGACATATGTTTTAAATGATACAGAAGAGAACACTTTCACGTTATTATGAGAAAACTGTAATTTTTGACCTGTTTAAAGGGCTTAAATGCCGCAGGTAGGGAGAGTAACCAAATAAGTCCCATCACAGGAAAGACCTCTGACCTGAGCCCCTCCAGCCCAGGACAAGCCCCCCCGACCTCCCTTGGCACCCTGGAGGTAATTGTTAGGAGGGTACATAACACCTTGCCACCATTCAGGTTACAAGTTGTCCTGTCCACCTTCGTCAAGACTGGCACGTTGGGGGGACTCTCAGGTGGGAGTTGGGAGGCTGGAGCATCCCAGCTGATTAGTGAATTGGGTGTCCTGCCCATGAATGAGATATAAAACAGCTCTACTGAGCTGTTTGCATGGTTCCGCTGGGTTGGGGAGAAAAGCTCGGTAGGTGCAACGGGAAACCCAACTTGCTGGCGGGGCTGGTCCAGAGACGTTGCATTTTGGCCAGACGAGGGATTCAGTCGACCATTGCGAATCCTGCGACTAGCGGACTGCCCTGGAACATCTCGGCCTCTATTTTTTAAAATATAAATTTAGAGCACCCAATTAATTTTTTCCAATTAAGGGGCACTTTAGCATGGCCAATCCACCGACCCTGCACATCTTTTGGGTTGTGGGGGCGAAACCCATGCAAACACGGGGAGAATGTGAAAACTCCACACGGACAGTGACCCAGTGCCGGGATTGAACCTGTGACCTCAGCGCCGTGAGGCAGCAATGCTGTGCCACCGTGCTGCCTTCAGCCTCTATTTTTAAGAATGGTGATGCACTCCTCTCCATCCTCACTGTTTTAATGATTGCTCCATTGTCCTTACACTAATACAAGTTATGAAAGTTGCTGCTGAATCTCACTGTAATACCTGAATGATTTTGTGCAAGTTGGGGTAGACCTCGCACTGTTGGCTGGACTGAAGCAGGGATAGGGAAAATTCTGGATAGATCTTCTTCACTTTTGGTTCTTCATGCGTCACCGGAGAGGCAACACTGGACTGGACACTCTTCAAATCTTGCTCACTGAGGTCTTCAGTCTCTATACTGATAACAGAATCAAGGGACTTTAGAAATTAAAATCTGACAATACAACAATCTCAATTGTTTATGTGATCATTCGCATAAAGAATAGATACATTTCCCGTTCAGTACCAAGCACAACACTAAGTGTCTTCTCTGGTAACTTCCCAAAATTGAATTACTTTTTCATTCACCTGTGAAAACTCCTATATATTAAATATTTCACATAGGTTTAGTTGTGGTGCCTATTTTCATGCCTATCAAATGCTCAGCAAAATGTAATTGCAATAGAGGCGTTATATAAATACATGGTGGTGGTAGTAGTGGTCGTTGACATTATCGAACAACTCTACCTATATCCTAATTTCCACTAATCCTACTTCATTTACCACTCCTGTGTTCACTGATCTAAGTTGGTTCCAGTTTAAGCAATGCCTCAATTTTAAAATTCTCAAAGCCATCCATTTTACCTCCCTATTTCTGTATTCGTCTCCAACCCTACAACCCTCTGGGATATCTGCCTTCCTCTAATTCTGCATTTTTGAGCAACCTAAATATTATTCGCTCTACTATTGGCAGCCATGCCTTCAGTTTTCAAGGCTTTAAGATCTGGAATTCCCTCCGTAAACGTCTCCGCCTCTCTAATTTTCTTTCCTCCTTTAAGGTGCTTCTAAAAAAATTACTTCATAACTAGCTTTTGATCATCTTCCCCTTTCATGTGGCTTGGTGTCAAACTTTGGTTTAGAATGCTTTTGTGACACACTTTGGAACATTTTATTACATTAACTGTGCTATATAAATACTAGTTGTTATTGTTGCTGGCAATCTGACAAAGGATAGTCATTAATAACAGAAGCTTCTCAGATATTCACAGCCACCTGATATTGCTCAGGAAGACTGACATGGAAGCAGTAACTAAGAAAAACGTCAGTGTGATTAGTTATTGTTTCATCTCACAACATGATCACCCGTCAAACAGTGACAGAAAATTCTCGCCAAGAGAATTTCCTGCGACATATTTAATCTTAGTGATCATAGGTTCCCCCTCCATTCTAAAAGCTACCTTGGGTTGGGTGGAGCAAATCTGCATTGAAACGGATTCAGAACATTTTAAGAAGAATTTCAGTTTGCCAGGCAAGATAAAGCTGCAGCAAACTCAGTCACGTCAGCCTAATGAATAGACATGATTACCCAGTTAATGGTCATTTATCACTTTGAGATTTCAGGATCAGAAGTGTTCACGGGGCATGTAACTCCCAACTGAAATTTATGAAGCAATAATGCAGTATAATTCAACTCACAGCAGCTGCTATCAACTTCATCATCTTTTTTTCTCTCCGGTTTATTGCTTCAATCAAATTCACATATGGCAATTTAAAATTGTTTCATTAGCATGAACAACTTCCAAGAGACGTGGGGACTTTGAATTGGTAACAATTTGAATGAAAGCTACAAGATGATTAGATGGTCGCTCAGATCCAGAAGCAAATTTCAGTGAAATTGCAGAGAACAGTGGACCAAGTCACAGACCCTTTCACAGAAATATTAAAGGCTCTTAAAATTACAAAAAATGGCTTGATAGGGGAGACGTAGAGATGTTTCCACTTGTGGGAGAACAAATCTGGAGGTCATAAATATAAAACAGTCACCAATAAATCCAATAGGGAATTCAGGAGAAAGCTCTTTACCCAAAGACAAGTAAGAATGTGGAACTTACTTAAAGAAGGAGGAGTTGAGGCAGGTAGCATAGATTTATTGAAGCGGAAGTTACAGGAGTACATAAGGAAGACAGGAATAAAAGGACATGCTGATAGGATTAGTTGGAGATAGATGGGATTTATCGTGTGGATAAATGGCAGCACGGAATGCTTGCTTCTGTGCTGTAAAATCTGTGCAACTCTATATAACTAGGCTACTCAAACATGTTAACGCATGCTGTCAAGTTTCAGAATTAAAGGCATACACAATGGTTTTATTTGCAAAGTTGCTCAGGATCAAAACATTTCCACACCAACTATTTCTATAGCAATCCTAAGGAACACAACTTACAACTGAGAGATGAAAATTGGTTAGAATTTTAAGTTCCACTGAATGCTTCTTCTGGTTTCCTCTCTACTAGCTACCTTGGCGCACATGGTAAATTATCACCATGTTCTTCACTTGACAGCCTTCTTAGACTTACACTTGTTAATATTTGATTACTCAGTCCTTCACTACAGCTCTCTTCACAATGATCATTACCCTAAAGTTTGCATGCAGTAGTCTATTTGCAAGTCTAAAAGTAAAGATTTTCTTTTCTACTTTAAAACCTTGTTGTATTTCAAGCTGTCACTTTATTAAAACTATTTTTCAACCACGAACCTCAAGAACAAAATAGTAAGAATAAAAAGTGAAACTGTCTTAACAGAACCCCACAAAACCATATTTATATCTTTAGATAGCATGCAGCGCCCTTCATTAGAAGTAAACATAAACAATCTAGGTATATTTGTTAGATATTGCCTTGGATATAGGGCAAGATTCTCTGGCCTCCCTGTGGCATGCTTCTTGGTGGCGGGAGACGGCCCATCATTGGCCGGCAGCGGGACCTCCTGATTCCGCCACTGTCAATGGGATTTCCCATTGAATCCACTCCTTGCTGCCGGGAAACCCACTGTGGGGGTGTGCCATTGGCGGCACTGGAAGATCTCTCCGGTGTGAACATCTGGAAGATCTCACCCATTGTCTTCTTTATTCTTTGATCAAACTTTAAATTTCAGATACAAATAAAAAGTTCCCTTAAATTACGAGGAAGGAAAACGGAAAAGAAATACACCCAGGGAAATCTGTCAATTTTTTTCCAGTTCAGATCATGTGCAAGTCAAGTGGTTCCTCCTTTGCTGAATAAGATCTTGCTCTGAACCAACGTCTTGGCTTATTGACAAGAAGCAGCGAAACTGAGATCAGGAAACAGAAAAAACTCAGATATGTACAGTGATCAATAATTAGATCGCAGCACAGGAAGAAGAACTGAAACTGAGAATTTAAGTGGGAAGTATAAAAGCTGCTGCTGTAAAATTGACATATAAATTTTTTTTAGAGGGTCTTGACAAGGTTGGAGAATCTAAAACTAAAATCATAATCTCAGGACAAAGGGGTTGTTCATTAGGATTGAGATGAGAAGAAATGTCTTCACACAAAGGATTGTAAACCTTAGGAATTGCCTGCCCCACAGGTCTGTGGATGCTCAGTTGTTAAGCAACTTCAAGAATTACTTTAATAGATATTTTCAATACTAAGGGAATCAAGGGATATGGCAATACGATGGAAGGTGAATTAAGGGAGAAGAACAACCACAATCTTATTGAATGGTAGGGCAGACTCTACTTCTTCATGGAGTAGATTAGCCATGATCTTATTAAATGGCAGTGTATGCTGACGGGCCACGTAGCTTTGCCAGCCACGCTTACACTCCACGAAGAATACTGATGACCGTTTACGATAGTTAAAAGACAATAGGAACGTGAGTAATAGAAGAATTAGGCCTTACAGACCCTCCGAGCCTGGTGGCAGAGCCTTTGCCTTGTTCTCTGGAACTCCTGCCCTAAGTTGTAATGTTTTACTGCACAGGTGAGGCCATTGCAATTCTCTGAAAGAGCTGGTCACATTCTTCCATTCTCTTGCCTTTCTCAATATTCTTCTAAGTTTTTCATTTTACAAATATTGATCGCCTTTTAAAAGCTATTTTAATTCACCTTTCACTAATGTTTCTCAGACTGTATTCTGTTGTATCAAAAGTAATTCTCCTAATCTCTTAGCATTCCTACAGTGCAGAAAGAGGCCATTCGGCCCATCAGGTCTGTACAGACTCTCTGAAGAAGCATCCCAAGGGGTAATTTAGCATGGCCAATCCAACTAATCTGCGCATCTTTGGACTGCGAGAGGAAACCAGAGCACGCGGAGGAAACCCATGCAGACATGGGGAGAAAGTGCAAACTCCACACAGTCACCCAGGTTGGAATCGAACCCTGGCGCTGTGAGACAGCAGTGGTAACCAATGTACCACCTTTCCTTTTTTGGGGGGGATGATAGCAAATTTATGCCTTCTCATCACTCAGCAATGGGAATAGCTTATCCAATAATTTTGAATATCTCAGTATGATCCCCTTTAATTTGTTTTTGTTTCTGTAGCCTCCCTCATAGCTAAAACTTCAGGAACCTCTCCATAGAAGTCAGTCTCTTCTATACCCTCTCCATGGTCTTAATATCCGTTCTAAAATACAGCATCTAAAACTAGGCACAATATTTTTACAGCCTACTCAATGATATAGGATACCTCCGATGACAACATAAATGGAACAATCAAATTAGTGTAGGAAAATAAATTACAATAGCTTGGACAGCGCAAGCGAAGAGAAATTATATGCATGCTTTTACAGATATTTCAGCAAGTTATTTGTTACCCATCAGAAATTAAAAGGTTTGGACTTCCGGGTGCGGCGATGACCAGCTGAGTCGCTCGTTTCGGCAGCTCCCTGTGAAACGGACTTTTGGGCTCTTGATAGGAGCCCCAACGGCAATTTTAACGGCTGAAAACACCGTGCGGTAAACCAGAAGGGTGTTCCCCCTGGACACGGATGGAAAAAGGAGAGGAAAGTGGCCGGATTGCAGCGGATCCTTTGGAGCAGCGGCAAGGAAGGCAAGCAGAAACCAAGATGGCGTCGGAAGGTGGCAGTTTCATATGGGGCCCTGAACAACAAGAGTTTTTGAAACGCTGCGTGGAGGAGATAAAAAAGGAAATGAAGAAAGAGTTGTTGGCCCCGATATTACAGGCGATTGAAGGGCTGAAAGAGGAACAAAAGACCCAGGAGCAGGAGCTTCGGGTCGTGAAGGCGAAAGCAGCAGAGAATGAAAACGATATACAGGGCCTGGTGGTTAAGTCGGAGATACAGGAGGCACACCAGAAACGATCTGTGGAGAGGTTGGAGGCACTGGAAAATAACGCAAGGAGGAACAACTTGAGGATTCTTGGCCTTCCTGAAGGTGTGGAGGGGGCGGACGTCGGGGCATATGTGAGCACGATGCTGCACTCGTTAATGGGAGTGGAGGCCCCGACGGGTCCGCTGGAGGTGGAGGGAGCATACTGAGTTATGGTGCGAGGATCGAGAGCAGGAGAAGCTCCCAGAGCCATAGTGGTGAGATTTCTCCGTTTTAAGGATAGAGAAATGGTCCTTAGATGGGCGAAGAAAACTCGGTGTAGTAAATGGGAGAACGCGGTGATCCGCGTCTATCAAGATTGGAGTGCGGAGGTGGCGAGAAGGAGGGCGAGCTTTAATCGGGCCAAAGCGGTACTTCACAAAAAAAAGATAAAGTTTGGAATGCTGCAACCGGCAAGACTGTGGGTCACATATCAAGGGAGGCACCACTACTTTGAGACGGCGGATGAAGTGTGGACTTTTATTGTAGAAGAAAAATTGGAATGATTGGACTACGAAAATGAACGTTTGGACAAAGTGGTGGGACGAGTGGGGGGGGGGCGAAGAGGGATTGTATGATTAATCCTGCGGTATGGTAACTTTTCTTTCTCCCACAGGTGGTGATGGGGGGAGGTGGGGAGGGAGAGGAGATGGGGCGTTGGCCATGGGAGGCGGGGCCGAGGGAGAGGCGCGGGCTTGGTTACCGCGCTATGATAATTATGGCGGGAATAGAGAAGCAGGAAGGAGGGGGCGCCGCACGGGGCGAGCCATGATCACGGGGGGAAGCCGAGGTCAGCCAGAGTTTGCTGACTTCTGGGAGCAACATGGGGGGAGTAATTACACTAGCGGGGGGTCTAGCGGGGGGGGGGGAGGGGGGAATTACTGGGTTGCTGCTGCTGGGGAAAGGGGGGAGTGGGTACGGGAAAGGATGGGCGGGGGGGCACCGTCTGGGAGAAATACAGCTGCGTGGGAACTGGGCGAGAAGCTGGAAAAAGATGATGGCTAACCGGCAAGGGGGGGGGGTGGGAAGCCCCCCAACTCGGCTGATCACGTGGAACGTGAGGGGGATTAACGGGCCGATAAAGAGGGCACGAGTACTCGCACACCTTAAGAAACTTAAAGCAGATGTGGTCATGTTACAGGAAACGCACCTGAAACTGATAGATCAGGTTAGGTTGCGCAAAGGATGGGTAGGGCAGGTGTTCCATTCGGGGCTGGATGCGAAAAACAGGGGGGTGGCTATATTAGTGGGGAAGCGGGTAATGTTCGAGGCAAAGACTATAGTGGCGGATAACGGGGGCAGATACGTGATGGTGAGTGGCAAATTACAGGGAGAGATGGTGGTGTTGGTAAACGTGTATGCCCCGAATTGGGACGATGCCAATTTTATGAGGCGAATGCTAGGACGCATCCCAGACCTAGAGACCGGAAAGCTGATAATGGGGGGAGACTTTAACACGGTGTTGGAACCAAGGCTGGATAGGTCGAAGTCCAGGACTGGTAGGAGGCCGGCAGCAGCCAAGGTGCTTAAGGATTTTATGGAGCAGATGGGAGGGGTGGACCCGTGGAGATTCAGTAGACCTAGGAGTAAGGAGTTCTCGTTTTTCTCCTATGTCCATAAAGTCTATTCACGCATAGACTTTTTTTGTGTTGGGTAGGGCATTGATCCCGAGGGTGAGGGGAACGGAATATACGGCTATAGCCATTTCGGATCATGCCCCACACTGGGTAGACTTGGAGATAGGGGAGGAAACAAGATGGCGTCCACCCTGGAGAATGGACATGGGACTAATGGCGGATGAGGGGGTGTGCTTAAGGGTGAGGGGATGCATTGAAAAGTACTTGGAACTCAATGACAATGGGGAGGTTCAGGTGGGAGTGGTCTGGGAGGCGTTGAAGGCGGTGGTTAGGGGGGAGCTGATTTGTTTGGGCCGGGAAGACTCCGAGAGTGAGGAAGGGATCCTTACAGCGTAGTAGGGATAGGGGGGGGCTGGCACTACCGAGCCTAAGTGAGTATTATTGGGCCGCTAATATTTCAATGGTGAGTAAGTGGATGGGAGAGGAGGAAGGAGCGGCGTGGAAGAGATTAGAGAGGGCGTCCTGTAGGGGGACCAGCCTGCAGGCTATGGTGACAGCCCCATTGCCGTTCTCACCAAGGAACTATACCACGAGTCCGGTGGTGGTAGCTACACTGAAGATTTGGGGACAGTGGAGACGACATAGGGGAAAGACCGGAGCACTGGGGGGGTCCCCGATAAGAAACAACCATAGGTTTGCCCCGGGGGGAATGGATGGGGGATATGGAATGTGGCAAAGAGCAGGTATAACGCAATTGAAAGATCTATTTGTGGATGGAAAGTTTGCGAGTCTGGGAGCGCTGACCGAGAAATATGGGTTGCCCCAAGGGAATGCATTCAGGTACATGCAATTGAGGGCTTTTGCGAGGCAACAGGTGAGGGAATTCCCGCAGCTCCCGACACAAGAGGTGCAGGACAGAGTCATCTCAAAGAAATGGGTGGGGGACGGTAAGGTGTCGGATATATATAGGGAAATGAGAGACGAAGGGGAGACTATGATGGACGAACTAAAAGGGAAATGGGAAGAAGAGCTAGGGGAGGAGATTGAGGAGGGGATGTGGGCAGATGCCCTAAACAGGGTAAACTCGTCGTCCTCGTGCGCCAGGCTAAGCCTGATTCAGTTTAAGGTATTACACAGGGCACATATGACTGGAACACGGCTCAGTATTTTTTTTGGGGTGGAGGATAGGTGTGCGAGGTGCTCGAGAAGCCCAGCGAATCATACCCATATGTTTTGGTCATGCCCGGCACTACAGGGGTTTTGGATGGGGGTGACAAAGGTGCTTTCGAAAGTAGTAGGAGTCCGGGTCGAACCAAGCTGGGGGTTGGCTATATTTGGGGTTGCACAAGAGCCGGGAGTGCAGGAGGCGAAAGAGGCCGATGTTTTGGCCTTTGCGTCCCTAGTAGCCCGGCGCAGAATATTGCTAATGTGGAAAGAAGCCAAGCCCCCGGGGGTGGAGACCTGGATAAATGATATGGCGGGGTTCATAAAGTTAGAGCGGATTAAGTTCGTCCGAAGGGGGTCGGCTCAAGGGTTTACTAGGCGGTGGCAACCGTTCGTCGAATATCTTGCGGAAAGATAGATAGGGGAGAACAAAGAAGGCAGCAGCAGCGGCCCAGGACTTGGGGGGGGGGGGGGGGGGGTGGCCTGAGACAAGGCAGTTGCCAATTAGGGCTAGTTTTTATTTTTTGTTATTTAATATTTATTTATTTGTTGTTGTTTTTGTTTAAATTTAAAAAGGTCATTATTATCTGTATTGTTACAATGTTGTGTAAAGGATGCACAATGTACTGTGTTGGTTGACCAAAAATTTTCAATAAAATATTATTTAAAAAAAAAAGAAATTAAAAGGTTTGAATGTGTGGGATTACATCAAGGCAGGATCTTTAATCCTGATGCTCCTAATCTGCTTTTGTGACCTATAAATCAGACCACATTGGCAGACAGCTGGTAAATACCACCGTAGGTTCAACCTTTATTTAAAATGTGCTGGCTGGGAGGTAAGCGGACAACTAGAAATAGGTTACCTTGAAGTAGATGCAAGAACACCCCTCTGCACCCTCTCTTCCTCAGGTTCTACTCCTCCAATCACAAATGTTGTAGGGTTGGATTCATGATCATTCCAAAGCTGCAAGTCATGACTTTCACGGAACATTCGGATGTGTCCACAAAGTGTCTGCAGAAAAGTGGTGATATCAATCTCCTGCAGCAATTCCTCACAGTAGTCCATAGCTGTAAGTAAGTCCTGAGAGCTGATGTAATAAGATTGCTGTAAACTCCGAAATATACCTTTAAGAATAAAAGAAAATAGCATCTTACAGATAAAATTCCACTCAAAATAAGCATCTCCTCCCCTCATCAAAACTTCTGGTCAATATTATGCCCATTAAAGTGAGTGAAATCAATTTTGGGAATGGAACACTTGCTCCATAATTTTTTCAAACCAAGTAATCCCGCATCACAAATACAGCAAGTTCAATTGTCAGCATTGGATCAAACCGCAAAAAACACCCATTCCTGCACAGGGGATGCAATCACCTTTCACCTTTATATTAGACAGAAAACACAATGTGGGGGTGCGTTAAGAATTCGTTAAGAATTGGGTTAAACAAGAACACCTGCAATTAATCCAGCACCTTTAACATATATAACTATAGTGCACATGAGTAGATAGAAGATACCATTCATAATTTTAACTGGGATTAATCTGATGCTGTGAGAAGGGCTGAAGATTTAGTTTTTAATTTCTAATAGAAGTTAATTAACATAAGTAAAATTTGAATACAGTCCATGATATTTTTACCAACAGAACTGAAAAATTAGAGTTATGTGCCCCCAAGGTGAGCCCTTTCAAAACACGGTGTCGAACAAGTTAAATGTAACCGGCATTTTAAATGTTTTAATAGCATGGGATTTGACTCGGGCCCCGCCACCTTATCGGGTTGCCTTGGAATCAATTAGTTGCTTCCAATTTTTCTAAAGGCAGCCAGTGCTGTCCCTTATATAAACCAATAAGTAAGAATGTGAATTATATATGGGGAGAAGGTTTGCCTTTTTTTCAAAACATCAACAAGCATCAGCTCACAAGTCCTCAAGAAAGAAATTGCTGAGAATTTATATTTATAGTCTGCACCATGTCATTATTCATTAACTTTTATATACATAAACATAAAGTAATATTGTTCACGTTTTGCGATATCCAAAATCTTAAACTGCTGCCGTGAATTGGGGGTATTGGGCGTTGAGTTAATGTGTCATTGGGGAGCAAGGCCTGGGGACTTCCATTACCTTTTACATAACATTGGTGATAATGCTCTTGTAGTAAGTTGCAATAATTGGAAAGTTCCTTGTTCTTGTGGAGATAGGATATTGGATCCGTCGAGGATGAGTTTGCCGGTCGTTCCTGTGACGATCTTAAACCACAGTATTTAGAACATAATTAGCGGCAATTAAAAAACATGTTCCTGTCCAATTTGAAATGGATTTAGCTCCCTCCACCGAGGCTCTCGTATCAGCATTATCAAACTCAATGCTAATAAGAACCATTGTGGAGAAACTGCAACCAATTAAAATAAGCATAACAATCTGAGACGAAGCAGAACTAATGTGCGGAAAATTCTTGCAATAACTTTTAGGTCACTAGACGTCAGGTATATTTATTGGCAACACAACATAAATTTAACGTTACAGATGTTATTTTTTAAGTGCTGCAGTATTAAGTGTGAATCGACTTCTATAATGGAAAAATAATGAGTTTGGTACATAAGGATTCTGAGAGAAATGATCCAGGCAGCTATTGCATCCGGATTTTGTAACTAAGGTTGAGAAAAGAAAAGACAACGGCAGTGTGATAAGCTCAAGAGTTGTGAGAATTTCAATTTTGCAGCTAATGGGCCAGGTGAGATTAAAGTCACAAATGCGGGCAGCACGGTGGCGCAGTGGTTAGCACTGCAGCCTCACGACGCCGAGGTCCCATGGTCGATCCCGGCTCTGGGTCACTTATCCATGTGGAGTTTGCTCATTCTCCCAGTGTTTGCGTGGGTTTCGCCCCCACAATCCAAAGACGTGCAGGGTAGGTGGATTGGCCACGCTAAATTGCCCCTTAAATGAAAAATGAATAAGTCACAAATACTTACATTTGAAATAGAAGAAATTGGAAAATTCTCAGCTCTTGTGTTAAAACCTTTGCAGTAAACAGCTGCTACCACTGTTGCTTTCATTGCAGGGATATTGCAAGGGGCTCCTTAAACACTATCAAAACACACACAACTTTGCCAGTGAGCCAGAGGTCAATGCACAAGCTTAATTCCAAAATGTACGGAATGAAAGGTGCATTTAACTGCTCATTTCCTTCCCTGAAACCAGGTAATAGTAATAGTATAGTTTGTCTTAGCTTGCTCACGGGGATATTTCAATGTACATGCTCCACAAATTGCAACATTAGGTCCAGCAGTCATGTTCAGTACCAGACTGTACCCCGTTAGTAGCATTTCTGCAAGCACAATTCTCAAAAAAAGGCTCAAGAAGGAAAAGAAACCGCCAGCAGTGCCAAGTCCATAGCCCACACCCTGGTTATAGAGCAACATTGGCAGAGACCAGGTGCCAGGTCTTCTGCTCAAGCTTCAAGCTGGTACTGTACAAAGTGACAAAGAAAGCAATGAAATACATTTGAAAACTCAGTACACTTTCTATGGGGCAGTCCAACAGAAAGTTTACAATTGATTATATGGATGTACTAACAAAGGAAACAGTACGAGCCCTCCAGCACAGCCATCAAAATTTATAAAATAAATTTCTTGCACAAATCAAGCTCACAGAAAGAAACAAGATTTTACACTGGCGGCAGGCTAGATTGAAATCTAGGGCCGGATTTTAACTTAGCTGACCTGTCACAGCAGGGAGATTTAGCTCCAAAGCGTAATTATGATAGCACTGACAGGTTTCCAACTCAGAAACCAGCCTGATTGACAGGCTTTGTTCCAGTCAGGCACAGAACAGGCCAGAGGATGGCACAGAACAGGTAGGTTCCACACAGCCGGGTGGAAAATGGGTCGAAGACTGAATGGAGAAGAGGGGATATGGACAGGAGTGGCTGGAGGCCAGGGGCTGGGAGGTGAAGAGCAAATCGAAGGCCACATTAAGAGGTCAGCGAGGTTGAGGATGGGGAATATCCAAACCCAGGATTTCACCAAGCCATCACACTGGTTCCAAGAAGTGACTGGAAAGACACTCGCCTCTCCAGCATCCAACAGTCTCCCGTTGCGTTTAGCCACTGGGTTCTCAAGTCTCATGAAACCCTGCACCCACAGTTCAATTTAAAATGGTGAATACCAATGCAGCTTGCAGCCTGATTCCATGACTTAAATTGCCAATCCACCATCTTGAAGTGGGTTGGTTGCTCCCTTGCCCCACCTTCATTAACACCAGAAGTGGATGGGTCGGAGGCAGCTCAATGTCAGGATTCAGATTTTTAAGCACTTCAATCTCCCATCTGACATAAACACCAGTTTATGCAGGTTAAAATTCTCCCACCCTAAGTTTCTATTTGTTTGGGATTCAATCTTTTGACATGTACGAGACCAATTTATTGCTTCGATAGAAATGCCTTGTAATCAGCGTTTCTGAGAGATCCTTTACAAAGAAAAGCAACCCGGCTTATACAACTGAAAATTTGCAAAATGTTTCACAGCAGAAAAAAAGCAGAATGGCATTACCCCTGCACACGGTAGAACATTCACGCTATCCTGCCTGGGGGAAATTGATGGTTAAATTACCAGAGGATTGGGAAAGGAAAACCCGTAAATGTTCCTTCAGTCAGAACACCACCTGTGGCAGGCACTGAACACCAGGGTGTTTGCTGCCAGTGGACTGGGGGAATGGAGACTTTGAGGAGAGGAAGAGGGGATAATGAAACACAATAAGAATGTTATAGATAAGAACAGAACAGTCAATTTAAATGGGAGAGAACTGGAACACGAACATGCAAGTCGCCCAGTAGCAGAAAAGGATATCCGTTATTAGAAAAATCAATGCCTTAACCAAAACTATCAAAGCATGTCCAGCAAGCAATGAATAGGAATCAGGGCTTAAGCTGATAGCTTTGCTACCTGGTTTTCAAATCCTGATACAGTTCCCAGGAAACATTGTCTTGAGATCTAAATTGTTAAAAAGAGGAGGAAAGAAAAATGCACAATCAAATCAGTCTCTTTCAATCACCTCATCAATTTCAATAAGAGGAAAGGCAGGAAAAATCAAAAATAGCACAATCAACAGCCTCAGGGCCCCGGACATTAAAGTGATGGTGTCTTCTGGTTGGGGCGGAATTACAGGGGTGAAACCCAGAAGTGAAATCAGCTCATTGGATTTTCCCGTTGCCGCTTGATTGAGGCAATGCACTTCCGGATTCTGCGCCTCTACACCACACAGCAGGTCTGCTGTGCACCCACATAATAATAATAATAATCGCTTGTCACGAATAGGCTTTAATGAAGTTACTGTGAAAAGCCCCTAGTCGCCACATTCCAGCACCTATTCGGGGAGGCCGGTACGGAAATTGAACCCGCGCTGCTGGCCTTGTTCTGCATTACAAGCCAGCGATTTAGCTGATCAGCAATTTAGCTCACTGTGCTAAACCATGACGTGATCTCAATTGTTTAAAAGGATAACAGAGAAATGGGATTTGGAGGAACCACAAGGTGTTTAGGGTAGGTGCACAGTGAGCAAGGTCGGTACCTAGATTTAATGATGGAACCCTTGAATTATTGCTGGGTGCATTCAGGAGCAGGAGGATCATACCTTTCCCCAACAGTGGAAGGAAGAAACCTGCTGTGCTCACCATGGGTGGATGTGCCTTCATAGATTGTCCCTAGATCTGAGAATGATATTCTCTCAGGGTTGTGAGATTCTGCCGTTGGTCTGCATGTGACTGAACGGTTGATTCTCAGCCATCGGCTTTTTGGACATGTGGGTAAGATGTCCCATAAGAGAGCGGAATCCAGAGCAGAATATTTGCTTCCCTTCCTTTCTATACCCATCATTAAGATTTTAGGACTCAGTGTTACAGACAGGAGAAAGGGGTAAAACTGAACTCCTTTGTTGTCTTGTCACCTGTCCCTAAGCAGAGGTGCTTTTTGGTTTAAAAAAAAAAAAAAAAAATAGGCTGTAGCGCTTATTCCAAAATCTCTGGTTTGCGTAGTCAACTTTTAAAGTTACTCGATTTTCGCTTCTAACCAGGGAGTGATTGGTCACATAAAGGGCTGTTCCTGTTCAAAGTCACAGAAAAGGGCTCTTTTCACCCAGATCCGGGTGGAATTTTGATGAAAAGGCGTAGGTGAATGTGAGAGGAATAGTTTACCCCTGGAATGGTATGTCTTTTGTTCACCAGACCCGGCAGAAAACAGTGAGAGGTTTGGCTGGAAAGTTGAAACAGTCTTGTGCTTCACTGACAGTCTCTTCCAGCATGCAGGCGGGGGAGGGACAAGCTGTAAGGCCCCACATACAGGAACTGATGATTTTTATCAAGGAGGATTTCCACAAACAGAGGAAAGAAATGCATGAGGATCATGCAAAGGCCATTGCAGAAGATGTGGCACCCCTGAAGAGTACTTTGGAGCGGATGGAGAGGTGTTTGGTGTGCAGGGGTCACAGATTCGGGAGACTGAAGGAGAGATCTCAGACCACAGCGATCGTGTGGTGGCTCTGGAGGCGGAGGTGAGGCTCCTAGGAGACCTTTGTAAAACGCTGAGGGCAAAGGTGGAGGAGCAGGAGAATGCCTCGAGAAGGCAGAACCTGCGAATAGTGGGCCTGCCTGAAGGAGTGGAAGGTGTGAGTGCCACGAGGTACTTCTCGAGGATGCTGGCGGGATTGGTGGCAGAAGGGGTGCTAGATAAGGCACCCGAGGTGGACCCAGCGCATAGGTCTCGGAGGCAAAAGCCTAAAGCTGGGGAGCCGCCGCGGGCGGTGATAGTGAGACTCCATAAATTTGCAGAGAAAGAGAAAATTCCAAGGTGGGCCAGGGGGAAGCGCAGCTGCGACTGGGAGGGAATTAACGTCCGGATTTATCAGGACATCGGAGCCGAGTTGGCAAAACGGCGGGCAGGTTTCAACAAGGCCAAGGCGGTGCTGTACTGGCGAGGGAATGGACGGGGCTCCATAAGTAGAACTTAACGAAGTTGGTGGAGAAGGCTAGGGAGGATCTTAAGAGGTGGGATACACTGCACTTAACGTTGGCGAGGAGGGTCCAAGTGGTGAAAATGAATATTCTGCCGAGGTTCTTGTTTATCTTTCAGGCTCGCCCGATCTTTATACCAAAGGCCTTTTTTCAGAAAGTGGACACAATCATCTCTGACTTTGTATTGGCGGGGAGGTGCTGAGGGTGGGGAGGACCCTGCTACAGAGGCAGCAGGGGGGGTTGGCGTTGCCAAACTTGCTTCATTATTATTGGGCGGCGAATGTAGACAAGGTGCGGCAGTGGTGGGAAGGAGAAGGGGTAGAGTGGGTTAGGATGGAGGAGGAATCTTGTAAGGGGTCTAGTTTGAGGGCTATAGTGACGGCAGCATTGCCAATGGCTCCGAGTAGGTATTCAGGGAGCCCAGTGGTGCAGTCCACGGTGAAGATATGGAATCAGCTGAGGAGGCATTTTAGGGTGGAAAGGATGTCTGTGCCAATGCCACTGTGCGAGAATCATGGGTTTGAGCCGGGGGGATGGATTGTGTATACAGGAGATGGAGGGAAGTGGGGCTGGTCAAGGTGAGGGATTTGTATTTGGAGGAAGGGTTCGCCAGTCTGGAGGAGCTAAAGGAGAGGGTAGAGCTGCCGAGGGGTAGTGAGTTCAGGTATCTACAGGTTAGGGTCTTTGCACAAAAGGTCTGGAAGGGGTTCCCTAGATTGCCAGGATACACCCTGCTGAAGCGACTGCTGCTTCCGGATGTGGAAGGGGAGGAAAGAATTGGGGATATATATAAGTGGCTGGGGGAGCAGGGAAGCGAGTGGGTGGTGAAGGTCAAGGAGAAATGGGAAGCGGAGTTGGGAATGGAGATCAATTGGGGAGTATGCAGTGAGGCACAGCGAAGGGTAAACGGGACCTCCTCTTGTGCAAGGGTGAGCCTGATACAGATAAAGGTGGTGCACAGGGTGCATATGATTCGGGCGAGAATGAGTTGGTTCTTTTAGAAGGTAGCAGATGATTACGAGAGGTGTGGGCGGGGGCCAGCAAATCATGCGCACATGTTTTGGGGTTGTGAAAAATTGGGAAGATTCTGGGCGGGAGTGTTTGTGGTCTTAGCCAGGATAGTGGAGGAGGGAGTGGACCCGGAACCTTTGGTGGCGATATTTGGGGTTTCAGAGAAGCTTGAGCTCATGGAGAGGAAGGAGGCCGATGTCTTGGCCTTCGCCTCTCTGATTGCACGGCGATGAATTTTGCTGAAGTGGCGGTCGGCATCGCCACTGAGGGTAGCAGCATGGTTGGGTGACCTGTATGACTTCCTGTGGTTAGAGTATGAGTTAAGGGACTCAGCAGGGGAGTTTGAGAAAAGGCGGGGAATGACCGTGTTTGAGGAGCTGTTTGTCGTGGGGGGGGTTGTTGTTTACTTGCTGTAACCTACTTTGATACAAGTTTGAATAAAATGCGTTTTTAAAAAAAACTTTAAAAGTTACTCACAACAAACTCTCTTAGGAATAAATTAGAAATTTAGTTAACATACATAGATACATAGCAGATAGGAGCAGGAGGAGGCCTATTGGCCTTTCGAGCCTGCTCCGCCATTTATCACGATCATGGCTGATCATCCAACTCAATAGTTTACTCACACATTCAAACCTGGCGGAATGATCACAACTTCTCACACAACCACATATGCAGGGAGGGGATAAGAAAGAAAGGTTTTACAACTATGAATAACTTAACAGTAAAAAAATAGAAATGGATATCAGTTCACATGGCTGCCAGACTTCAGAAAGTCCAAATCCAGAGTGGGTTCCTTCGTGGGGAAGTTCCAGTTCAAGTGGGTTCCTAGCTGAAGGCAGAATGATAGAATTCCTTTAAAGATGATGTTAATACAGTGAGATGAGATTGATTGTCAGAGACTACTTGGCAGGCAGTGGCTACCAGATAAACAAATTTCTAGGAGGGCTTGTTGCACTCAGCCTGGAATCCTGCTGTTGGAAGTTTGCAGGTTGGAGTTATATCAGCAGGCTGCTCTGCTTCCGAGTCCTCAACTGTATATAGAGATTTCAAAATAGTCACCCGAGTTATGTGACCTCCTTCCTCTGCAATGATTTTATAAAGGATTATTTATCTGGTATCTGGATCTGGCTTTTGTTTCGTGGCTTAAAATGTCCCATTCATTAGCCTCTGAAGGGTCATTATCTGTCATGATTGTCTTGTTCTGGGTAGCTATTGTCTTGCTAGACTCTCAGATTCTATTAGCAAGGTAAGCTTATATAGAGACAAATGACAGCCTCATCCTTTCAATGGTTTCTTTTTGAAATTGACCTCGACGGTCCCAGATGTGAGATTCCAAGAACAACATAGCAGGGAATGTCTCCATTGTAATCAGTATAATGCCTTAGTGGTCACGTTACAATTCCAGACATCAGGTGACTTATGGCAGCCACCCTTTTGTTCAGCAAAGTTCATCTTTGAATAAGCAAAAAAGAATAAAGTTTGATTTACATAGTTCATTAATTATTTCCTTTCTTCGGCACATATCACAAGTATAAAGTGAATATCCCCTTCCTCGAAGAGCCTGCCATCTGCGTTCTGGAACAAAATGATGTGGAATGCTGGATAATGTAGTGTCAAAGCATCATGACAGCTCCCTGGGAATCTGGAACGCACCTTCATGAATCTTTTCTTGTGGTTGAAAACAAGCTCCACATTGATGCAAGAATACTTTTTATGATAGATGAAACTCCTGATTGCCATGGTGTTGCCAGGACTATCTCATTTGATGGCATTTTCTACCTGCAGAACGTCAGCCAGAGTGGCAAATCGGAGTGCCTGCTTATTTTGGTTATCATGGAAGGAGTTTACATCACATTCAGCCCTGGCAAACAACTCACTCTTCTAATGCATTTATATGCAGCAAACTGCAAGATCCTCAAGATGACTCTAGTTGCACCCTGTTACAAAATAGAGGCAAGAAAGCGGAGGCCATGTGACACTGGCAATGCATGCCCAACAGGTCCACCAAATAGAAGATCTTCTTCTCAGGCGCTGGTAATGCCTGTGACCACCTGACATGACAACCTGAGTCTATGGTCGCCCTACTTGAGAAGTCAAGGAACCAAAGACTCTGTCTGCGCATCTTGTTACATGGGTATTGCCTCCTACAACCCTGACAACTCTCCTGTGTAACTGCTGATTCCACCACAGCATGTTTCACCGCCATACTTAGTGATGGCCTTCCTCTTCTGATGTGCTATCAGAAACATTCACAGCACCTCCCATGCTGTTGATGTTGGTTTGAAAGCCTCCAATGTTATCCAATACCTTTATGGCCGCAAGAGTTTTCTGCTAAACATTTGCCAGATAAAACTATCAAAGCAGCGATAAAAACTAAACCCTTATTAAGTTTGGGCATCTTAAAGTGCTCCTTTTTTACTGGTCAGTTTCCCATATCCTGGGAAACCCATGCTCTAGGCATTAAATCCGAAGGAAAGTTAAAAATCTGTGAAAAGGCCCTTGTTTTCAGTCATTTAGCACCTTAACTGCAAGCTGAACAGCCCACCACCCTGCATCAATTCAGGTGAGCAAGGTCGCTTGCTTGCCAAAAGCAGCTCAGTGAAAACTGGTATTTGGGCCAGGTTGTGGTCAGGATTTTTCTCCCCACTTAATTTTACGATATACCACCTGCAACCTGTTCTTGCCCGTTCTTGCCTAGCATGCCATATTACAAACCAAGTTTCACTCATGCACACAAAACATGTGCCTTTACTGTGAGCAAAACAAAACCTTCTCCAAATCAGGATGTAATTGGTTACATTGGTATAAATAATCAACTGTCTGTCCACATGTTGGTGCAGACTATTATTGTATGTGTACTGCACAAAAAATACTTTGATTCTTACTAACGCATTTAAAGAATAAGGGTGGGTTAAGCAAAACCAATATGTTTGCAGATGTTGGAACTTTGCAAGCCATTCTAGATTTATTACAGAAGTTGCTGGCTGACTTTATTTATGTCATTTATTTGCTAAACCAATGAAGCTTCCATTTCTTTATTCAGAAGATGATGTAAACCGAGAAATGATATGTTTGCGATGTAATCAGATTGTACCTTGATGTTTAGCATATATCTATATGATCAGAATGAGCATAAGTAAGTGCACTACCTGAAATAAATATCCTTGTTAGATCGTTCAACACAAGAATTCACAAGTTGCTCTCTCAACGACTCCAGTGAACAGTTGTATATGTAGACAGGACACCGGAGGCGGTTCAGATCACACGAGTCGACCTGAGACGTCTGGCGGCTGAACGTGATGTGACAGTCTTTCTTTGGAGGTAAGCTAAACTCTACTCTTTCCTTCATCATTTCTGAAGGCACATAGATGGAGTCTGTGAGACAACAGTGATAAAAATAAAGCACACATTTGAAAACGTTCATAAAGAAATATAGGGGGTGGCATGTGGCACAGTGGTTAGCACTGGGACTACAGCACTGAGGACCTGGGTTCAAATCCCGGCCCTGGGTCACTGTCCATGTGGAGTTTGCACATTCTCCCTGTGTCTGCGTGGGTTTCACCCCCACAACCCAAAGATGTGCAGATTAGGTGGATTGTCCATGCTAAATTGCCCCTTAATTGGATAAATAATAATTGGGTACTCTAAATTTATTTATTTTTTAAATAAAGAAATATAGGCTGCCTGTCATAAAACACGAGGTCAATGAGCTACCAGCAATGAAGAGGACTGTAGTGACAGCCTTTTAGGATATTGAGTAGAAACATTGTCATGAGGTCCCACTACAGGTATTGTTGGCTCTGTTCTCCACTTCTGCCACATTAAGCCAAGCATTTGCAATCAGCCTGGGAGTTCTTCATTTAAATGGAAAATTAATTTTCAATTCAAAAGTTAACAATCTAATATTTTAAAACTACCCAAATGTCAATCAAAAATTAAAATCTATCACATCTATTTATTAAAAGATCGATCTACAATATATGAAACTATCTATCTCCTAAACCTTTTGATCTAAACCACAGGCCATTTCACTAGATTCCGAAAGAATTTTCATGCAAAAGGTGTTATCACTACAAATAGTCTGTTACCTGCATCAGGTTGTACCATCTCCTTTTCAAATTCAACAGATGACATTTCACTACCACCCGCCAAGGTTGGAGAAAGCAGTGGTGTGGACCTGGAAGAGTGAGTTTCCTGTCCTGGGGAACGGATTGTTGACACAAAATCTCGTCTGATGCTATTACTTTTTGATACACTGACTGCTACTTGGCCAGCTGTGCCATCAAGAGCTTCCCCGACAACAATGGCCAACTCAGATTTATTAGGTGCTGAGGCTGCACTATATACTCCAGACAGATTGTTCAATGCTGACTCTTTCATTTCCACTTGTAGCAGTTCTTCATCTCCTAACCCAGAATGTTTTGTACTCTCGTCAATCCCAGGAGCCATCAGTCGCTGCACATCTGACAGAAAAAAAGATCAAAGTGAAAATTCTTCAGAAAGAAAGTGCAGAGTTGTTTGACCAATAAGGTGAAGAACCTCCTTTCCCCATCTCACCAGATAGATAGTAAAATTGCTTTAAAATTATCATTTTGAGTCCGCAGAACTATTGAAGAACTATTAAAAAGTGGCTTCATCATTGGTCTACCACAACACTGCACACAAGCATCCAAGGCTATTGGGGATTTATCTTGACCAAATAGCTTATATTCCATTTTGTTAAAACGTATTTAGTTGTTTTGGGATTGAACTTCATAATTCTCCGTTGTTCTGTACAAAGGTGGCCCTTCATGTTCCTCCTCAAAGCCACACACCATTATGACTTGGAACTAGAACAGAAGATGCTGGAAACTCCCAGCAGGTGTGACAGCATCTGTGGAAAGGGAACACAGCTAATATTTGGAGTCTGGAAGAGTCATCCAGACTCGAAACATTAGCTCTGTTCTCTCTCCACAGATGCTGTCAGAGTTGCTGAGATCTTCCAGCATTTTCTGTTTTTGTTTCAGATTCCAGCCTCCGCAGTAATTTGCTTGAATCTGATTTAGAACTGTATGGTTGTTCCTTCAACGTTGCTAGGTCAAAATCCGGGGACTCCCTCCCTAACACATGGACTGCAGCAGCTCCAGAAAGCAACTCACCACCACCTTCTTCAACGGCAATTAGTGGTGGGCAGTAAATGCTGGCAAAGCCAGCCACGCCCACGAATGAATAAAAAAATCTTTATATTTAATATATAATTATTATTTATTATTAATTGTATTCACTTCATCGCCATGGATTACAATGGAACACTAACATGAGTTTGCACCCATTCCTGCTTACTAATATTGTGGGAGGAGCTACGTCAGTATTTGGCCAGGCTGCTTGGCGTGCTGTCTGACCAAGAGCCATTTTATTATACACAAGAGGATAATAATTTGAATTATTTTCTACTATTTCCAAAAATTAACCATTAGGATTTTAACATTGTGATCATTTTAGTGAAAATTGTATTTGTTCAAAATGAAAGGTAATTACAAATAATTTCAAACATGGACTACATTAAGGTTTATCAAACTGCGGGTCATGGGCGGGTGTCAGAAGGGCCGCGGAGCTAAAGGTCACGGTGTTCTGCATCTATCAGCCACTAAGGCAGAGTTTCCCAACTTCAGCATTCAGAAGCCTGCAGGGAAAATCCTGCCTAAAATATCAATTCGGTCCTCTACAGAGAGAAATCATTTGACTGATTTCCTGTAAGCCTCACGGTTCCTCCCCCAACCCACCACTACCACCCCCTTTATTGTTATTATTATTCCGGGCAGCAGCTCCACTTCGAATACCATGTTCTGTGAAACGTTTGGCTGATTCCTTGCCCTCTCCTGGCCAAAGCTGCGGCCCAAGAGTTCTGCATTTACATCGCCCTGAACATGGACCCCATGTGCTCTGCCCCAGTGCAGAACAGTTGTCTGGTGGATGACATCAAGGGGACCAGAGACCATCCTGCTGCAGAAAGAACCCGTCGTGAAACAGAAGGAGACTATCAGAGAACTCACCACCAAGCTCAGCAGATTTGAGAGTCAGAGTATGTCAGAGACCTCGGTGAGCGAGCACAAACTTGGGACACGGATTCCTTGTGTACGTGTTTGTTGTGTCGTCGGTGATGACAACAACAGTACAACAGAGGCAATGTCTCCATGCAGACATATAGCCTGAAAATGTTCTGCAGATCTCCTTGCAGTGTGATTACTGCTGAGGGCCAGAAGGATGTTTATCAGCGACGCCATGGAGACATATTCAGAGGGATGGAATCGACTGCCATTGCATTATTGGAGACAAGTCTCCACAAAGTGACTGTAATGGCATGTCTTCTGATTGGGGAGACTTGAGCACATCACAGTGCCACAATTAAATATCTGAGAAAATAATGAATATCTGAGAAATGGTTTTTCAATGTCCATTTTGTCTGATTAGTGACAGTGAGTTTGTCAGTTGTCTGTGGGTCAGTTTTAGTGTTGTCAGCATTCATCAATATTGATTAACTTGTTTCTAATTGTGTACTTTGAAGTTGATAAACCTGCATCAAATAATTGGTATTTAAGCCAATTATAAATCAAGATTTTAATGTCACTATCTTCAGAATAATGGATGTTTTATTTAAACATATGGCTCTCGCCCAGTGATATCAGTTCTTTGTTCTCCTCTCAGTCTTCTTCCTTCACTTCTTTGCTTCCTTGACGCAGTGTCCCACGATGAATTGTTGGCGGCCCTGCAGTATCTCTGAGTAACTATCCTTCCTGTGTGACCCATGACAGTGAACTTTTATAGATGGGAGGACATCATATGCATATATGATCCTGTCCTCATTCAATGTTGACATAAATTCAATGCACCAGGGGCTGCTGGATAGTGATTAACAGGAAAACTAGATGATTTACATTCCCTCCCTTACCAAGGGCAAGAAAATCTTAGTGTCTCATACACTGCCTTGACTCAGGATAGACTGGGTTAGCCAACATGGTGTAGGTCCCAAAGGTCGGCTAGCGTGGGTCCTGATGGTCAGCCAGTTGGCAAAAGTGGGACACAGGAAAAAAAGTTTGAAAAACACTGGTCTGCATGGATCGTTACAACATTTTACAAAGGGACTGGTAAATAAGAATGACAAATAGCAAAGCTGTTCAAATTCTATTGTGTAACTGGGAGGGGTTGAATGAATGCTTGTCAATGGGAAGTAGAGCTAATTTCTCTCTCACAACAATAATGGTTGTAGACTCCTTGAGTGGAAACTTAACAGTAAAACTTACCTGTAAAGGTGGCTGGCAAAAAGGTGAGCAGGATTTGCTGTGCATTCACAAACCTGGCATAGCATCTCCATTGAGGTATGCTCTCAGTTTCAACTGGAAGGATATTGTCCTCTGTCATATCAGCGTTGCCAACACTCTAATCAATTAGATCAAAGCGAGACACATGTATTACAATACATAAAAATGTGGTATGTTCAAGCAACTAGAGTAAAATTTATGACAGTGTCCCAATTCTTACATGTGTCACATCATATCCATTATATCTATCCAGCAGTCCGATCAGTATTCCATTTTCTCAGATAAATATATAAAATAAGACCTACTGCACCCACCCCAACCCTCCCTGTGTTGACACCACAATGGTACTTATGATACAATGCAGAAATATCAATGCAATTTCTCCTTTTGGATTGCAAAACAGTTCTTTGATGCTTTATCACATTTGTGGCAGGTTAATACGGATCAGGGGGATACACAATGTGCTAGGATATTGAGTAACTATAGAGCAGTCGAGGCATTAAAAGCGGTGATTAGGGGGGAAATTATCTTGTACAGGGAAAGCATCTCATACAAGTCATATATGGATAGGGAGAACAGGCGGAAGTGTCAGGAGGTAGTGGATGAAATTTTGAGCGTGGAAAGGGAGTATTCGAGTGAACCAACTCCAGAGCTCTTGGCGTGCAGGAAGAAGCTGCAAACGCAATTTGATTTACTGTCCACAAGCCGGGTGGTGCGACAGTTGCGGCGCTTAAAGGGGATGGTATATGAGAATGGGGAGAAGCCTAGCTGACTATTGCACATCAGTTAAGGCAGCAAGAGGCTGCCAGGGAAATTGTGCAGGTACGGGAATCTGGGGATGGATTGGTCTCTACCCTAGAAAAAATTAATGGAGTGTTTCATTCCTTTTATGGAGGGCTTTACAGATTGGAGCCGCCAGAGGATGAGTAGGAGATGGTTGAGTTTTTGGAAGGCTTGGAGTTTTCTCAGGTGGGGGATGAGTTGTGGGAGACATGGAGGCACCGATGGTGGTGGAGGACGTCCACAGGGCTCTGGGTAAGATGCAGGTGGCACCGGGGCATGATAGGTTTCTGGTAGAATTGTACAAAATGTTAACGGACCAGCTGGCCCCATTGGTTCTGGGGATGTTTAATGACTCATTGGCGCGGGGCTCCCTTCTGGAGACCTTGAAGTAGGCGTCCATCTCCCTCCTTCTGAAGGACAAGGACCCCACAGAGTGTGGGTCATAGCATCCAATCTCTGCTTAACGTGGAGGCGAAACGTTTGGCGAAAATCTTAGCATTGAGGCTGGAGCCCTGCCTCCTGGAGGTAGTGGGGGAAGACCAGACGGGGTTTGTGAGGGGCAGAAAACTGTCACCCAACGTGAGGTGGCTACTTAATGTAGTTCTTACACTGGCGGTGGGACCAGAACTGGAGATTATTGTTTCTCTGCACACTAAAAAGGCATTCGATAGCGTCGAATGAAGCTACTTGCTCGCAGTTCTGGAGAGGTTTGTCCTGAGTTTGGATCCCGGGTCTGGCTGTTATATGAAGCGTCTGCGGCTAATGTTTAAAGGATCAACATGAACTCGGGGTTGTTCAGGCTGCACAGGGGGAGAGGCAGGGATTCCCTATATCCCCGCTGTTGTTCACATTGGCAATCGAACCATTGCCGATTGCTCGGAGGGCCGCGGAAAGGTGCAGGGGAATTGTGAAGGGTCGAGTAGAGCATACGGTGTCATGCTACGCAGACAACCTTTTACTGTACGTTAAGAATGCAGAGCCAGGGGACTTCCAGTTGCGACTATGCAAAGCTAAGTCGCACGTTCGGCAGCTCCCGCTAAAAGCGGACTTTTGGGCTCTTTTTAGGGCCCGTAACGGCGCTTGTTCGACATTTCCCGGTGTGGGAAGGGGACAGCAACATTCCCCCGATAGTGTATGGATTGGACCAGGAGTGGGGCGATTTTAAAAGTGGCACTGACGCAAAAAAAAGGTGCGAGGGAGGAGGACCAAGATGGCGGCGGGCGGAGACAGGGCAGCGTGGAGGCAGTGGGCGCAAGAACAGCAGGAGCTTCTCCAGCGCTGTTTTAAGGAACTGAAAGCAGAGCTGCTGGAGCCGTTGAAGGCTTCAATCGATAAGCTGCTGGAGACCCAGACGGCCCAAGGGGCTGCGATCCGGGAGGTCCGGCAGAAGGTCTCGGAGAACGAGGACGAGATCCTGGGCCTGGCGGTGAAGGTGGAGGCGCATGAGGCACTCCACAAGAAATGGCAGGCAAGGTTCTAGGAGATGGAGAACCGGTCGAGGCGGAAAAACCTGCGGATCCTGGGAATCCTGAAGGGGCTGGAGGGATCGGACGTGGGGGCCTATGTGGTCACCATGCTGAATTCGCTGATGGGAGCAGGGGCCTTTCAGGGGCCCTTGGAGCTGGAGGGGGCCCACCGAGTGCTGGCGAGGATGCCCAAGCCCAGCGAGCCGCCGCGGGCGGTGCTGATGCGGTTCCACCGGTTTGCTGATCGAGAGTGTGTGTTAAGGTGGGCCAAGAAGGAGCGGAGCAGAAGGTGGGAGAACGCGGAGGTCCGGACCTACCAGGATTGGAGCACGGAGGTGGCGAAGAACAGGGCCGGTTATAACCGGGCAAAGGCAGTGCTGCACAGGAGGGTGAAGTTCGGTATGCTGCAGCCGGCGCGTCTGTGGGTCACCTATAAGGATCGACACCACTATTTTGAGTCCCCGGAGGAGGCGTGGGCCTTTGTTCAGGCCGAAAAACTGGACTCAGACTAAGGGTCGGGGATGAGGGGTTGCGGTGGAGGGATGGTTGGGTTGTGTTTCGAGGGGAGGTTCTATGTTTTTTGGGGGTTGATTGGGCATTGTTTTGATTAGGTCCGCCGGGTGGGCTCGCGGGGGGGGGGGGGGGGGGGGGGCGGGCTCGCGGGGGGGGCGGGTAAGTAAATTGCTTGGGGGGTTGGTGGTCGGTAGGGGATATGGGGGGAAAGAGGCCTGAGTTGGAGGCAGTGGGACCGGGCCTGGAAAGTGAACTGTGCCAGGGGAGGCGGGGCCGGGCGAGTGGAAAGCGCGGGCTTTTTCCCGCGTTTAGGGCTGAAGGGGCGGGGCCGGAGCTGGGAAGTGCGGGCTTTTTCTCCCGCGCTGGCAGTGGAATGGATGAGATCCTGCTGGTGGACGGGGGGGGACCGGGTTGCTGCTGGAATGGCCAAGGGGGAGCTGGAGCTGGGGGAGAAGAGGTTGGGGCGGGAGCCTGCCGCTGTGGGGACCAGGTAGTGCGGGGGGCGCGGGCACGTGGCTGGCCTAGGGAGGGCTATGGCTAGTCGGCAGGAGGGGGGTGAGTAGCCCCCTGATCCGGCTGATAACCTGGAATGTAAGGGGACTGAATGGGCCGGTCAAGCGGGCCCGGGTGTTCGCGCACCTGAAGGGGCTGAAGGCAGATGTGGCCATTCTTCAGGAGACGCACCCGAGGGTGGCGGATCAGGTAAGGTTGAGAAAGGGGTGGGTTGGGCAGGTGTTTCATTCGGGTTTGGATGCAGAAAGTCGGGGAGGTGGCGGTCTTGGTGGAGAAGAGAGTGTCGTTCGAGGCGTCGGGCATTGTGGCAGACAATGTCGGTAGGTATGTGATGGTAAGTGGCAAGCTGCAGGGGGAGCGGGTGGTGTTCGTCAATGTATATGCCCCGAATTGGGACGATGCGGGGTTCATGCAGAGTATGCTGGGCCGGATTCCGGACCTGGAGACAGGGGGCCTGATAATGGGGGGAGATTTCAACACGGTGCTGGACCCGGCATTGGGTCGCTCTAGGTCTAGGACGGGCAGGAGGCCGGCGGCGGCTAAGGTGCTGTGGGGGTTCATGGACCAGATGGGAGGGGTGGATCCATGGAGGTTTGCGAGGCCGCGGGCCAGGGAATTTTCATTCTTCTCCCATGTCCACAAGGCCTACTCCAGGATTGACTTTTCTGTCATGAGCAGGGCACTGATCCCGAGGGTGGAGGATACGGAGTACTCGGCGAAAGCCATTTCTGATCATGCTCCGCACTAGGTGGACCTCGGGTTGGGGGAGGAGAGGGACTAGCGCCCGCTATGGCGCCTAGAGGTGGGGTTGCTGGCGGACGAGGAGTTGAGCGGGCGGGTCCGGAAGTGTATAGAGAGGTACCTGGAGGCTAATGACAATGGGGAGGTGCAAGCAGAGGTGGTCTGGGAGGCGCTGAAGGCAGTGGTCAGAGGAGAGCTGATCTCCATTCGGGCACACAAGGGGAGGGGGAAAAGGAGAGAGAGGAAGAGGTTGGTGGGGGAAATTGTGAGGGTGGATAGGAGGTACGCGGAAGCCCCGGAGGAGGGATTGCTTAGGGAGCGGCGTAGACTCCAGGCCGAGTTCGATTTGTTGACCACCAGGAAGGCGGAGGCGCAGTGGAGGAAGGCGCAGGGGGCGGTATATAAATACGGAGTAAAGGCGGGCCGGATACTGGCGCACCAGCTTCGGAAGCGAGAGGCAGCTAAGGAGATCGGGGGAGTTAGGGATGGAGGAGGAGCACGGTTCGAAGTGCGGTGGGTCAATGGGGTTTCAGGGACTTCTACGAGGAACTGTACCGGTCTGAGCCCCCACTGGAAGAGGGAGGGATGGGTCGCTTCCTGGACCGGCTGAGGTTTCTGAGGGTGGAGGAGGGGCAGGTGGCGGGGTTGGGGGTGCAGGCTGGGTTGGATAAGTTGGTTAAAGGGATATGGAACATGCAGGCGGGGAAGGCACCGGGGCCGGATGGGTTCCCGGTTGAATTTTACAAGAAGTATGTGGACCTGCTGTTGGTAAGGACTTTCAACCAGGCAAGGGAAGGGGGGGCACTGCCCCCGACGATGTCGAGAGCGCTGATTTCCCTGGTCCTGAAGCGGGACACGGATCCCCTACAGTGTGGGTCATATCGGCCGATCTCACTCTTAAATGTAGATGCAAAGTTGCTGGCAAAGATTTTGGCCATGAGGATAGAGGACTGTGTGCCGCAGGTCATACACGAGGATCAGACAGGGTTTGTGAAAGGGAGGCAGTTGAATACTAATGTACGGAGGCTCTTGAATGTTATAATGATGCCGGCGATGGAAAGGGAGGCGGAGATAGTGGCGGCGATGGATGTGGAGAAGGTCTTTGATAGGGTGGAGTGGGGGTACCTGTGGGAGGTGTTGAAAAGGTTCGGGTTCGGGAGGGGTTCGGCAGGTGGGTGAGGCTGCTGTATGAGGCCCCGGTGGCGAGTGTGGCCACGAACAGGAGGAGGTCAGAGTATTTCCGGCTACACCGGGGGACGAGGCAGAGGTGTCCTCCGTCCCACGTGCTCTTTGCACTGGCGATTGAACCCCTGGCCATGGCATCGAGGGAGTCGAGGAACTGAAGGGGGCTGGTGCGGGGTGGGGAGGAGCATCGGGTGACGCTGGATGCGGATGATTTGCTGCTGTATGTGGCGGACCCAGAGGGGGGAATGCCGTAGGTGATGAGGATCCTTAGGGAGTTTGGAGTTTTCTCCGGGTACAAGCTTAATATGGGGAAGAGCGAGTTGTTCGTAGTGCACCGGGGGGACCAGGAGAGGGGGATTGGTGAGCTCCCGCTAAAAAGGGCGGAGAGGAGTTTCAGGTACCTGGGGTCCAAGTGGCTAGGAGCTGGGGGGCCCTACATAAGCTCAACTTCACGAGACTGGTGGAGCAGATGGAGGGGGAGTTTAAGAGGTGGGACGTGCTGCCACTCTCCCTGGAGGGTAGGGTGCAGTCAGTTAAAATTTTCTTTCTGTATTTTGTTGCTGATATTTTGTGAAAATTTGAATAAAAATTATTTTTTTTTAAAAAGAATGCAGAGCCATTTATGGGGAGACAATGGGGATATTGCAGGGGCCCGGGATAGGACGCGATTTCGTAAACTGAATTTTACAAGCTTGGCGAGCAGGGTTAGAGCAGGTTTGCAGAGGTGGGACAACCTTCCACTGTCGCTGGTGGGCCAAGTTCACTCGATTAAGATAAACATTTTGCCATAATTTGTGTTCTTATTTCAATGCCTCCCAGTTTTTCTGTCAAAATTGTTTCTTCGGGAGATGCAGCAGCCTATAATGGGCTTCATATGGGTGAGGAGAACACCTCGGATTCGGAGAGGGGTTCTACAGAGGGAAAGGTAGGTGAGGGGGCAGGTGGGGGGGTGGGGGGGGTTGGCGTTGACGATCCCAAATTTGTCGTATTATTACTGGGTGGCCAATGTGGAGGTGTTGGGGTGGTTTGGGGTCAAGAGATTAGTTAGGTACAGATGAAGTCGGAGTCACGTAAAGGGATGGGTGCGGAGGCCATGGTGACGGCATCTCTTCTATTTTCAACAGCAAAATATTCTGCAAATCCGGTGGCAGTCTCCACGTTGAAAATATGGTGGCAACTCCATGAGCTGACGGCGGTGTCAATGTCTGGCCCAATCCGTCAGAACCACTTATTTGAGCCGGCGAAATTGGATGCTACATTCAGGAGGTGGAAGGACATGGGGCTGGAGAAGGTGAAGGATTTGTTTCTGGAGGGGTGATTTGCGAGTTGGGAGACGTTGAAGGAGAAAGCAGAGCTTGGGGAACCGGACAGGTTCAGGTATTTCCAGGTGTGTGACTTTGTACAGCGGGCATACCTGACTTGGTTTTTCAGCTGGTAAATTTTGAAGGCAAGTTTAAGAGACAACTGTAACTTACAAAGGTTTCATCAGTAAACGAGGGATGGTTATTCAATTTTATTTGACCCAAAAGTGGAGGTAGTAGGAAAATATGAAAGATCTTTATATTTTGGAAAAGTTGAGTTCAAAGAGATGTTGAGGGCAACAGGATCGGAGATGAAGAGGGAAATGGGTATTGAAGAAAAGATGGTGGGCTGAGCAGTTGGCCGTGTGCAGGAGATGTCCTGAGACCAGCTTTGTGCTGAGATATGTGAAATCTGAAAAAGCCATCCAGAGACCAGAAATGTCTTTGGGTTGGATTTTCAGGCCCTCCCCACAAGCATGATTATCCGGGTACCCTGGCGGAGGAGACAGGCGAGCCATGCAAAGTGCTATAGACATTAGCAGGACCAGAAGACCTCACCAGCAGCCAATGGCAAGCTACCTCCACCGCTGGACAGCTCCCTGCTGGAAAATTCTGCACTTTGTTTCAGAAAACAGTTTTGGTTCTGAACTTCCTTGGATTTCCACAGTAGATTTGAAGTGGTTGAGGAGATGTGTGATATGCCTTTACTAAAGTAACAGCTATTTTGGCGTGTGTAATATTACTGGATTGTTATTGTTATGAATCCATAAAGACGTTTTTGCCAAGGTGTTTACTTCTGTCCTCTGACCAAGTGGAGTTTTTTTTTAGGGTGCTTTGTAAGACTGTTTGGGCCTACATTTTTTTTTTCTTTTTGTTGATAAATATTTTAATTTTTAAAATCCAGTAAGTGTTACTGGAGTTCTATGCTTCTGGGAGCAGTAGTTTTTCTCCTCGTTTTCAAAATATTTTTTAAATGGTTATGATCAATAGGATAAGTCTCTCCCTGGGATTTGACTTGCTCAGCAAACAACATCTGCTGCAATCAGGTCAAGAACTTCACTGAATTCATTCAATCCATGCGGCAGCAAGGAACTATCCCACAAGAACACACCGATGCCTCCACTATCCACCTGTACAAGCCTAAAATAATTCACTGATCTTTCAACAATCATAGAATAACCCCACTCTTTTCCAGCACCGACAAAATCTACGGCAGGAATACTGTGAACAGGTTAGTGCAACATCTAAGCCCGAACCTGCTGCCAGAGAGTCAGTGTAGTTTCAGAAAAAGTCAAGGAACCTCTGATGTGGTGTTTGGAGTTAGACAGCTCCAGGAGAAATACCAAAAACAGAACATGGGCTTCTACACGCATTTGTCAACCAGACCAAGGCCTTTCACACAGTCAGCCGTGAGGGTCTTTGGGGAAACAATTGTAGAAATCGGGCTGCTTAAAGAAATTAATCGCAATGATTTGACAGTTCCAAATCATGCATGACCTGGATGCTAGTGCAAACCCTGACCAGCATGCTTTTCACCTCCAAGCACCACATGCCTTCCATGATGGCATCAAAACCAGTAATCGTATGGATGGGAAGAGGTTACTCATAGCAACGGCCTAGATCTCAAATGGCATACTTTGTGATTTCCTGGAGCTGCTGACAGTGCACTAGCTGCTTGTTCAGACCTCGACACGTAATGTAGCATGGACTTGTTCTCCAAATTGTAAATTCAGTTTGAGGGAAAAGTGGGTCTAAGACTAGTACTTTAACTCGTTCTCTGCAGCAAAAAGCAAAAGTCCAGGTGGCTGTGTTGCCTGCCTAGTGCCAGGGTTTCAAACGTCCGCTCAGGGCTGGAGATGAACTTACAATGGGAGGGGGAGAATCCAGTCGCCGAGATCTATGTTGGTACCAATAACATTGGTAGAACTAGGAAAGAGGTTCTGCATTGAGAGATAAGGAGCTAAGTACTAAATTAAAAAGCAGAACCCCAAAGGTTACAATTTCTGCATTTGCCACATGCATAGGATACATAAAATTAGAGACTAATGTGTGACTCAAAGGCTGGTGTGGGAGAAGTTGATTCCAGTTCATGGGACACTGGCACCTGTACAGAAGAAAGTGGGACCTTAACTGTTGGAACAGTCTACACATGAACCTTGTTGTGGACCAATGTTCTCACAAGCTACATAACTAGGGAAGTAGAGAAGGTTTTAAACTAAATATAGGGGAAAGAGATCAGATTTGAGAAGATGTGGTAAACCAGAGTGAAGACAAACCAAGAGAGATAGGTATTAATGTGGGAAATGATAAACAGAATGTGACAGGAAGGGAAAGAGAGTATGGGAATACAAATCTAAGAGTAAATCAGCAAGTAGAGGTTGCAAAAAAAATAATAAAAGGACAAAATTAAAGGCTCTGTACTTAAACACATGTAGCATTCAAAATAAAACAGATGATCTGATAGTCATTACAGATTGAATTTTGCATTCAGTTTGAGGGAAAAGAATGAATCCAAGATTAGTATTTTAAACTTAAATAAAGGCAATTATGAGGGCGTGAAAGCAGAACTAGCTAAAGTGGACTGGCAAATTAGGTTAAAGGATAGGTCAATAGAAATGCGGTGGCGGACATTGGAGGGAATATTTCAAAGTACACAGAATGGATACATTCCAACAAGAAAGAAAAATTCCAAGGGGAGATTACACCATCCGTAGTTAACAAAAAAAAGTTAAAGTTAGGATCAAACATAAAGAAAAAACACATAATTGCACAAAGATGGGAGGCATGTCAGAAGATTGGACAGAATATAAAACAGCAAAAACCCTCTGTTTCCTATCATTGAGCCAATTTTGGATTCAACTTGCCACTTGCCCTTCGATCCCATGAGTTTTTACTTGTGAAATAAGTCTGCCATGTGTATTCTTCTCAAAAGCTTGGCTAAATTCCAAATAGACTAATCAAATGTGCTACCCTCATCAACCCTCCTTGTTTCTTTCTCAAAAAAAAAAAATCACTCGACACACGCTGACTTTCCAGGCAACCTAATATTACCATTCTTCAAACCCCAATTCATTCATCTTATCTTGTCGAATAAAGGTTATAAATTTGGATTATTTTGATTTCATTCACATTGGGAAATAGACTTGAGACAAAAACAGAGAGAGACTTTCCAAATCTGCTGGATCAACATCTTGAAGCCCTCAATGATTTCCCAATGAACCATATTGATCTATTTCCAAAGAAAAAATGCTGCAAAATCTCAGCAAGTCTGGCAGCATCTGTAGGGAGAGAAAAGAGCTAATGTTTCGAGTCCAGGTGACCCTTTGTCAAACGTTAGCTCTTTTCTCTCCCTACAGATGCTGCCAGACCTGCTTAGATTTTCCAGCTTTTTCTCTCTTTGGTTTCAGATTCCAGCATCGCAGTAATTTGCTTTTACACAGTATTGATCTATTTATTCCAATAGCGCTCTTGGATCAATTGTGAACAGCTTTTGGGTAGGTTGGACTGGCAATCCATTATATGAACTGAATTCATACAGTACCAGGAGCACTGCAAACCTCTGTGTAGCTTCCACAATCACTTACCTGTAAGGTGCTGGTCGAACCCAGGACCTCTTTGTTACTTCCAAGGGTGTGCAGTGACATCATGGTGTCTTGTCTCTCCAATTTCTTGGTCACTTTCAGTGGCTCTTCTATAGAACAAGAAAAAACACCCAAGTTCCTTCAGTTTGGCTAAAAGTTATTTCTGATTGCAACATTTTTATGAATCCAGTTTGGGGTCCCAAAGTGCAGAACTATACTAACAGAGATTTTCTTTTAGTCAGAGATGATAGGAACTTTAACTCGGGGAGGATTACTTTTTCACATGAGACACAAACTAGGCTGTGCACCACCACTCTCAGAAATGTCTTTAAATGCTGAAGTAGTGCAGACAAATGCATGGCAAACTTGTACCCCAGTGATTTATTATGATACATAGATTGACAGAGACAAAACATCGCAAGATTTAGGTTATTTTACCTTTAACTGTTGGTAGAGTAAAAGGAATGGAATGACCATTCCGATCCCGCTGCACAATTTGCTGCATAAAAATCATGTGATCAGAGTCAGCCAACGGCAACTCCCGGTCACCAAGATCCTGTTGCAAACAGCTATGGAAAAGATTTAACAGGATCTCATTGGGTAAAGAGGTAGTCTCCTTTGTACTCCCATCATCCTCTGCTGAAGAAAGGGAAACAATTGATAATAAGGTTCAAACATTCACAAGAACCCAGCTTTGGACATAGTGGAATAATTTGCAGTGCTATCAGAGTCAGATACAGGTAATCATAATGGTAATCAGTTCCCGTTAAGAATGCAGTATTTCTGTAGCTCTAAACTAAAATTTATTCAAAGATTTCTATTATTTGTTCCCTTTTTAAACTACCATTTCAAAACACAACCTAATATTATATTTGGAAAAATACACATGTTCCATCACAATTTACTTTTCTGCATTTTTGTTTTTAAGTTGAAGAACAAATAACTTTTTTATAATAATGATACTCAGTGACATTGAAAGAAGAAAGGACTGCATGGAAACTAATTTGAAGATCCTTCCCGATCCACTCATCACCAACGCTGCTTCATACCACATGGAAAAACAGTCAACATAGTCGTTACACTGCCCACTATCTTCCTTAGGCAGATCTAGATAGTGCCGAGTTCTCCTTCCTACCACACACATAACTTATGTACAATCTTAGAGTAGCAGGTACGTAACACATAAATGGTTTGCACCTGTATTTGCACAAAATTGTGCAACATCCTGGACCTATGTGTGCATCTTCATTGCACAGAAACAATGGGAACATTTCAGGAAAAGCATTACAATGAAACCTTACCTTTAGTCAACATGTGGAAAAACAGCTCTATTTGTTGACACTTTGCTAAAAGCTTCATCAGATCAAACTGGAATGGCACAGCTCGGATGAAATCATTCTCCCCTTCATAATCGCCTGCTTGAAAGGGAAAGGGCAGTCAATCCCGTTGTGTGGCGGAGTCAAAAGAGACAGAATACAGTACAGATAACATTCTGAGGCTGCAAGAGTCTCTTTAATTTAAAGTACATATATCAGCAAGCTTACTATTAGGAAAAAGATGAATAGAAACTGGTTACCTCCCACAATCCAAAGATGTGCAAGATGGTGGATTGGCCATGCTAATTTGCCCTTTAGTGTCTAAAAGATTAGGGGATAGGATGGAGTAGTGGCTTGTAAAGCAGAACAAGGCCAGCAGCGCAGATTCAATTGCAGTACCAACCTCCCCGAACAGGCGCCGGAATGTGGCGACTAGGGGCTTTTCACAGTAACTTCATTGAAGCCTACTTGTGACAATAAGTGATTATTATTATTTCCCACAAGAGAGGATCTAACCATCGCCACTTGACATTCAATAGTGATACCATCGCTGAATGCCCCACAATCAATATCCTGGGGGTTACCATTGATCAGAAACTGAACTCGACTCGCCACATTGTCATGTGAATGTCCCTTTAAGATGGCTTCAGTGATGTCATTGTGTTGGTGGAGCTGGGCTGTGGCTCTGAAAGCTGTTTTTGGTTTCACTTTCACATTTGGCTGTTGAGGACTTAGACAGAGAATAGAAGTGCTTTTGGCCTCTATTTTCATTTTAAACATCTGTTCCAGTCAAAAACCCATTGATTATAGCTACCTGCTTTTGTAACTTAAAATATGTAATTTGCATTCCGGAAGTTTTTAAACCTGCTGGTGAGAAAGGGTCAGAATCTCAGGCAAAGTCAGTCTTATTCAAGTAAGAATGCAGAGTGCTGGGCCACGGCCATGAAAAGGTTTTTTTGGGTTATGGGATTTTGTTTTTGAATTGGAACAGTTAAGGGGGAATTCATTTAGTGTTATACATAGATTGCTGTAGCTGTGAGGTGTCTTTATGTTTGTAATTGATAAGAATTCTTGTTTATATATATACATATATATAGTTCTTAGAATAAAGCTTATTTTGATTAAAGTGTCTAGGAAGACTGGTGAATCACACCTCAAGTGAAGGCTCTTGTCAAATAGGTCAGGTGAACTCCATAATACACTTTGGAGTTTTTAAACCCTGGCCCATAACAAAATTTATACTGTCGCTATCAGGGCAGGTGAAACGCTAGGAATCCTACAGCGAGGAACTCACCTCCTGACCACCCCCCCCCCTCCCCCCAATGCCTGTCCACTATCTACAAGGCACAAGTCAGGAGTGTAATGGAATACTCTCCACTTGTCTGGATGAGTGCAGCTCCAACACTCAAGAAGCTTGACACCATCCAGGATAAAGCAGCCCGCTTGATTGTCCCTCCTTCCAAAAACATTCAAACCCTCCACCACCGACCAACAGTGACAGATTTGTGTACCATCTACAAGATGCACTGCAGTAACTCACTAAGGTTCCTTAAGACAGCACCTTCCAAACCCATGACCACTACCATCTAGAAGGACAAGAGCAGCAGATACCTGGGAACCCCACCACCTGGAGGCACCCCTCTCTCGACTTGGAAATACATCACCATTCCTTCACTGTCGCTGGGTCAAAATACTGAAACTACCTCCGTAACAGCACAGTGGGTGTACCTGCACCTGAAGGACTGCAGCGGTTCAAAAAGACAACTTCCCACCTTCTGAAGGGCAACTAAGGAAGGGCAATAAATGCTGGCCTAACCAGCGATAATAAATGCTGGCCTAACCAGGGCAATAAATGCTGGCCTAACGTAAAATTAATTTTAAAGAAGACTTTGTTTTGAGGCAAACTCCAAAGTTAAGGAGTGCAAAACATATGAAACTTGCTCCAGATTGTCATTCAGTGGCTCCCACTCGAAACCTATACTGTTCAACCCAAGCCCAGCAAAATACAGCGCGTTTCAGAAGGAGAACTGGTGATAAAAAGTAAATAAATTAATACAAGCAAAGACCATTTACTGTTGCCAACATTAACATTCAGGTCAATATCATCCTGAAACTTTGACATATCTGCACAAACGTATGTGCCTGGTTAGAGCAAAAAGTGGGTTTTTTCCCCTTGCGGTTTCCTCTTGGCTGGCTTATTTTCAAATGGAACAATTTATTCTGAGATCTAGCACCCAATAGCAGCACAAAACCAGTACATTCCAGCTTATTAATGTCTGTTCCAGCACTTTCAGTGTCTCGTTAAATGACAATTTTCTCTTATGACTGCTGTCATGTGCGAGTACCTTTAAGAAATGGGTATTTATAAATGGGTGTGTATATAAATATCTGTAGCGAGTGTACCTTTAAGAAATGGGTGTTTATTACTGCAGTGATTTCAGAGAGTGGGTGGAGCTGGGCTGTCTGTCAGCTTTTTACTTTTGTTTTAGGCTGTTTTCTGCAGGGTGTGTTTTTTCATTTCATTTGAGAAGGTAGCTAAACAAATGAAATGGCCACAGGAATGTGGGTATTACTGATTCAAACAAAGCTGGTAGGTAAGGCTAGTGAAGTGTTTGTATCACTACCGGAGGAGGTATCTGGGACGTATGAGGAGGTGAAAAAATCCATCTTAGGTGCATATGAATTAGTGCCTGAAGCCTCCAGACAAAGGTTTAGAAATTTGAGGAAAGGATTTGGTCAAACATAAATGGAGTTTGAAATGATCAAACAGAGTAATTTTGATAGATGGATAAGGGCTTTAAAAATAGACCAAACGTATGAAGCTCTCAGAGAAATTATACTTTTGGAGGAGTTTAAAAATTCAATTCCTGATGTAGTGAGAACTCATGTGGAAGAGCAGAGGGTTAAAACTGCAAAGTTAGCAGCAGAAATGGCAGATCATTATGAATTAGTTCATAAATCAAAGCTTGGTTTCCGACATCCGTTTCAGCCTGTGAGGGATAGAAACTGGGGACATGAGAAATACTCAAGTGGTAAAGGTGATCTGATGGGAGATAATGAGAGTGTACCTCAGATTAAAAAAGAAATCCAGGACAGTGGAAGAGAAATTAAAAATTTCAAATGTATTCACTGTAATAAACAAGGCCATGTAAAGTCACAGTGTTGGTGGATGAAGAAAAGCATTGGGAAGGCTGATGTGGTAAAACAGGATAAGACAGTGGGGTTTGTTAAAGTGGTAAAGGAAAGCCCAAGTGAAGCAAAGGAGGTGCAAAAGATTGTACAGCCTGATAAAGATGTGATTGATAAGAAGGTGCCAGATCTCTTTAAAGAATTTACTTGTGTGGGTAAAGTTTAGTCATGTGTATCAGGAGGAGCAGGTAAAGAAGTCACAATTTGAAGAGATACGGGAGCTAGTCAATCTTTAATGGTAAGAGATGAGTAGTTATGTCGTTTGGGAAGAATATTGCCAGAAAAGGTGATAATATGTGGAATTCAGGGTGAGAAAAGAAGTGTTCCATTATATAAGGGAAGGCTGGAAAGTCCAGCGAGGACTGGTGAAGTGGTAGTCGGAGTAATAGAGAAACTATCTTGTCCAGGAATACAGTTTATCTTGGGTAATGATATAGTGGGAGTGATGCCTACTGTGGTTGATAAGCCAGTGGAAAATCAGACAACTGCAGTGCTGAAGGGCGAATATCCTGGGATTTTTCCAGATTGTGTAGTAACAAGGGAGCAAAGTCACACGTTAAGACAAGAGGAGAAATCAAAGAGTGAAGATGAAGTTGAGGGGCTGGTTTAGCACACTGGGCTAAATAGCTGCGTTTTAAAGCAGACCAAGGCAGGCTAGCAGCACGGTTCAATTCCCATACCAGCCTCCCCGAAAAGGCGCCGGAATGTGGCAACTAGGGGCTTCTCACAGTAACTTCATTTGAAGCCTACTTGTGACAATAAGCGATTTTCATTTTCAAGTGCAATTATCAGAAACGATTTTTGATCAGATGGTTGAAAAAGAACAAGAACAGGTGGAGGATGAGGCGGATATTTTTAGTTCAGGAAAATTGGCGGAGTTACAACAGAAAGATATAGAAATAAAACGGATGCATCAGAAAGCATACACGGAAGAGGAATCTGAGTGTATACCAGAGTGTTATTCCCGTAAAAGTGATGTCTTGATGAGAAAATGGAGACCTTTACATATGCAGGCGGATGAAAAGTGGGCAGATGTTCATAGAGTAGTATTGCCGGTAGGGTATAGAATGGAGGTGTTGAGAGTTGCACATGAGGTACCAGTGGGAGGTCATTTGGGAATAAGGAAAACTCAAGCTAAAATCAAGAAACATTTTTATTGGCCTGGACTACATAAAGATGTAGTTAGATTTTGTCAATCATGTCACACATGTCAAGTGATAGGGAAACCTCGAGCAGTGATAAAACCAGCGCCCTTAAACCCATTCCAGCATTTGAGGAACCTTTTACAAGGCTCCTAATTGATTGCGTAGGACGCCTTCCTAAAACGAAAAGTGGGAATCAATATCTTTAGACGATAATGAATGTGTCTACTAGGTTTCCAGAGGCCATTCCAGTACGTAATATTACAGCTAAAAAGATTGTGGAGGAGTTACTTAAATTCTTTACCAGATATGGACTACCCACAGAAATACAATCGGATCAAGGATCAAATTTTACCTCAAGGTTATTCAAAGAAGTTATGGATAGCTTAGAAATAAAACAATTTAAATCAACTGCGTACCAGCCAGAATTGCAGGGAGTGTTAGAAAAGTGGCAACAGACATTAAAGACAATGTTGAGGGCTTATTGTCACGATTATCCAGAGGATTGGGATAAAGGAATTCCAATCGTACTGTTTGCAATTAGGGATGCACCTAATGAATCAACCAAATTTAGTCCTTTTGAACTAATTTTTGGTCATGAGGGAAGAGGACCACTTAAATTGATTAAGGAAAAATTGGAGAGTGAGAAATCGGAAATTACATTATTGGATTACGTGTCAAATTTTAGGGAACGATTAAATAGAGGAGGTGAATTGGCTAGACAACATTTAAAAGTTGCACAAAATGTGATGAAACGTGTAGTGGACAAGAAATCCAAAGTTCGTAGTTTTGCCAGTGGAGATAAAGTTTTAGTAATGTTACCAGTGGTAGGTGAGCCTTTAAAAGTTAGGTTTTGTGGACCTTATCAGATTGAAAGGAAATTAAGTGAGGTGAATTATGTGGTAAAAACACCAGATAGAAGGAAGACTCACTGAGTGTGTCATGTGAATATGCTTAAAAGGTACTTTGAAAGGGAAGGAGAGAAAAAGGAGGTTTTAAGGATTCTAACTCAAAGTGACGAACCCAATCCAGATGACTGAATTTGACATACCACAAATTAAATTGGAAAATGAGGATGCTCTTAAAAATTGGGATAAATTGTTGAGTTACCTTCCAGAGGAAAAATGAACTGACCTGAAAGTTATTGATATCACGTGGACAAATTTGTAGAGATAAATTGGGAAGTACTAAAATGGCTATACATGATGTAGATGTGGGAAATGCTGTTCCAATCAAACAACATCCATATAGACTTAACCCTTTAAAATTGGCACAGGTTAACAAAGAGATGGAGAGTTTGCTTAAAAATGGCAAAATTGAAGTGGGTTACAGCCAATGGAGCTCAGCCATAGTGATGGTACCTAAACCAGACGGTACCCAATGGTTGTGTGTGGACTATAGAAAGGTTAATGCAGTTACAAGAACGGACTCTTATCCTATCCCACGTTTGGAGGATTGTGTTGAGAAAGTTGGACAATCAGCTTTTATTTCTAAACTGGATTTACTTCAAGGTTACTGGCAGGTACCTTTATCCGAAAGGGCGAAGGAGATTTCAGCTTTTGTGACTCCAGATGGTATATGCCAATTCAAAGTTCTGCCATTTGGCATGAAAAACGCCCCAGCCACATTTCAACGGTTAACTAACAAAGTCGTTGCAGGATTACCCAATTGTACGGTATACATCAACGATCTGGTAATTTTCAGCCAGACATGGAAAGAACATTTAAAGCATCTGATGGAGTTATTCGATTGACTTCAGGAGGCGGGTTTGGTGATAAACCTAGCCAAAAATGAATTTGGAGAAGCCCAAGTCACTTTCCTTGGCCATACAATCGGACAGGGTCGAATGGTCACACGGGATGTGAAACCAACAGTTATTGAGGAGTTTCCAATACCCTCATCACAAAGGGAAATAATGCGATTTCTTGGCATGAGTGGATTTGATCGAACATTTGTGCAAATGTTTTGTCACGTGATTGTTCCACTGGTGGACTTGCTGAAGAAACATTGAAAATTTCAGTGGACAGCGGAGTTTCAACAGGCATTTGACTGCCTGAAAGCTGTGATAACCAATGCTCCTGTGTTGGAGATTTACAAGGGACTCTGTGATCAGATTGAACTAAAGTATCTGACTTTAAAGAGAAATGCCGAGGCGTAGAGAAATGGACGGATCGTGCAGAGACCTTCTTGTTCAAAGAGACTGTCAATCGAGAAGGATTTCAGTTGGAGGAAAAAGAACGTTACAAAAATGGACTATATTATTATACCTGTTTGCGTGCTGCTTTTTGAAACGAAAAAGTATATTTACTGTGTGCATTTCTTGAAGGATAGTGAAAAGGTGAAAAATGAAACTATCTTGAAGTTGATGGGTTTATTTCTTTCTTGGGGGAGGTGTCATGTGAGAGTACCTTTAAGAAATGGGTGTTTATAAATGGGTGTGTATATAAATATCTATAGTGAGTGTACCTTTAAGAAATGGGTGTTTATTACTGCAGTGATGTCAGAGTGTGGGTGGAGCTGGGCTGTCTGTCAGCTTTTTACTTTTGTTTTAGGCTGTTTGCTGCAGGGTGTGTTTTAGTTTCGTTTTCAGAGCTGGATAGCTGCAGTCACAGCCAGAAGGTATATTAGTCTCTCTCTCTGTTATCTAAAGACTGTAAATCGATCCTTTGGTAATTTAAAACTAATAACTGCTCTCAATAGTGAATTTAAACCTGATCTTTGTGTTTTAAAGTTTTTTTTTTTAAAGTCTTATGGTTGTTAAAAGGAAAGCTTAAAGGATTACTTAATGTTGTATTCTTCGGGGGTTATATTTGAATTGATGGTTGCTAAGATGTTCACTGTGTGTTTTAAAAAGGTTAACTTGAGTTAATAGAATAAACATTGTTTTGCTTGAAAAAATACTTTTCCATTTCTGCTGTACCATACCTGTAGAGTGAGCCTTGTGCTCCCCATACCACAATCTAGTAAAAGTTGTGGGTCAGGTGAACTCCATGATACACTTTGGGGTTCTCTAAACCCTGGCCCATAACACTGTCACTTTTAGTTAACACTCTGACTTCTGATAAAAGGAGATAAAGACGTAGCGAAGCACAATGGGGGGGAGGGGGGGGTGACTACTTTACAGGCAAGTACACACAGTATGAAAGAACATAAAGTAAACAGCTTCAAAGCTTATTCAGTAAAAAAAAGATAATTGAAATGATTCCTGTAAACAAACTCAGCACTGTTTACCCTAAATATTTGGGGGGGGGGAAATAAGATGGAAACTGGACAATTCAATGAATTAGAAGGCCATTTACCTCCACAGAGTACTTAAAGTAAAAGCTACAGTCAAACGTCCACTGCTGGCTGCAAGGGTCCTACAACAAACATATCTGAGCAGTCTCAGATCAGATCCCAGTCGTCATAACCCTTCTCATGAGCAATTACGGTGGGCAATAAATGCTGGCCTAGTTAGCGGCACCCACATTCCGTGAAATAATTTTTTTTAAATTACCTTTCTTGGGTTCTAAATTTCTATTCCTAGCTTCCATGCATTTGGGCCCCTACCTTCTGTGCTCCTTGACCCCCATATTGGCAAGATGTAGTCCTTATTCTGACAAAGCTGACTTAGATGTTCAAAGGTCAACATGGAAGATATACATGCATGGTCTTGTGGGTAAATCTAGGGGGAAAAGAAGTTACATCCATGAAAATATTTCACACCACCACCCCTTGCAGAATATCATGAACATATAACAAAAAGCCTCTTCGGAGAAAAAAAATCATTTATTAAGCCTACAGAAGATTCAGAGGTCCGTTTTAAAGTAGTACTTCTAGAGGGTTTAGAATCCTGAGAGCCTTAAGAAAGATTTGGTCAGCCTTCCCAAAGGAGGACGTGACAATAGGGAAGAGGCTGTATCTCTAAAGAAAATATACTCTATGTTATACCTGGCCTCCATTTAACAGGAAAATTAAAACAACAGTTTGAAATGGTCAGGTTTCTCTGTAACTTCCTTAACAGAAGAACAAATTACAGAAAGTCTGGGCCTTTTGTGCATTATCTATGGATTGTTCAATCTCTCTTTACTGTTGGATTATCTACAGGCAATGGACAGCATGCACCACATAGCAGGGACTGCTGGACTTGCTTGTGTGTGTCAGCATTCATTTCTATACATGTACACAGTGAAATCCAGGAATAAGGGTACCAACTCGCTGCATCCGGGAAATGAATGGCTCCCGAACCGTTGTACACTGTAAAATCAGCATGTTTATGTCCCAAATAAGATACTGTAATAGATACGGCTCCACAACGATACTGGTGGGCAGAATAACTCAAGCTTCTGAAAAAGGAGTTGAGACTCCTTTGTCCAGCATTACATACGTGTCTGATCTATATACTACACGTGCATCTCTGTACTCACACAAACAACAGGAGTTACACAGTGCTTATTGCTTCTGGAGGCTGATTCTTACTTTGCAATCTTCACGCTCCCTATATGCAGAAGTTCTCTTAGTTGAGCGGAAATATTTTCTCATCTGACTTACTGCTTTTGGGATTTCTAAATAAGACAATCCATTCAAGTACTTCCGGCTGTCAGCAGAGGTGATCACATGACCGTTCTGAGGCTCCACCCAGCATTCCGTCACCAAATTTAACTCCGTGTCAAGTTCAATTGCCTCAACTTCGGTGTCATTATCGTCATCTGTGGAAAAACTATGCGAGAATTGCAAGCAGATCAGCAGATCTCTATATCACGTGAACACTCGGAAAATACAAATAGTACTCAATATCTAATCATGACAAAAAGTGCAGCTACTTCCAAGGTAAGACTAGCAGGCAGGTTGCATTGCCCAGCAGTCCATTTCTTGCTCTTTAAGCAAAAGTTCATTCAGTTTGGCTGTACCATGTCTTGTTTAGTAAAGTAACAGGTGGAACTTAATCTCTAAATCCAATCAGAAGAAAGCTGCAATTCTCAGGGAGGAAGACATCAAGGCTTATGGGATGGGGGGGGGGGAAGAGAGAGAGAGAGAGAGACAGCAGCAATCATGAGCGAAAGATGCCACATGAAGCTGGGACTTGTGGGGGTGCGGCAGATGTTACCACACATGTTGGGGAAGAAGAGTGGCCACGACTGACAGGAAATGCAGTCAGTGGAAACTTTGATTTCAACGAGCCACAATGTGCTTTCCCATCGGCTTTTCCCCTATTCTAAAGATTAGTAGCTCTTGCAGCCCAATCCATCGATACCAGCAGACCCAATAGCTTTTACCAAAATTACCACTCTTTGTGCGAGAACTGGGTGGCTGTTCACAGCTAAGTCTGATCCTCTTCTTGCCTAGCCTTTGGGCATGCTTTCTTGGAAAGGGTTAATTCGATGATAATGATCCTCTGCTCCTTAGGCACAGATGCTGAGCAAAATTGTAGCAACTCAATTATCGCAACAGCAGTGACAGCTAATGCAGCAAGGACTGTAAATTAAACTGTGACCTTCAAGTCTATATGGTTTCATGCTACATTGGGCAATCGCCATCTATTTGGTCACCAGAAGTGCTACCTGCCAAAACCGTTGAACAGCCTAGTATATTTGATGTAGTTGCAGAATAACTAGCATGTTTGAATTCCCTGTCGTGATATTTTCCAATAAAGGCAAGCTATGCAACAGCTGGTCAGAGGTAATCAGTGAATTAATAATCTTTATAACTCTATGAAGTAAAATTCATCCCAATATAGTCCTATGTATCACCTATCGTTCATCTTAAGTATCATTTCCAGAATTCTAAAATTTAACACTACAGCAGAGACCATTCCTGCAACCTCTATTTAGATTAAAATGTCATCCTAAATAAGCAATGGCTATTTATTGTCACCATTGTGCAATCTGTTTAGTTCAGACTGTAAAAGACACACAGATTCCAGAAAACTCAAACAGCAGTTTAATATCTCAGAATCTTACCTGTCTTTGGCAGATGTAGCGTGAGGTGGAAAGATAATGTACTGTACTAGACAAGTGTGGAGCTCATCATTATCATCATCATCACATCTCGAGTTGACCTGCATCCAAATAAACTGTACCAATAAACCGTTCCAACAGAGCACATCTGCCAATCCCAAATGGGTATAATGGACAGTTTTCATAATACAGTGCACATAATACCGATAATTAATTTAGAAAACAATTTCCTATCATTGCTCTCCAGCACTGGCTTCTCAAACACTTATAGGCTTTCCTGACAGGCTCCACCAAGTCTGTTTAATTAAGGAGGGGGAGCTAGCAGTGACTAGGACACACAGATTCATCCCCTCACTAAGAGTCTTGTTTCCGGTCTGCCAGTGGATGCCATGCGGCCGTATACCAGGTGGCTCCCGAACGGGGAAACCAATTTGTTTTGCCCATAAATCCAGGTCGGACCTTTGAATGCGGTCCGAAGTCCCGATACTCGCAGGTGAAGGTGTTGGCAATATTTTGTGCAGGGTCTGGAATACACGCGGTAAAGAGAGCTAAAAAGCGGCTGCAAGCAGAACTCAAGGCACTGGAAAGCGCGGTTGAAGGCGCAACGGTGGCATGCCCAGAGTCAGCACTTGCGGCCCAATGGTCTCCTGCTCAGTTGGTAAACTTTTTAATTGCTCAGTTCCAGAAACAGAGGTTGGAAACCTCTAAAGATCTGGTAAGGGCCATTGATCCATTACGGCGAATCGCTACAAAAAAATGGAGGAGTCCGTCGCCGACCACGAGTACCGGCTGGCCTCGATGGAAGCAGAGCTTTCCCTGATGACTGACAGCTTCAAAAAAGTAGGTGACAAGGTAGACGAGTCGGAGAATCGAGGGCGTCAGCAAAATATCCAAATAGTGGGTCTGCTGGAGGGGTTGGAGGGCTCGCAATCCTCAGAGTATTTCTCCGCACAGATGCTGCAGAGGCTGGCAGGCAAGAAAGTTTTCAGCTACCCCACCCGCCACCCCCCCCGAAATTGATTGTGCACACAGTGCTGAGAAGAAAGCCCTGAGAAGGGCGATGACGGTGTGAGTGCACCGTTTCCTGGACAAGGAAAACATTCTGAGATGGGCCAGGTAGGTGAAGAAGAGCTCGTGAGAGGGAAGTGTAATCAGAATGTATCCCGATTGGGTTATGGAACTGGTTAAACGCTGCGCCGGATTCAACGATGTCAAGGCAGTCCTGTATAAGGAAGGTGGGAGATTTTGGATTATTGTATATGGCCCAATTGTGGATCACCTTTTGTAGGCAAGAGTACTTTTTAGACACCTCGGAGTAGGCGGGCAAGTTTCTTCAGGACCATGGGATTGGGATCTGTAAATGTGGTTATTCTGTGCCGTTGATATTGTTGTTGGTTCGATTGCTGTGCATTTCTGTTTCTTTGCTATATTCTTCTCTCTATCATTCTCCTTCCTGTTTTTCGTTTTATTGAGGTGGGTTTGATGTTCGGGGGCTGGGGAGATGTAGAGGGTGTGATAGGTGCTGTTTATTTATTTGTGTTTTTTTAATCCGGTTTGGGCGATATGGCGGGTTCAGAGTAGTGGCAGGCCTCATTCGGGGCCACCATACTAGTGAGAACCAGTAAATGGAAGGGATGGCGGGGGCAAGGTGGTGTGAGGAGAGGATGTTTCTTCTTTTTGGTTTAGTTTGGGGGGGGGGGGGGGTCGGGTCGAGGGGTCGATATGGGTGGGGGGGGGGGGGGGGGATATGGAGAAGCTGACGGTGTGAATAATGTTAGGGCACTGAGATATAGAATTTGGTGGCAGTGGATGCCTCGCAGGGGCCCCAAAGGGCACGACTTGATGACCTGGGATAATCGCCGCAAGCAGGGCCGGGGGTGGGGCGTCTGGGACCTAAATGGTCCTGTTAAAAGGTTGTGCAGATTTGCTCATCTGAAGAACCTGAAGGCAGACTTGATGTTTCTCCAGGAGACTCATCTGGAGCCTCTTGTCACTTCAGATAAGGCGGTGAGACAGCTGCGCAGAGCTAGGGGGTATGTGTACAAATATGGGGAGAAGGCTGGCCCACCACCTGAGGAAACAGACGGCTGCTAAGAAATAGGTAGGCTTAGGGACAGGGGCTGAGGTGGCAACAGACCTGGCAGGAATCAATAACATTTTTGAGTCCTTCTATCAGAAACTATACCAACTGGAACCGCTACCAGGGGATGAACTGAGACGAAGATTCTTTGTTGGATTGGAGTTTCCGAGGGTGCATCGGCCGAGGGCGCAGGGGTTGGCATCCCCAGTAGGTCTGCCAGAGGTGTTGGGGTGTGCGAGTTTGATGCAGTCAGGGAAGGCCCAGGGTCCGGACGGATTCCCAGCCGAATTTTACAAACGTTTTGGCGCGTTGCTGGGTCCATTTATGGTGCGGATGTACAATGAAGCACTGGAGAGGGGTGTGCTCCCCCCACGCTGTCGCAGGCCTTCATTTCCCTCGTTCAAAGAAAGGACAAAGATCCTGAACAATGTGGATCTTATCGTCCGATTTCACTCCTAAATGTAGATGCGAAGCTCCTGGCCAAGATCTTGGCTACCCGTATTATGGGATGTGTACCAGCCATGGTTGGAGAGGACCAAACTGGTTCGAAAAAGGCAGATTGTTAGCGACCAATATACGGAGGCTATTAGACGTAATCATGATGCCTGCAGGAGGAAGCGAGATGGAAGTTGTGGAGGCAATGGATGCCGAGAAGGCATTTGGTGGTGGTGGTGTTTTGGGGGGGGGGGGGGGGGGCTCGGGCTCAAAGTGGAAACTACCACTACTCGGTGAGAATAGTAGAGGGGGTGAAGCCAATGCCTTATGGAGGTCTCTGTACACGAGGCCTCCTCCACCCTACACCACAGCACAGTAGCAGTGGTTAGCACTGTTGCTTCACAGCGCCAGGGTCCCAAATTCGATTCTCGGCTTGCGTCACTATCTGTGCGGAATCTGCACGTTCTCCGTGTCTACGTGGGTTTCCTCCGGGTGCTCCGGTTTCCTCCCACAAGTCCCAAAAGATGCGCTGTTAGGCAATTTGGACATTCTGAATTCTCCCTCTGTGTACCCGAACAGGCGCCGGGATGTGGAGACTAGGGGCTTTTCACAGTAACTTCATTGCAGTGTTAATGTAAACCTACTTGTGACAATAAAGATGATTATATTATGAGTGGGCTGCCGGTTCGCTTGGCAAGAAAGAGCTTTCACTTTCTGGGGATTCAGGTAGCATGGGACTGGGCTCAGTTCAAAAGTTAAATCTGGCAAGTTTAGTGGAGGGGATGAAAGAGGAGTTTAAAAGATTGGACAGGCTGCCGCTATCTCTGTCCAGGAGAGTCCAGGCAATAAAGATGGTGATCCTGCCAAGATTCCTTTTTGTATTCCAGAATGTCCCAATCTTTCTGCCCAAATCTTTTTTCAGATTGGTCAGTACGCTTATTCTGGGTTTTGTGCGGGCGGGGAGGAGTCCCAGTATTAAAAGAGTTTATCTGGAGAAAGGTAGACGGAGTGGAGGCCTGGCTCTCTCCATTTTCAGAGTTACTACTGGGCTGCCAATAGTGACATGGTCCGGAAATGGTGTTAGGTCAAGGGCCGGCATGGTGTAGGGTGGAGGAGTCCTTGTGTAGGGAGACCTCCTTAAGGGCATTGGCTTCAGCTTCTCTACCATACACACCGAGAAGGTACTCATCAAATTCAGTGGTAGTTTCCACTTATGAGGGTGTGAAATCAGTGCCAGCTACATTTTGGCCTGGAGGGCATGTACATAAAGGCCCCTATCTGTGGTAACCATAGATTTGTCCCAGCGAGATTAGTGCCAGGTTTAAGGAGTGGAACCGTTTGGGAATCAAATGCTTCGAGGGCCTGGATCTGGGTGGGAAGTTTGCGGACATAGCTGAACTGACGGAGGCTTACCAATTGCCCAGTGGTAATGAGTTCAGATACATCCAAATAAGGGCCTTTTTGAGGAAAGAGGTTGGTTCATTCCAATGTTGCCATCCTTGGATCGACAGGACAGGCTCCTCTTGGAGGATAATATTGAGGGGGGCAAGATCTCCAATGTGTATGCTGAGTTGGCCAGGGCGGCGGACGTTTCGATGGTGGCTATGCAGCAAAAGTGGGAGGAGGAATTGGAAGGTGAGGTTGGATTTGGGAAGAAGCAGTGCGTAGGATTAATACATCCTCATCATGTGCTAGACTTAGTCTCGCTCAGTTTAAAGTTGTACATAGAACACATGATGTTGGCAAAATTGAGGCAATTCTTCCCAAAAGTGGTCGATTAGTGTGCACGATGTGCCAGGTCTCCTGCGAATCATGCCGACATGTTCTGATCCTGTCCAAATTGGTGGGGTTCTGGGAGGGAGTCACGGATGTATTGTCTCAAGAGATGTGAATGGCGGTCACGCCTTCTCCACGGGTTGCTATTTTTGGAGTGTCTGAGGATCCAGGTGTTTTGATGGGGAAGGAGGCCAACGTTGTGGCTTTCGCCCTCCTGCTAGCCCGAAGGAGAATTTTGCTAAACTGCCGGTCCTCGGATTCACCAAGTACCGGGTCATGGGTGTGGGCCCTTGCTGGGTTTTTGCATTTTGGAGAGAATTAAGTTCACCATTAGATGTATGGATGAGGGGTTCTTCATGAGGTGGAAGCTGTTCAACTTTTTCAAGAAGTATTAGAACGTCAGCGGGGGTGGGGGTGGGAAAGTGGGGGGGGGGGGTATTGGCTATTAAGAGATTGAGGGGGTAATTTATTTTGTTTTTAAAATTTCTTTGGGGTGTGGCGGATGTATTTGTATATAGTGTTTCTGATGTGTTATATTGCTATCATGGTATATGCATTGTTACTATGTTATGGAGTGTTCGATATTGTTTCATTTTATTGACTGTTCCTGTTTTTGCATTTTCTGGATATACGGTCAATAAAGTATCGTTTAAAAAAAAGGTCTTACATAGAAAATAGGCCATTCGGCCCTTCAACCTGCACCACCATTCAATATGATCATAGCTGATCATGCAAATTCAGTATCCCATTCCCGCTTTTTCTCCATATCCCTCGGTCCCTTTCGCCATAAGGGCCACGCCCAGCTCCCTCTTGAATATATCCAACAAACTGGCCTCAACAACTTTCTGTGGTAGAGAATTCCACAAGTTTGCAACTCTCTGAGGGAAGATGTTCTTCCTCACCTTGGTTCTGAATGGGTTATCTCTTATTCTTAAGCCGTGACCCCTAGTTCTGGACGTCCCCAACATCGGGAACATTCTTCCCGGATGTAGCCTGTCCAGTCCCACCAGGATTTTATATGTTTCTATGAGATCCCCTCTCATTCTCCTAACCTCCAGCGAGTACAAGCCCAGTCGATCCAGTCTTTCTTGTCAGTCCAGCCATCCCGGGAATTAGTCTGGTGAGCCTTCACTGGACACCCTCAATGGCAAGAATGTCCTTCCTCAAACTAGGAGACCAAAACTGCACACAATACTCAAATGTGGCCTCACCAAGGCCCTGTATAACTGCAGCAAGACATCCCTACTCCAATACTACTGATGTACTCAAATCCTCCTTTACAGTGTATGATTGTCCTTTTTAATCAGAACGCCCAAATACCTGGACAGGTGAACTTTCATCAAGTGGATTCTAAGCACACCTTCCTTGCTCCTACCTTCATAGGTAACTCGATCACCATGGTGACAATGCCATCTCCAGTAGCAGCAAAGCGGAACCCTTCAGACAGGCGAATCCTACACATTCAAACAGAGGAAAATGGCCAGTTAGGGTCCAATAATAGCCACATTGATGGCAGTTAGATCACTTTTTACAGTTTATTTGTTGTGAATAAAAACATATTGAGAACAAACTTCAATTTTTGTCTAGAAAATAACCGTATGTTCTCAGTTCTTTGTTTTAACCCTGGTGTTTTAGTTCAATAAGCACAGGATATACTTCAATTTGGTCCAAATCATCTAATAATAGATTTGCAGCAAGGGTTTGAAAACTTTCTGATCCAGGGAACCTCCTGCAAATACTGACACCCTCCACAGATCTTTGGTTCGACAAGAAAATACTACAAATCCAAAGGTTATTGAAACATACAAGATCCTGAGGAGACTTGACGGGATGGATGCTGAAAATGTTTCCCCTTATGGGAGAGACTAGAACTAGGCGACACAATTTAAAAATAAAGAGCCTCCCATTTAAGAAGATTAGGAAAAACTTTTTGTTCCTCGCAGAGGTCCATTAGTCTGTGGAATTTTCTTCCCAGAGAGCAGTGGAGGCAGAGTGATAATTTTTAAAATAAATTTAGAGTATCCAATTCTTTTTTTCCCAATTAAGGAGCAATTTAGTGTGTCCAATTCACCTTCCCTACACATCTTTTTGGGTTGTAAGGTTGAGACCCAGGCAGACACGGGGAATATGTGCAAACTCCACACGGACAGTGACCCGGGGCCGGGATCGAACCAGGGTCCTCAGCGCAGTGGGACAGCAGTGCTAACCACTGTGCCACCGTGCCGCCCCGAGGCAGAGTGATTTAATATGTTGAAGGCCGAGTTAGCTGGATTCTTGACTGACAAGGGAGTCAAAGGGTACTCCAGTCAGGAAACTAGATGCCATATTCAGATCTTCCACGATCTTATCAAATGAAGGTTCCTTATCCTAATCCTGTGTGTGTTCGTACTAGATAGTGCTTTTACCACAGTAAACATCTGTCACTAGTACTGGCAAGAGAAACATTGTGTTCAAGCTCACAAAAAAAATTCAGAAGACTTTCTAAAGACCAGTAGCAATGATTTGTTGTTTCTCTTAGGAAAAATTGAAACATTCAACTTGCAAAATCCTGCTGCTTATCAGTCTTTCGATGACTAGCTGAGGTCTGTGGGCATTATTACATTGTTGATAGGTCAGCCAATAAGCTGGGGATGCGGGGATTCACAGAGGGACCACAGACACAAAGGGAAAGTGAGAGAGGGGGGGTGAGGGGTAGGGAGCGAAGAGACTGAACCCAATCACACCCCACACGGGTGGGGGGGGGGGGGGGGGGGGGAAGAGAGAGAGAGAGAGAGAGAGAGAGAGAGAGAGAGAGAGAGAGAGAGAGAGAGAGAGAGAGAGAGAGAGAGAGGCACTACCCCCTCCCAACCGGATGCTTATAAACAGAAACAACCAAATAAAAGCAACTTAATAAGAGGTAACATAAGCAGCACTATGCTAACCAATAAGTTCAGGACAATGAAGACACATCAGATAGCAAGAAGGGGAGGGGGACTTGGGGTTAGGAGGCCAAGTCAAAACTGGGCAACTGGGTAAAAAAATGTGAATTGTAACTGATGTAAATAGGTTTTGTGTATGTTCACGTTCATCCTTTTGTACAAAAATACCCAATAAAAACATTTTCAAAAAATGGAAACATATATGCACTGCAAACCCATACTGCAAGGGAATGCTCATTGTATGTTCTTTATTCTTACAGGTGAACACTTCTCCTCCTGCGGACATCTGTGCTTGTTGTCCATGATCATGCACATTGTCACATGCATATTTTAAGAAATGATGCACATCATCAATACGATCAAAAAACTACCCGATTGATCAAAGACAAGAAAAACACTCTTTATGATTCTCATTGATAAATCAGCAGTAATTGCAGACACACTTTCAGAAATCCAGATCTCACATCATGAAACTCGCAGATTTCCAGACCTCCTTATGGGACCTCAAATGTCTGCTGATTGTAGTTTGAAAACCACAACTTAAACGGAGAAGAGGAATCAAGGTTTTGAAATAACAAGAATTAATTAGGACAATGCAAAGGAGCATTTTGGGCAAATTCAGGATAGAGGCAGGATAGGGCATGATTATTCAAAACTGTTGCAGACCAGGCTAGACAGAAAGCATTTTTTGAAGCATCAAATCATGCGTTTATGGAATAGACTGGATAGATTGAGCAGATTTGATGCTCCTGCATATTTAAGAAATTTCTTCAAATATTTTTTCCACAGACCAAACCTCTATTAATATTGTCCTTACTCAGTAAGAATGGAAAGCATCTGCGCCGCTGAAGTGATGGGCACTGATGGCCCCAAGCCTGGCTGCACAGACCACACCCAACGCTGATGATAAAAATAACGAGACAGGGAAGCAAGAGTGGAGGAAGCTGTGCGAGTGGTTGTCATTGTCGTGGCTCCTGACATGGATGCTGGGTGTCCACAGTTGTCCAAGTTCAAGATAAAGGGAGTTCGATAGTCTGATGGGAGCTTCTCGTACCTTAGAAGCAGACATGAAATAAAACATAGTGAAAAAGAGCAACATCCAGAAATCATCATTCTTACTCTCTTTATACAACTGTGGCACTCCTGCCATATTTTGAACCCCAAAATCTAAATGAAACTAAATTAAAAATTCAAATATCACCCATAAAAAGGTACTGAATTGAAAATCATATAACGATATTTGAGTGGGATATCCTCCGCAAAGGAATGAAACTGGATGTATCACCCGGCATCAACCTAGACATGGGAAATAACAACAGCAAACACAGACACACGGATCCTGCAAAGAGCTCCTTCCGGACATCTGGGGGCTTGTGCCAAAACTGAAAGAGCTGTCTCACTGACTAGTCAAGCAACAGCCTGACAATAGTCAAACTCACAAAATCATAATGTCCCAGATACCACCATCACTATTCCAGAGTATGTCCTGTCTCACCGGCAGGACAGACCCAGCAGAATTGACGGCACACTGATATAGTCGGGAGGGAATTGCTCGAGGGAGTTCTCAACATCACTCTGGACCCTATGAAGTCTCATGGCGCCAGGTCAAACATTGGCAAACATCCAGCAGAGGGCAGTAGAGCGGAGCTGCTGATTGGCTGTTGCAAGGGAAATTTGCATACCTCCGTTGTGGTCACCCTAACTTGAAGGTGTATCTGCGCAAGAGACCCTAGCTGTTCAAGTGAAGACAGGTATCCAGCAGAGGGCAGTAGAGCGGAGCTGCTGATTGGCGGTTGCGGGGGAAATTTGCATACCTCCGTTGTGGTCACCCTAACTTGAAGGTGGTTTGTGGAGGAGCTGTTGTCAAGTGACACTTAAACCCGAAACACTTCTTCAGTGTTTCCCTCCCTACCCCCTCCTCTAAACAAAAAAAAAACCACTGTAAAGATCAAGAGGAAGGCTCGAGGTCAGGTAGAAGTAGAAAGAGGTTGAACCGTGACGCCACAGCCTGCAGTAAGGAATTGGCTGGTGACTGGTAAGTAGTTTTTCTTTTCTTTTCCCTCAGGTGTTATCGTGCAGGGCGCAGAGGTTGCTGAGTGAGTGCTTGCTGAGAAGGGGAGTGATTAACAGGTAAGCTCTTTCTTTCTCTGGAGCGGATGGCAGGGAAGGTAGTGCAATGTTCCTCCTGCAGAATGTTTGAGGTGAGGGACACCAACAGTGTCCCTGCTGATTTCATCTGTGGGAAGTGCACCCATCTCCAGCTCCTCAGAAACCGCGTTAAGGAACTGGAGCTGGAGCTGGATGAACTTCGGATCATTCGGGAGGCAGATGTGGTCATAGATAGAAGCTTCAGGGATGTAGTTACTCTGAAGAATAAAGATAGATGGGTCACGGTGAGAGGGGCTGGGAGGAAGCAGTCAGTACAGGGATCCCCTGTGGTCGTTCCCCTTAGTAACAAGTATACTGCTTTGGATACTGTTGGGGGGGGGGGGGGGGGGACTTACCAGTGGTAAGCCATGGGGTGCAGGTCTCTGGCACAGAGTCTGTCTCTGTTGCTCAGAAGGGAAGGGGGGAAGAGGAGTAGAGCATTAGTCATTGGAGACTCCATAGTTAGGGGGATAGATAGGAGATTCTGTGGGAACGAGAGAGACTCGCGGTTGGTGTGTTGCCTCCCAGGTGCCAGGTTGCGTGATGTCTCGGATCGTGTTTTCGGGATCGTTAAGGGTGAGGGGGAGGAGCCTCAAGTCGTGGTCCACATAGGTACCAACGACATAGGTAGGAAAAGGGATAGGGATGTAAGGCAGGAATTCAAGGAGCTAGGGTGGAAACTTAGATCTAGGACAAACAGAGTTATTATCTCTGGGTTGTTACCCGTGCCACGTGATAACGAGACGAGGAATAGGGAAAGAGAGGAGTTGGACACGTGGCTACAGGGATGGTGCAGGAGGGAGGGGTTCAGAGTTCTGGATAATTGGGGCTCATTCTGGGGTCGGTGGGACCTCTACAAACGGGATGGTCTACACCTGGACCAGCCAGAGGGGTACCAATATCCTGGGAGGGAAATTTGCTATTGCTCTTCGGGAGGGTTTATACTAGTTCAGCAGGGGCTTGGGGACCTGAATTGTAGCTCCAGTATACAGGAGGTTGAGAGTAGTGAGGCCATGAGTAAGGTTTTAAAGTTGCAGGAGTGTACCGGCAGGCAGGAAGGTGGTTTAAAGTGTCTTCTTCAATGCCAGGAGCATCCGGAATAAGGTGGATGAACTTGCGGCATGGGTTGGTACCTGGGACTTCGATGTTGTGGCCATTTCGGAGACATGGATAGAGCAGGGACAGGAATGGTTGTTGCAGGTGCCGCGGTTTAGATATTTCAGTAAGCTCAGGGAAGGTGGTAAAAGAGGGGGAGGGGTGGCATTGTTAGTCAAGGACAGTATTACGGTGGCAGAAACGACGTTTGATGAGGACTCGTCTACTGAGGTAGTATGGGCTGAGGTTAGAAACAGGAAAGGAGAGGTCACCCTGTTAGGGGTTTTCTATAAGCCTCCGAAAAGTTCCAGAGATGTAGAGGAAAGGATTGCAAAGATGATTCTGGATAGGAGCGAAAGCAACAGGGTAGTTGTTATGGGGGACTTTAACTTTCCAAATATTGACTGGAAACGCTATAGTTCGAGTACTTTAGATGGGTCCGTTTTTGTCCAGTGTGTGCAGGAGGGTTTCCTGACACAGTATGTAGATAGGCCAACGAGAGGCGAGGGCGTATTGGATTTGGTACTGGGTAATGAACCAGGACAGGTGTTCGATTTGTAGGTAGGTGAGCACTTTGGTGATAGTGACCACAATTCGATTACGTTTACTTTAGTGATGGAAAGGGATAGGTATATACCACAGGGCAAGAGTTATATCTGGGGGAAAGGCAATTATGCTGCGATGAGGCAAGACGTAGGATGCATCGGATGGAGAGGAAAACTGCAGGGGATGAGCACAATGGAAATGTGGAGCTTGTTCAAGGAACAGCTACTGCGTGTCCTTGATACGTATGTACCTGTCACGCAGGGAGGAAGTGGTCGAGCAAGTTAACCGTGGTTTACTAAGGCAGTCAAAACACTTGTCAAGAGGAAGAAGGAGGCTGATGTAAAGATGAGACATGAAGGTTCAGTTTGGGCGCTCGAGAGTTACAAGTTAGCTAGGAAGGACCTAAAGAGAGAGCTAAGAAGAGCCAGGAGGGGACATGAGAAGTCTTTGGCAGGTAGGATCAAGGATAACCCTAAAGCTTTCTAGAAAAATGTCAGGATTAAAAGAATGACTAGGGTAAGTGTAGGGCCAGTCAAGGACAGTAGTGGGAAGTTGTGCTTGGAGTCCGAGGAGATAGGAGAGGTGCTAAATGAATATTTTTCGTCAGTATTCACACAGGAAAAAGACAATGTTGTCGAGGAGAATACTGAGATTCAAGCTACTAGACTAGAAGGGCTTGAGGTTCATAAGGAGGAGGCTTTAACAATTCTGGAAAGTGTGAAAATAGATAAGTCCCCTGGGCCGGATGGGATTTATCCTAGGATTCTCTGGGAAGCTAGGGAGGAGATTGCTGAGCCTTTGGCTTTGATCTTTGTCTACAGGAATAGTGCCAGAAGACTGGAGGATAGCAAATGTTGTCCCCTTGTTCAAGAAGGGGAGTAGAGACAACCCTGGTAACTATAGACCAGTGAGCCTTACTTCTGTTGTGGGCAAAATCTTGGAAAGGTTTATAAGAGATCGGGTGTATAATCAACTGGAAAGGAATAATTTGATTAGACATAGTCAACACGGGTTTGTGAAGGGTAGGTCGTGCCTCACAAAACTTTTTGAGTTCTTTGAGAAGGTGACCAAACAGGTGGATGAGGGTAAAGCAGTTGATGTGGTGTATATGGATTTCAGTAAAGCGTTTGATGAGGTTCCCCACGGTAGGCTACTGCAGAAAATACGGAAACATGGGATTCAGGGAGATTTAGCAGTTTGGATCAGAAATTGGCTAGCTGGAAGACAAAGGGTGGTGGTTGATGGGAAGTGTTCAGACTGGAGTCCAGTTACTAGTGGTATACCACAAGGATCTGTTTTGGGGCCACTGCTGTTTGTCATTTTTATAAATGACCTGGAGGAGGGCGTAGAAGAATGGGTGAGTAAATTTGCAGATGACACTAAAGTCGGTGGAGTCATGGACAGTGCGGAAGGATGTTACAAGTTACAGAGGGATATAGATAAGCTACAGCGCTGGGCTGAGAGGTGGCAAATGGAGTTTAATGCAGAAAAGTGTGAGGTTATTCATTTTGAAAGGAATAACAGGAAGACAGAGTACTGGGCTAATGGTAAGATTCTTGGTAGTGTGGATGAGCAGAGAGAACATTGTTCAAAATTGATCTATGTACATAGATCCCTGAAAGTTGCCACCCAGGTTGAGAGGGTTGTTAAGAAGGCGTATGGTGTGTTTGCTTTTATTAGTAGAGGGATTGAGTTTCGGAGCCATGAGGTCATGTTGCAGCTGTACAAAACTCTGGTGCGGCCACATTTGGAGTATTGCGTGCAATTCCGGTCGCCGCATTATAGGAAGGATGTGGAAGCATTGGAAAGGTGCAGAGGAGATTTACCAGAATGTTGCCTGGTATGGAGGGAAGATCTTATGAGGAAAGGCTGAGGGACTTGAGGCTGTTTTCGTTAGAGAGAAGAAGGTTAAGAGGTGACTTAATTGAGGCATACAAGATGATCAGAGGATTGGATAGGGTGGACAGTGAGAGCCTTTTTCCTCGGATGGTGATGTCTAGCACGAGGGGACATAGCTTTAAATTGAGGGGAGATAGATATAGGACAGATGTCAGAGGTAGGTTCTTTACTCAGAGAGTAGTAAGGGCGTGGAATGCCCTGCCTGCAACAGTAGTAGACTCGCGAACACTAAGGACATTCAAATGGTCATTGGATAGACATATGTACGATAAGGGAATATTGTAGATGGGCTTTAGAGTGGGTTCACAGGTCGGTGCAACATCGAGGGCCGAAGGGCCTGTACTCCGCTGTAATGTTCTATGTTCTAAACCTCTTGCTGATTACCATATACCATCCATCATCAGCTGGTGAATCAGTGCTCCTCCACGTTAAACACCACTTGGAAGAAGCACCGAGAGCGGCAAGGGTGCAAATGTACTCTGGGTGGGGGACTTCAGTGGTCCATCACCAAGAATGGCTGGGTTGTACCATCAAGGACAGGGCAGGCCGGGTCCTAAAGGACATAGCAGCTAGACTGGGACTGCCACAGGTGGTGAGGGAACAACATACTTGACCAACCTGCCGGTTGCAAGTGCATCTCACCATGACAGTATCGGTAGGAGTGATCATGGCACAGTCCTTGTGGAGACAAATTCCTGTCTTCACATTGATAATACCGGCTATTGTGTTGTATGGTACCATCATTGTGCTAAATGGGATAGATTTTGAACAGATCTAGCAACTCAAGACTGGGCAATCTGGAGGCGCTATGGACCCTCAGCAGCAGCAGAATTGTACTCAACCACAATCTGTAACCTTGGCCTGATATAACGCCACTCTACCATTACCACCAAGCCAGGGGATCAACCCTGGTTCAATAGAATGCAAGAGGACACGGCAGAAGCAACGCCAGGCATACCTAAAAATAAAGATAAAAATCAAATTAGTGCGGTTACTGGAATCTGAAACAAAAGCAGAAAATACTGGACAATCTGAGCAGGTCTGACAACTTCTGTGGAGAGCCATGGGAGCGAACGTTTCGAGTCTGGATGACTCTTTCTCACCCAAGGCCAGATTGATCCCAGCTGTGAGGCCGCAGTGCTAACCACAGACAGGTGTTTCTGCAGCTGCAGACGTGACTCCAGGATGGTGTTGCCGCACTGGAGCCAGGGTCAGGGATGTCACTAAATGACTGCAGGGCATCCTAAAGGGAAAGAGTGATAAGTCAGGGGTCGTTAGACACGTTGGTACCACCAATATAGGTAGAATGAAGGATGAGACCGTGCATCAAAAATTTAGGGAGCTCGGCAGAAGATTCAAAAGCTAGACTGGAAAGGTTATAATCTCTGGATTACTCCCGGGGCCACGTGCTAGCGAGTACAGAAATAGGAGAATAGGGGAGATGAATGCATGGTTCAAAAATTTGTGCAGGAGGGAGGGTTTTAGATTTTAGATTCTGGATCACTGGGACCATTTCTGGGGAAGGTGGGATTTGTTAAAGCTGAACGATCTGCACCTGAACCAGAATGGAACCAAGATTCTTGTGGGTGGATTTACTAGTACTGTTGAGAGGGGTTTAAACTAGTTCGGTAGGGGGAGGGGATACAGAGCGTTAGTACAATAGGGACACAGCACACTATAGTAAAGGAATCAAGGCAGAGGGGGTTGGGCCATGTTGACTCCAAGGGAATAAGGCGAGGCTGAATGGCCTCTACTTTAATGCGAGGGTCTTAATACTTTAATACTTTAATCCTGGTCCACCCTCATCGACGCTACCAACAGAAAGCACAACAGCCCCTATCCTTCCTCAGGAAACTAAGGAAATTCGGCATGTCCACATTAACCTTTACCAACTTTTACAGATGCACCATAGAAAGCATCCTTTCTGGCTGCATCACAGCCTGCTCGGCCCAGGACCGCAAGAAACTTCAGAGAGTCGTGAACACCGCCCAGTCCATCACACGAACCTGCCTCCCATCCATTGACTCCATCTACACCTACCGCTGCCTGGGGAAAGCGGGCAACATAATTAATTACCTCTCCCACCGTGCTTACTCACTCTTCCTTCAGGCAGAAGATACAGAAGTCTGAGAACACGCACGAATAAACTCAAAAACAGCTTCTTCCCCGCTGTTACCAGACTCTTAAATGACCCTCTTATGGACTGACCTCATTAACACGACACCCTGTATGCTTCATCCGATGCCAGTGCTTATGTAGTTACATTGAATACCTTGTGTTGCCCTATTATGTATTTTCTTTTATTCCCTTTTCTTCCCATGTACTTAATGATCTGTTGAGCTGCTCGCAGAAAAATACTTTTCACTGTACATCGGTACACATGACAATAAACAAATCCAATCCAATCCAATTCAAGGAGCATTATAGGTAAGACTGAAGTTAAGGGCTTGGGTTGACATGTGGAATTGTGATATTGTTGCCATCAGAGAGACGAGGTTGAGGTAGCTCAACTTACCCGGGGCATAGGATCTTCAGGCGAAACAGAAGAGGGTGTAAAAAAAGGTGGTGGTGTCAGGTTATTAATGAAGGCATCAGTTACTGCAGTAAGGAGGGATGATATCTTGGAAGGGTCTTCAAATGAGGCTTTGTGGATAGAGTTTAGGAATAACAAGGGGCAGGCAGTCACATTGCTGGGAGTGTATTAGGCCCTCAAACAGTCAGCTGGCAATAGAGGAGCAAATATGCAGACAATTCACTGAGGGGTGTAAAAATAATAATAGTATTATAATATTAGGGGATTTCAACTTGCCCAACATTAATTGGGACAGTCATGGTGTAAAGGGGGGCGGGTTTTTTGAAATTTATTCAGAAGAGTTTTTTTATGTCAAAACGCAGAAGGTCCTACAAGGGACAGTGCAGTGCTAGATCTAATTCTGGGAACGAAGCCAGAAAGGTATTTGAGGTGGCTGTGGAAGCATTTTAGTGATAGCGACCACATCACAGTACAAATTAAATTTGTTATGGAAAAGGAAACAAAAATGGTCTGCAATAAACGGTTTTGGATTGGGAAGGGGGACAGATTTTATTAAAAGAAGGCAAGATCTGGCCAAAGTAGACTAGCAACAGGCTATTATGGAAAGAATCTACTGCAGAGCTGTGGGAGGTGGCCTTCTAAAAGGAAATAGGGAGAGTACAGGCCCAACATGTTCCCTTTGGTGAAATGCAGGAGCAACAAGCCCAGGGAACCCTGGATGTTTAGGAATATTCAGGACTGTATAAGAAAGGGAGGCTTTTAGCAGGTACAAAGGGAGCAAATCAGCAGAGGTGTTAGGGGAGTACAAAACGTGTAGGGGGAAATTAAGAAAGCAATTAGGTGGGTGGCACAGTGGTTAGCACTGCTGCCTCACAGCTCCGAGGACCAAGGCTCGATCCAGCCCCAGGTCACTGTCCATGTGGAGTTTGCACATTCTCCGTGTCTGCGTGGGTCTCACTCCCACAACCCAAATATGTGCAGGGTAGGTAGATTGGCCACGCTAAATTGCCCCTTAATTGGAAAAAAAAGAATTGGGAACTCTAAATTTATTTTAAAATTTTAAAAAAGAAAGCAATTAGAGGAACAAAGAAAATGTACTGATGAGTAGGATTAAGGAGAATCCCAAGATAAGTATATTAAGGGGATGAGAACAACCAGGGAAAGAGTAGGGCCCATTAGAGCCAAAAGGGACAATCTGTACGTGGAGTCGGATGTAGGAACAAAATACAAGGAGAGGGACTCTGAGGTTCTTGAACAGTTTGCCACATGGAGAGGAGGAGGTAATGGCGAGCATAAAAGTGGACAAATCCCCAGGTCTGGATGAGTTGTATCCCAGGTTGCAGTGGGAGGCAAGGGAGGAAATTACAGGGGCTTTGACCCACATTTTTAATTCTTTCTGGCCACAGGGGAGGTGCCAGAGGATTGAAGGACAGCTAATGTGGTTCCACTTTTCAATAAGGGTAGTAGAGATAAATCACGGTTGAGGAACTACTGGAGAAAATCCTAAAGGAGAGAATTAATCTCCACTTGGAAAGGTACGGTTTGATCAGGGGTAGTCAGCATTGCTTTGTCTGAGGGAGGTCATGCCTAACACATTTTTTCTTTTTTTAATTTATTTTTAAAATTTAGAGTACCCAATTAATTGTTTTCCAATTAATGGGCAATTTGGCATGGCCAATCCACCTACCCTGCACACCTTTGTGTTGTGCGGGCGAAACCCACGCAAACATGGGGAGAATGTGCAAATTCCACACGGACAGTGACCCAGAGCCGGGATCAAACCTGGGACCTTGGCACCGCGAAGCAGCAGGGCTAACCCACTGCGCCACCGTGCTGCCCATGCCTAACAAATCTGATTGAATTTTTTAAGGTGATCAGGTGTGTTGATAAGGGTAGTGCAGGTGATGTAGTTTATATGGATTTCAGCAAAGCCTTTGACAAGGCCCCACATGGGAGACTGATAAAGAAGGTAAAAGCACATGTGATCCAGGGTAATGTGGCAAGTTGGATCCAAAACTGGCTTGGTGGTAGGAGACAGAGGGTGGTGGCAGAAGGCGGTTTGTGTGACTGGAGGGCGATGTCCAATGGCATACCACTAGGTTTCTTATTGTTCGAGATATATTTTTAAAAATAAATTTAGAGTACTCAATTAATTTCTTCCAATTAAGGGGCAATTTAGCGTGGTCAATCCACATACCCTGCACATCTTTGGGTTGTGGGGGCAAAACCCACCCAATCACGGGAAGAATGTGCAAACTCCACACGGACAGTGACCCAGGGCCGGGATCGAACCTGGGACCTCAGCGCCGTGAGGCAGCAGGGCTAACCCACTGCACCACCATGCTGCCCTTTGTTTGAGATATATATGTAGCCGATAGAGATCAGAATGTGGTTTGGGGGGGGGGGGGGGGTGAAGAGTTTGTGTATAACACTAAGATTGGCAGGGTGGTTAATAGTAAGAAAGGTCTTAGTTTGCAGCAAGATATATACGGGTTGGTCAGATGGGTAAATAGAACTGAACCCTGAAAAGTGAGAGGTGATGCACTTTGGAAGGAGTAACAAGACAAAAGGTTTACTCAATGAATGGCAGAACACTAGAAAACTTAGAGGGGTGTTTGTCCATAAATCCCTGAAGTCGGCAGGACAGGTAAATAGGGTAGTTAAGGCACCTGGGACGCTTCCCTTTTTCAGTCTTGGTATAAATTATAAGAGGAGGGAAGTTATATTAGAGCTGTATGAAACTTTGGTTAGGCCACAGCTGGAGGAGTGTGTGTAGTTATGGTGGGCTCACTATAGGAAGGATGTGATTGCACTGGAGAGGATGCAGAGGAGATTCACCATGATGTTGCCTGGGATAGATCATTTGAGCTATGAAGAGAGGCTGTACAGTATAGCTCTATGACTCGATAACAAACCACAGCACAAGACTACCTGATGCCAAACAGCATAATCAGCAAGTAATAGACAAAGCTACACTATTCCACAACCAAGGGATCAGATTTAAGCTCTGCAGTCCTGCCATATCCAGCCATAAATAGTGACAGACAATTAAACAACTCACTGGGGACGAGGCTCCAAAAAAATTCCCATCTTCAATGATGGAGAAGCCCAGCACATCTGTGCAAAAGAGAAGGCTGAAGCATTTGCAACAATCCTCAGCCAGAAGTGCCGAGTGTGAGATCCATCCCGGCCTCCACCAGAGGTCCCCAGCATCACAGATGTCAGTTTTCAGCTAATTCGATTCACTCCACGTGAAATCAAGAAATGGCTGAAGACAGTGGATACTGCAAAGGTCCCCACAGTATTCTGGCAATAGTCTTGAAGACATATGGTTCAGAACTTGCCGCATCCCTAGCCAAGCTGTTCCAGTACAGCTGCAACACTGTTATCTATCCAGCAATGTGAAACACAGTCCAGGTAGGTTCTGTGCACAAGAAACAAGACAAATCCAACCCGGCCAATTACACCATCAGTCTACTCTCAAACATCTGCAAAGTGATGAAAAGGATCATCAACAGTGAAATCAAGCGACACTTAATCAGCAATAATCTGCTCACGGACGCTCAGTTTGGTTTCCGACAGTGACATTCAGCTCCTGGCTTCATTACAGCCTTGGTTCAAACATGGGCAAAAGAGCGGAATTCCAGAGGTATGATGAGAGTGACTGCCTTTGACATCAAGGCAGCATGTGACCAAATATGGCATCAAGGACCCTTAGCTAAACTGGAGTCGCCGAGCCAGCAATGCCCACATCCCGTACATAAAGTTTTTAAAACATACCTCCTTTTCCAATGTTTTTTGATAATACATGCCCCTCTCCAGTACTAGTGCCTCCTGTTACATTCATTATTATGCCATTTCAGATTTGGGTATGTTAATGCTATGTATTCAAGTAACACTATTTGTTGGTGAAATGGCACATGACATAAAGTGACGTCAGCGGAGTGTTTCACGGGCTTTGAGGAGTTCAGTATCTCTTAATAAACCCTGCGCTATGTTTTTAATGAACTTAGAGCGTGGCACCTCTACTTTGTTTTCTCCTTGTGGCAGCCAACAAAAATAGCTAACATGCAGATACACTGTTTCATCCCTAACTCTTCACTTTACTTGATAAATCAATGTTATTCTGTGATTACAGTATTTCAGGTTATGGTGCTATAGCAGAGGTTTCCCAATTTATTGTTATCTGACTAATACCTAATGAGGAGCTTTTCCAATGGTTTTTTCAGTATCACAACACAAGGTCGATCGGAGAGTGCAAGCTGTGTGGCAGGAAGTGGGGGAGACTTTGAAGGAGAGGCATTCCCCTGGTGTTTCCTCTTGACTTTTGGTGTTGCTTCTTTGCTCTGCACCCGCTGGGGAAAGCGGAGTGAAAGTATCTGATCGCGCAGCTCATCAACAATCTGCCAATATAAGCACAAAGAATATTGAGCATTTGGCGCATGACTGAGTTATCGATTACTTTGACAGATATCTAACCGTACTAAACACTCCCACACTCACTCTGATGCTTCAGAGCAAAACTGGAATTTTGATATTCAAGGATGGGGGAAATGTAAGCTTACTGATCATTATGTCATTTAATAATAAACAAAATAACAGCTTTCTATCTCTAACATTAATTTAAAGACAGTCTGACATGAATTGCCATGGGATATTTGATCCTTATTGCTTTACTACCTGCAAAGACATGGGGCGGGATTCTCCACCAGCGGGATTCTCCGTTTTGCCGGTGCCCGGGGGTTTCCCGCCAGCGTGGGGTTGCACCACAATGGGAAACCCCATTGACTGCCTGGCATAAGAGAATCCCGCCGGCGGGTCGAAGCCGAAAAGTGGCACGGCGGAGAATCCAGCCCATATACTGTTAGGAAAACAATGGCAGTTTTTTTTTCAAATAATTTTTATTGGCGGTTTTCACAAAATATCAACACCAGAATGAAAAAAGAACCCAATAGAATTAAATACAGAACAAAGTAAAACAACCCCCGTGCCCCCCTCCCCCCTATACATGAATAATAAATCAACACCCCGAATTAACAGAAAGCAAACATAGCAAATATATACACACCCTCAGATCCCCCAGGGTAAATAAACAAAAATAAAATAGAACCTCCCCCGGGTTGCTGCTGCTGCTGACCATTGTCTACCGTTCTGCCAGCAAGTCCAAGAACAGTTGCCACCGCCTAAAGAACCCTTGTACCGATCCCCTTAAGGCGAATTTCACCCTCTCCAATTTAATAAACCCCACCATATTGTTGATCCAGGATTCCACGCTTGGGGGCCTCGCATCCCTCCACTGAAGAAGAATCCTTCGCCGGGCTACCAGGGACGAAAAGGCCAGAATACCAGCCTCTTTCGCCTACTGCACTCCCGGCTCCCCTGCAACCCCAAATATTGCGAGCCCCCAGCCCGGCTTGACCCTGGATCCTACCACTCCTGACACCGTCCTCGCTACGCACTTCCAAAATTCCTCCAGCGCTGGGCATGCCCAGACCATATGGGTGTGATTTGCTGGGCTCCCTGAGCATCTAACACGCCTGTCCTCTCCCCCAAAGAACCGGCTCATCCTTGTCCCGGTCATGGGTACCGTGTGCAGCACCTTAAACTGTATGAGGCTGAGCCTCGCGCACGAAGAGGAAGAGTTCACCCTCCCTAGGGCATCTGCCCACGTCCACTCTTCGATCTCCTCTCCAAACTCCTCCTCCCACTTACCTTTCAACTCCACCACCAAGGCCTCCTCCTCCTCCTGCATCACCTGGTAAGTTTCCGAATATCTAAATGTGTTCCCCGGGGGGAGCCCATACTTTTCCTCCAGCTCACCCAGGCTCGCGAACTTCCCGTCCACAAACAGGTCCCCCAACCTTCTTATCCCTGCCAAGTGCCACCCCGAAAATCCTCCGTCTATTCTCCCTGGGACAATATGGTTCCCCCATATTGGGGTCCACACCGAGGCCCCAACTTCCCCCCCTGTGCCGCCTCCACTGCTCCAGATTTTGAGGGCAGCCGCCACTACCAGGCTCGTGGTATAGCTCATTGGAAGGAGTGGCAGCGGTGCCATTGCCAGTGCCTCCAGATGCGTACCCTCACAAGACGCCGTCTCCAACCTCTTCCATGCAGCCCCCTCCCCCTCCATCACCCACTTGCGCACCATTGCCGCATTGGTGGCCCAGTAGTACCCAGAGGTTGGGTAGTGCCAACCCCCCCCATCCCTACTTCGCTCCAGGAACACCCTTCTCACCCTCGGAGTCCCTCGCGCCCACACAAACCCCGTTATGCTCCTGTTGACCCGCCTAAAGAAGGCCTTCGGGATAAACATGGGGAGGCACTGGAACAGGAACAAAAACCTTGGGACCACCATCATCTTAACTGACTGCACCCTACCCGCCAGGGACAGCGGCAACGCGTCCCACCTCATCAACTCCTCCTCCATTTGCTCCACCAGCCTCGGGAAATAAAGGCTATGCAGGGCCCCCAGCTCCTGGTCACCTGGACCCCCAAATACCTGAAGCTCCTCTCCGCCATTTTTAGTGGGAGCTCGCCAATCCCCCACTCCTGGTCCCCTGGGTGAACCACGAACAACTCGCTCTTCCCCATGTTGAGCTTGTACCCTGAGAAATCCCCGAACTCCCCGAGGATCCTCATTACCTCCGGCATTCAACCCACCGGGTCCGCCACATATAGCAGCAAGTCGTCCGCATAGAGTGACACCCTATGCTCCTACCCACCCAGCACCAACCCCCTCCAGTTCTTCGACTCCCTCAGTGCCATAGCCAGGGGTTCAATCGCCAGTGTGAAGAGCAGGGGAGACAGGGACACCCCTGCCTCGTCCCTCGATGCAACCGAAAGTACTCAGACCTCCTCTTGTTCGTGGCCACACTCGCCATCGGGACCTCGTACAACAGCCTAACCCACCTGACAAACCCCTCCCCAAACCCAAACCTCTTCAGCACCTCCCACAAGTACCCCCACTCTACCCTATCGAAGGACTTCTCAGCGTCCATCGCCACCACTATCTCCGCCTCCGCCTCCCTCGCCGGCATCATGATAACGTTCAAACGCCTCCGCACATTCGCGTTCAACTGCCTCCCCTTCACAAACCCCGTCTGGTCTTCGTGGATCACCTGCAGCACACAATCCTCAATTCTCGAGCTAAGACCTTCGCCAGCACCTTGGCATCTACATTTAACAACAAAAATCAGCCTGTAGGACCCACACTGCAGTGGATCCTTGTCCTGCTTCAGGATCAAGGAGATCAGTGCCCGGGACATCGTCGGGGGCAAAGCCCCCCCCTCCCTTGCCTCATTGAAGGTCCTAATTAGCAACGGGCCCAACAGGTCCACATATTTCTTGTAGAAATCGACCGGGAAACCGTCTGGCCCCGGTGCCTTCCCCGCCTGCATGCACCCTATCACTTTGGTCAGCTCCTCCAGCCCAATTGGGGCCCCCAATCCCGCCACCAGTCCCTCCTCCACCTTCGGAAACCTCAATTGGTCCAGAAAGCGGCCCATCCCTCCCTCCTCCAGTGGGGGCTCGGACCGATACAATTCCTCATAAAAGTCCCTGAAGACCCCATTGATGCCAACCCCACTCTGCACCACACTCCCTCCCCTATCCTTAACTCCCCCGATCTCCCTAGCTGCGTCCTGCTTCTGAAGCTGATGCGCCAGCATCTGACTTGCCTTTTCCCCATACACATAAATCGCCCCCTGGGACTTCCTCCACTGCACCTCCGCCTTCCTGGTGGTCAACAGGTCGAATTCGGCCTGGAGGCTACGTCTCTTCCTCAACAGTCCCTCCTCAGGCACCTCCGCATACCTCCTGTCTACCCTCACCACCTCCCCCATCAGCCTCGCCCTCTGCTCTCTCCTCTCCTTGGGGCCAGAATGGAGATCAGCTCTCCCCTAAACACCGCCTTCAGCGCCTCCCAGACCATCCCCACTCGGACCTCCCCGTTATCGTTGATCTCCAGGTATCTCTCTATGCTTCCTCGGACCCACTCGTTCACCTCCTCGTCCGCCAACAGCCCCACCTCCAAGCGCTGGTCCCTCTCCTCCCCCAACACTAGGTCTACCCAATGCGGGGCGTGATCCGAAATGGCTATTGCCTTACTCACAATAAAAAAAGTCGATCCGGGAATTAGCCTTATGAACATGCAAGAAGGATGAAAATTCCCTAGCCCCCGGCCTTGCAAATCTCCAAGGGTCCACCCCTCCCATCTGGTCCATAAACCCCCTCAGCACCTTAGCCGCCGCCGGCTTCCTACCCGTTCTAGACCTGGAGCGATCCAGTGCCGGATCCAGCACCGTGTTAAAGTCTCCCCCCCATTATCAGGCCCCCCCACTTCCAAGTCCGGGACCGACCCAACATGCGCCGCATAAAAGCCGCATCATCCCAGTTCGGGGCGTACACACTGACCAGCACCACCCTCTCCCCTTGCAGCTGACCACTTACCATTACGTACCTGCCACCATTGTCTGTCACAATGCTCGACGCCTCGAACGACACCCTCTTTCCCACCAAGATCGCCACCCCCCCGATTTTTGGCATCCAGCCCCAAATGAAACGCCTGACCCCTTCCTCAATCTCACCTGGTCTGCCACCTTCAGGTGTGTCTCCTGGAGAATGACCACATCCACCTTCAGGTGCGCGAACACCCAGGCCCGCTTGACCGGCCCGTTCAGTCCCCTTACATTCCAGGTCATCAGCCGGATCAGGGGGCTACCCGCCCCCTCGCCGCCGACTAGCCATAACCCTTCCTTGGCCAGCCACGCGCCCACACCCCACGCCCGGCCCGTTCCCCCCAGCTAGGACCCCTCCTACCTACTTTACTCCCCCCATTGCACTCCCACAAGTCAGCTGACTCCTGTTGACCCCAGCTACTCCCACCTCTCCTTCGACTCCTCCCATTGTGGGACATACCCTCCTCCTCCATTACCCATCCACAGGCTCTCCTCCTCCCCCTTCCATCCCAAGCGCGGGAAACAACCCTCGCTTCCCCGCCCTGGCCCCGCCCCCTCCAGCCTTCAGCGCGGGAAAAAGCCCGGGCTTTCCACCTGCTCGGCCCCGCCACCTCTGACGCCGCTCCTTTTACAAGCCCAGTCCCCTCACCCCCCGACTCGGGCCTCACCCCCGCGGGGCCCCATCTCCCCTACCGGCCATCCACCCCTACTCCATTTACGTACCCCCCCTCCAAGAGTCCACCCGACAGTCCCAACCAAAACAGTGCCCAACCCACCCTAACCACTCTCACCAAACCAAAAAGAAATAAGAGCAAAGAACCCTCCCACAAAATGTAACACCCCAACAGCAATCCCCGACCACCCATCCCGACCCTCAGTTTGTGTCCAGCTTCTCGGCCTAGACAAAGGCCCGCGCCTCCTCCGGAGACTCAAAATAATGGTGCCGGTCCTTGTAGGTGACCCACAGTCGCGCCGGCTGCAGCATGCCAAACTTCACCCCCTTTCTGTGCAGCACCGCCTTCGCCCAATTGTACCCGGCCCTCTTCTTCGCCACCTCCGCACTCCAGTCCTGGTATATTCGAACTTCCACGTTCTCCCACCTGCTGCTCCGCTCTTTCTTGACCCACCTGAGCACGCACTCCCGATCAACGAACTGATGAAACCGCACCAGCACCGCCCGCGGCGACTCGTTAGCCTTGGGCCTCCTCGCCAGCACTCGATGGGCCCCTTCCAGCTACAGGGGTCCCTGGAAGGACCCCGCTCCCATCACCGACTTTAACAGGGTGACCACATAAGCCCCCACGTCCGACCCCTCCAGCCCCTCCGGGAGGCCCAGAATCCGCAAATTCTTCCGCCTCGACCGATTCTCCATCTCCTCGAACCGTTCCTGCCATTTTTTGTGGAGAGCCTCGTGCGCCTCCACCTTTACCACAAGACCCAAGATCTCGTCCTCGGAGATCTTTTGTCGGACCTCGCGGATCGCCACCCCCTGGGCCGTCTGGGTCTCCAGCAGCTTGTCGATGGAAGCCTTCATCGGCTCCAGCAGGTCCGCTTTGATCTCCCTGAAGCAGCGCTGGATAAACTCCTGCTGCTCCTCCGCCCACTGCATCCACGCTGCCTGGTCCCCGCCAGCCGCCATTTTGCTCTTCTTCCTCGCACCTTCTTTGGGTTCACCACAATTTTTTTAGTCGCCCCGTTCCTGGTCCAAGCCATACACTGTCGGAGAACTACTGCAATCTCCTTCCCACACCGGGAAATGTCGAAAAAATACTGTTGAGGGCCCTGAAAAGAGCCCAAAAATCAGTTTTTAGTGGGAGCTGCCGAATGTGCGACTTAGCTCCGCATTGCCGCAACCAGAAGTCCTCACAATGGTAGTTTTTAAGGGATTTATATTTGTATTGGTCAACATTAGGAATAAGATATAGTTTTCAATGTGTTTAACTTAATGTTTCTGTGCCTGGAAGGGTAAAACCTATAGTTTGATTCATTTTTTTTATTTTTTAAAATATTTTATTGAAAATATTTGGTCAACCAACACAGTACATTGTGCATCCTTTACACAATATTATAGCAACACAAATAACAATGACCTATTTTATAAACAGAAAATGAATAAATAATAAATAACAAAAATGAAAACTAACCCTAATTGGCAACTGCCTTATCACAAGTAACACTCTCCAAAAATATAATTTAACAGTCCAATATATAATTATCTGTCGCAACGACCTATACATATTATACAGTATATATTAACAACCCTGAGAGTCCTTCTGGTTCCTCATCCCCCCCCCCTCCCCCACCCCCCTCCGCCCCAGCCCCCTTCCCCCCCCACCCCCCTCCCCCCCCATCACCCCTCCCCCACCCCCTTCCGCCCCAGCCCCCTTCCCCCCCACCCCCCTCCCCCCCCCACCCCCCCCCACAAACCCCCCTCCCCCCCCACACCCCCCTCCCCCCCACCCACCCCCACCCCCCCTCCCCCCCCCGCCCCAGCCCCCTTCCCCCCCCGCCCCAGCCCCCTTCTCCCCCCACCCCACCCCCACAAACGCCCCTCCCCCCCACTCCCCCCTCCCCGATCCTGGGCTGCTGCTGCCTTCTTTTTTCCATTCCATCTATCTTTCTGCGAGGTATTCGACGAACGGTTGCCACCGCCTGGTGAACCCTTGAGCCGACCCCCTTAGAACGAACTTAATCCGCTCTAGCTTTATAAACCCTGCCAAGTCATTTATCCAGGTCTCCACCCCCGGGAGCTTGGCTTCTTTCCACATTAGCAATATCCTGCGCCGGGCTACTAGGGACGCAAAGGCCAAAACATCGGCCTCTCTCGCCTCCTGCACTCCCGGCTCTTGTGCAACCCCAAATATAGCCAACCCCCAGCTTGGTTCGACCCGGACCCCCACTACTTTTGAAAGCACCTTTGTCACCCCCATCCAAAACCCCTGTAGTGCCGGGCATGACCAAAACATATGGGTATGATTCGCTGGGCTTCTCGAGCACCTCGCACACCTATCCTCCACCCCAAAAAATTTACTGAGCCGTGCTCCAGTCATATGCGCCCTGTGTAATACCTTAAACTGAATCAGGCTTAGCCTGGCACACGAGGACGACGAGTTTACCCTGCTTAGGGCATCTGCCCACAGCCCCTCCTCGATCTACTCCCCCAGCTCTTCTTCCCATTTCCCTTTTAGTTCATCTACCATAGTCTCCCCTTCGTCCCTCATTTCCCTATATATATCTGACACCTTACCATCCCCCACCCATGTCTTTGAGATCACTCTGTCCTGCACCTCTTGTGTCGGGAGCTGCGGGAATTCCCTCACCTGTTGCCTCGCAAAAGCCCTCAGTTGCATATACCTGAATGCATTCCCTTGGGGCAACCCATATTTCTCGGTCAGCGCTCCCAGACCCGCGAACTTCCCATCCACAAACAGATCTTTCAGTTGCGTTATTCCTGCTCTTTGCCACATTCCATATCCCCCATCCATTCCCCCCGGGGCAAACCTATGGTTGTTTCTTATCGGGGACCCCCCCAAGGCTCCAGTCTTTCCCCTATGCCGTCTCCACTGTCCCCAAATCTTCAGTGTAGCCACCACCACCGGGCTTGTGGTGTAGTTCCTCGGTGAGAACGGCAATGGGGCTGTCACCATAGCCTGTAGGCTAGTCCCCCTACAGGACGCCCTCTCTAATCTCTTCCACGCCGCTCCCTCCTCCTCTCCCATCCACTTACTCACCATTGAAATATTAGCGGCCCAATAATACTCACTTAGGCTCGGTAGTGCCAGCCCCCCCCCCTATCCCTGCTACGCTGTAAAATCCCTTCCTCACTCTCGGGGTCTTCCCGGCCCACACAAAACCCATGATGCTCTTTTCAATCCTTTTAAAAAAGCCTTCGTGATCACCACCGGGAGGCACTGAAACACAAAGAGGAATCTCGGGAGGACCACCATCTTAACCGCCTGCACCCTCCCTGCCAGTGACAGGGATACCATATCCCATCTCTTGAAATCCTCCTCCATTTGTTCCACCAACTGCGTTAAATTTAACCTATGCAATGTGCCCCAATTCTTGGCTGTCTGGATCCCCAGGTAACGAAAGTCCCTTGTTGCCTTCCTCAACGGTAGGTCCTCTATTTCTCTACTCTGCTCCCCTGGATGCACCACAAACAACTCACTTTTCCCCATGTTCAATTTATACCCTGAAAAATCCCCAAACTCCCCAAGTATCCGCATTATTTCTGGCATCCCCTCCGCCGGGTCTGCCACATATAGTAACAAATCGTCCGCATACAAAGATACCCGGTGTTCTTCTCCTCCTCTAAGTACTCCCCTCCACTTCTTGGAACCCCTCAACGCTATCGCCAGGGGCTCAATTGCCAGTGCAAACAATAATGGGGACAGAGGGCATCCCTGCCTTGTCCCTCTATGGAGCCGAAAATATGCAGATCCCCGTCCATTCGTGACCACGCTCGCCATCGGGGCCCTATACAACAGCTGCACCCATCTAACATACCCCTCTCCAAAACCAAATCTCAACAACTCCCACAAATAATCCACCCCCGGGACACATTCCTCTATTCTCATTGCCATTACCTTGGCCAGGATCTTAGCATCTACATTTAGGAGGGAAAAAGGTCTATAGGACCCGCATTGTAGCGGGTCCTTTTCCTTCTTTAAGAGAAGCGATATCGTTGCTTCAGACACAGTCAGGGGCAGTTGTCCCCTTTCCTTTGCCTCATTAAAGGTCCTCGTCAATACCGGGGCGAGCAAGTCCACATATTTTCTATAGAATTCGACTGGGAATCCATCCGGTCCCGGGGCCTTTCCAGCCTGCATGCTCCTAATTCCTTTCACCACTTCTTCTACCTCGATCTGTGCTCCCAGTCCCATCCTTTCCTGCTCTTCCACCTTGGGAAATTCCAGCCGATCCAAAAAGCCCATCATTCTCTCCCTCCCATCCGGGGGTTGAGCTTCATATAATTTTTTATAAACTGTCTTGAACACTCCATTCACTCTCTCCGCTCCCCGCTCCATCTCTCCTTCCTCATCCCTCACTCCCCCTATTTCCCTCGCTGCTCCCCTTTTCCTCAATTGGTGTGCCAGCAACCTGCTCGCCTTCTCCCCATATCCGTACTGTACACCCTGTGCCTTCCTCCATTGTGCCTCTGCAGTGCCCGTAGTCAGCAAGTCAAATTCTACATGTAGCCTTTGCCTTTCCCTGTACAGTCCCTCCTCCGGTGCTTCCGCATATTGTCTGTCCACCCTCAAAAGTTCTTGCAGCAACCGCTCCCGTTCCTTACTCTCCTGCTTCCCTTTATGTGCCCTTATTGATATCAGCTCCCCTCTAACCACCGCCTTCAGCGCCTCCCAGACCACTCCCACCTGGACCTCCCCATTATCATTGAGTTCCAAGTACTTTTCAATGCACCCCCTCACCCTTAGACACACACCCTCATCTGCCATTAGTCCCATGTCCATTCTCCAGGGTGGGCGCCCTCCTGTTTCCTCCCCTATCTCCAAGTCTACCCAGTGTGGAGCGTGATCCGAAATGGCTATAGCCGTATACTCCGTTCCCCTCACCTTCGGGATCAACGCCCTTCCCAGCACAAAAAAAGTCTATTCGCGAGTAGACTTTATGGACATAGGAGAAAAACGAGAAATCCTTACTCCTAGGTCTGCTAAATCTCCACGGGTCTACACCTCCCATCTGCTCCATAAAATCTTTAAGTACCTTGGCTGCTGCCGGCCCCCTTCCAGTCCTGGACTTCGACCTATCCAGCCCTGGTTCCAACACCGTATTAAAATCTCCCCCCATTATCAGCTTTCCCATCTCTAGGTCCGGAATGCGTCCCAGCATCCGCCTCATAAAATTGGCATCATCCCAGTTCGGGGCATATACGTTTACCAAAACCACCGTCTCCCCCTGTAGTTTGCCACTCACCATCACGTATCTGCCCCCGTTATCCGCCACTATAGTCTTTGCCTCGAACATTACCCGCTTCCCCACTAATATAGCCACCCCCCTGTTTTTCGCATCTAGCCCCGAATGGAACACCGGCCCCACCCATCCTTTGCGTAGCCTAACCTGGTCTATCAGTTTCAGGTGCGTTTCCTGTAACATAACCACATCTGCCTTAAGTTTCTTAAGGTGTGCGAGTACCCGTGCCCTCTTTATCGGCCCGTTCAGCCCTCTCACGTTCCACGTGATCAGCCGGGTTGGGGGGCTTCCTAACCCCCCCCCCCCCTTTGTCGATTAGCCATCCCCTTTTTCCAGCTCCTCACCCGGTTCCCACGCAGCTGTATCTCCCCTAGGCGGTGCCCCCCCGCCCATCCCCTCCCATACCAACTCCCCCCTCTCCCCAGCAGCAGCAACCCAGTAATTCCCCCCTCCCACCCCCCCCCCGCTAGATCCCCCGCTAGCGTAATTACTCCCCCCATGTTGCTCCCAGAAGTCAGCAAACTCTGGCCGACCTCGGCTTCCCCCCGTGACCTCGGCTCGCACCGTGCGACGCCCCCTCCTTCCTGCTTCTCTATTCCCACCATGATTATCATAGCGCGGGAACCAAGCCCGCGCTTCTCCCTTGGCCCCGCCCCCAATGGCCAACGCCCCATCTCCTCCACCTCCCCTCCTCCCCCCATCACCACCTGTGGAAGAGAGAAAAGTTACCACATCGCAGGATTAGTACATAAAACTCCTCTTTCCCCCCTTTTTAACCCCCCTCTTCGCCCCCCACATTCGCCCCACCACTTTGTTCAAACGTTCTTTTTAATAACCCGCTCATTCCAGTTTTTCTTCCACAATAAAAGTCCACGCTTCATCCGCCGTCTCAAAGTAGTGGTGCCTCCCTCGATATGTGACCCACAGTCTTGCCGGTTGCAGCATTCCAAATTTTATCTTCTTTTTATGAAGCACCGCCTTGGCCCGATTAAAGCTCGCCCTCCTTCTCGCCACCTCCGCACTCCAGTCTTGATAAACGCGGATCACCGCGTTCTCCCATTTACTGCTCCGAGTTTTCTTTGCCCATCTAAGGACCATTTCTCTATCCTTAAAATGGAGGAATCTCACCACTATGGCTCTGGGAATTTCCCCTGCTCTCGGTCCTCGCGCCATCACTCGGTATGCTCCCTCCACTTCCAACGGACCCGCCGGGGCCTCCGCTCCCATTAACGAGTACAGCATCGTGCTCACATATGCCCCGACATCCGCTCCCTCCGCACCTTCAGGAAGACCAAGAATCCTCAGGATGTTCCTCCTTGCGTTGTTCTCCAGTGCCTCCAACCTTGCCACACATCGTTTCGGGTGTGCCTCACGCATCTCCGTCTTCACCACCAGGCCCTGTATGTCGTCCTCATTCTCGGCTGCCTTTGCCTTCACGACCCGAGGCTCCCGCTCCTGGGTCTTTTGTTCCTCCTTTAGCCCTTCGATCGCCTGTAGTATCGGGGCCAACAGCTCTTTCTTCATTTCCTTTTTGAGCTCTTCCACACAGCATTTCAAGAACTCGTGTTGTTCAGGGCCCCATGTTAAACTGCCACCTTCCGACGCCATCTTGGTTTTTGCTTGCCTTCCTTGCCGCTGTTCTAAAGGATCCACTGCAATCCGGCCACTTTCTCCTCCTTTTTCCATCCGTATCCAGGGGGGATTCCCTTCTGGTTTACCGCACAGTGTTTTTAGCCGTCAAAATTGCCGTTGGGGCTCCTATCAAGAGCCCAAAACTCCGTTTCACCGGGAGCTGCCGAAACGTGCGACTCAGCTGGTCATCGCCGCACCCGGAAGTCCCTATAGTTTGATTCATGCTGGACAAAGGTGTTTGTATTTGTGGTATTTGGTTTAAATTCCAACTGTGATTCTATTGTGCTTAGAGAAGGTTATGGTGGGAAGAAAAACAGTAGCAGCAGGGATTGCTTAGCAACTGGAGGCCCTTGTAAGGTATGATGGAATTCTGTTCTTAGTTTAGCTGAAATTGTTGACAGTTGGAGTCAGGACACTGGGAGTGAACATCTCTCAACACTGCCAGGACAGGACAAGGAAGTTGCAAAGATGCAGCATTCCTAAGGAACCACACAAAACCTGCACATCTTTTGGACACCCCACTAAACCTGCACATTTTTTGGACACTCCACCAAACCTGCACATACTTTGGACACTGAGGGGCAATTAAGCATGGCCAATCCACCTAAACTACGCATCTTTAGATTGTGGGAGGAAACCGGAGCAGGCAGCGGAAATCCACAGGCACTTAGTGAACATGCCAAATCACCTACCCTGCACATTTTGGGGGATTGTGGGGGTGAGACCCACGCACACACTGGAGGAATGTGCAAACTCCACACGGACAGTGACCCGGGGCCGGGATTGAACTCAGGTTCTCAGCGTCGTGAGGCAGCAATGCTAACCACTGTACCATCATGCCGCCCTTCTGGGGAGATTCTGAGCAAAACTCCTCAGACACTAACTTGAGTTCAGGGCAGAGTACGTGCATTTAACCACAGCCAATCTGCCTGCTTAAAGGGACTTTGTGTTAGTGAGACTATTGTAGTTTAAGATATGTTTTGTAATCCATGTTAATCTTTAAATGTGTGCAATTGTTAAACTAAGGGGGAAGTAAAGGAGTATTGTATCATAATCCAATTTTTTCATCCTTGATAAAAAAAATTCTTGTGAAAACTAATTAGCGGTTTTGTGACTCAGTTCCTCCACGTTTTACTAAAAAAAAAGTTAATTACAGCCTTTTGAGCCAGGGTTCTATATTGGACAGCAAGGGTAGCACAGTGGTTAGCACCATTGCTTCACAGCTTCGATTCCCGGCTTGCGTCACTGACTGTGTGGAGTCTGCAAGTTCTCCCCGTGTGTGCGTGGGTTTCCTCCGGGTGCTCTGGTTTCCTCCCACAGTCCAAAGAGGTGGTTAGGTGCATTTGCTATGCTAAATTGCCCTTAAGTGTCCAAAAAGGGTAGGTGAGGTTACAGGGATAGGGTGGAGGTGTGGGCCTAAAGTGGGTGTTCTTTCCAAGGGCCGGTGCAGACTCGATGGGCCGAATGGCCTCCTTTTGCACTGTAAATTCTATGAATCTATGGAATCATTCCTTCCATTTATAACATCAACTGAGATCGTAACAATACCAGCCGAAGACAATTTACGCTCTTTAATTTTTTTGTTCTTCCTTCAATACATCCAATGTAACTGCTTACTGCAGGGTGCAGTTGTTAGTTTTCCTTATTGGAGGTTTCAGAATTCCAGCAATGAAGACTACTCTAGGGAACATAGGATTGCACAGAATATACAACTCAAAGCCACTTCCCACCGCCTCATGAATCTTTTAGCAACTTGGAATGAAGCGAATGGATGTAGAATATTTTCAATCCCTCAGTGTCAATGTTATTTGTTTAAATAGGTGGTGAGCAAGCATTTTTCTGCAATCTGGCTACATTATTCACATTCCTCCTGTTGCATACTTGAAAGAGATGGCCACGATAAAATAAACACCTTATTCTCTACACTACATGTAATCACACATTTTTAGATAATTAATGGATAACGTTAAAAGGCTCCACATGTAGAAATGTCATTTGGCCCAAGCAATCCTCTATGCTTCACTCAAGCCTCCTCTAGTCTATTCTCATCAATCACCAGTCAGCCCAATGGTCCGTCCACCTGAAAGTCAATCATTACTGGAAGATAGATGCCTTGTTGGATGGATTATCAGCAGATTAATCATGACATCAAGAACTATCCATTTGTCACGAGAAGCAAAATATTAAATATTATCCAATCCCTAGTTACTGTTGCTGAGACCGACCCCATCCCCTGTATCATAATTCTCATGTCCTCAAGCTAATAATAATAATCTTTATTATTGTCACAAGTAGGCTTACACACTGCAATGAAGTTATTGTGAAAAGCCCCTAGTCGCCACATTCCGGCGCGCGTTCGGGTACACGGAGGGAGAATTCAGAACGTACAATTCACCTAAAAAGCACGTCTTTCGGGAATTGTGGGAGGAAACCAGAGCACCCAGAGAAAACCCACGCAGACACAGGGAGAACGTGCAGACTCCGCACAGACAGTGACCCAAGCCGGGAATCGAACCTGGGTCCCTGGCGGTGTTAAGCAACAGTGCTAACCACTGTACTACCATGACTGGTTAGCTAGTGACTAAATCTGGCATTTGTTGTGACTTTTCTATGTCCACGATCTAATGAATCATCCTCTGGGCATCAAGGAGATTCTTGCTGTTCTAACACTGCAGCATTATTCATTTAGCTACAGCAAGTATGACCAAGTTATGGCCATGGGACATGTTAAACAATGTGCAATTCAGGTCAATTTGCACTGATGCTTCTTACTTGCGGATTGTCCTTTTGGAAATTAATAGGCATCTGGGCCTGAAAGGGGCTGTTCGTGAAATAGTTTCTTCATTGATGGACATATCTTACATCCACAAATCGAGACCTGTTAGTGGGTGTAATATATGCAAACTAATGGGAACATGGTTCTAAACTTTATAGTAGTCCACAAGACTTCATACTATGCCCTGAAGCAGCCCTTGTAGACAAATCACCTGGATATCCAGTAGTTACAATTTTAAAATATGTAAGTCATCTGTACTGGGGGAGAGGGGGGGGGGGGGTTGCTGAGGCACAGATATTTTTTAACTACAACTGTAACCTAAATACGTCATTCAACAAGCTATAGAACTCAACTGATTGTACATAATCTCCAACCTAGTTCCATATCTAGTTTGTACCTTAATGCCCACTTCTTCAACTTTTATCCTATGTTTGCTCAATAATCTCCAGAACTTGGATCCACGTGTTCATATAGAACATACAGTGCAGAAGGAGGCCATTCGGCCCATCAAGTCTGCACCTACCCACTTATGCCCTCACTTCCACACTACCCCGTAACCCAATAACCCCTCCTAACGTTTTGGGACACTAAGGGCAATTTAGCATGGCCAATCCACCCAACAGCACGTCTTTGGACTTTGGACTCTTACTTGGGTTATGTCTACCGTGTCAATGTACCCCGCAAAGTTGATCTTCTTTTGCCATTATCTTATGCTGATTCTTATCAAATTCAGATCATTTATCCCACTACCTTTGTTATACTTATCCCATCTGGTTAAATCTATTGATGTTCTGGATCACCGGTATTCAAGTGCTATCCAACCTTAATATTTTTCACCTGTCCAAGCCTATTAGTAATGAAAATGCTCCACTTCCAAATGCACAATGAGAAAAACGTCTTCAACTAACCCCCTGGATTTGACGTTCACTTTTTGAAAGATTGTATCACTCTGCTATTTATTTCCAGAGCTTAAACCTATTATAGGAGCAAACATTTTTTTCCAAAAGTCAATCCTATCTCTTAAAATGGTGACAATTTATAACTAAATCATTTTAATACAAATACCATGCTTCCTTAGTTGACAAAAGCAGCATGGCCTTTGTCAAAAGCTGATGTCTGAACAATTGCTACAAGTGTAGCAGTTAAATTATTTTCTTTGAACAAAGACACTTTGTAACTGGCAAAGTGGGAGGGAGGGAGGGATGGAGCGAGCGAAAAAGCAAGGAAATAAAATAATTTTAAAATAGGCAAGTGTTTTAAAATTAAGAAATCTGCAACTTTTTTTCCAGAATTTCTAATTTCAGAGTAATGTGCTATTCTATCAAAATTACAACTTTTGGCTCTTGGATTAAAGGGAATGGCAATACTCTCTCGGTATCAATGTAGCAAAAGGTTCCAAGGCACTTCACAGGAACATTAAAAAACAAAATTTGACACCGAGTTACTTTACATGTTGGTGTAGATGACCAAATTTTGGCCAAACAGGTAGGTTTTAATGAGTGTCTTAGAAGAGGGAAATGACGTAGAGAGGTGTAGGGAAGGAATTCCAAAGCTGCAGTCCTCGGCAAATGAAGGCACATTCACCCATAATGGAACTATTCAAATTGTGGATGTTTTGATGCCAGAATAGGAGGAGCGCAGATATCCAGATAGCTCAGAGAATTATGTGGTTGGAGGGAATTACAGAGATAGGGAGGGGCAAGGCCATGGGTACAACAACAAAAAACAAGTGGTTTTCAAATGGTCACAATCTAGTGGTTCAGAAAAGTAGATATAAATATCCCAAACTCAAGGCAAATGCTGTTGTGAAACAAACTACCATTCCCCTAACAGCACAGCTAATTGTTCCGTGCATCACAGCACACAACGCTGCTCCCAAAATCATACCTTATTCCTAGCTTGTGCTTGCATTCCAATCGGAAATCCCAGGCGAAGGACCATGCATGGAGCTTTGGAAATAACCCGGACAAGGTAAAAAGATGAAGGCGGCTGATCCATTCCACTACAAATTAAACAAATATTACTTTGATTGAACAACACTTTGAGGTGAAGTACATTGAAAGTACAGATGCTCATCTTTAATACATAAAAATTCCTCCCCATCCCATAATTATTTCACAGGCTGAGTTAATTCCCTTTTGGAGTGAGACGCAATTCTCTTATATTAAGGATGGGCAATAAATGCTAGCAATGCCCACGTCCTGTGGACAAATTTTTTAAAAGCTCTAAAAGACACAATTTATGTAATCGCAACGTCATGGGTATAGCACATGAATGCCACCTCAGAAACCCATGTATGATAAAAAGAATTATACTGCCCTGCATTTTGTCAGTGCCAACTGACTGCAGAAAATTTGACCTGCTCTTTTGCTTAAGTTATGTATTTGGCATTTCTAAGGGCAGCACGGTGGCGCAGTGTGTTAGCACTGCTGCCTACGGCGCTGAGGACCCGGGTTCAATAAGTGTCCCGGGTCACTATCGGTGTGGAGTTTGCACATTCTCCAGCGTGGGTATCACCTCCACAACCCAAAGATGTGCAAAGTAGGTGGATTGGCCACGCTAAATTGTTCCTTAATTGGGAAAAAAATTATAATTGGCTACTCTAAATTTATTTATTTTTTTAATTAAAAAAATTCAGCAACAATGGGCAGAACAGTACTCTCGTTGGACTCTGCAAAGCCACACAATCGTATTATCCAACATGCTCCAAGGTTTTTAGCTCCACAAATCTTATAAATGGAAAAATATTCAGTAAAATGAATTCTTACTTATAATGAAGTTTAACGTAGGAATATCCTTCTACCAGCACAAAGCTGCTCCAATCCCGCAGGAGGGAAGTGAGTGCAGAGAGAGAGATGCGACACTGAATGGTACTGTATCGGCCATTACTTCCTGGCGTATGGATATGTTTTGGCACTGGGCTAAAGAGAAGAGGGTAAAAACACTTTTAAACAAGCACTAAAGACAAAAGTCATAAGTCATTAAGTTTAACAATGTGTGTGTCACACACACAGGTTAACCCATTAAATGCACATTTTCCCTATATTGAGTTTTTTTATTGCCGGTACAAAAGATCTTCTTGGAACAAAACCACAATATTAACAGTCCAGCACGGGGAAGCATGCTTCCAAGCTCTCTAAAAGACTAAATGATACCAAGTGAATACAGCACCAACTTACATGTCATGTTCCAGTAGTATGCCAATGCGATGCATATGAAGCCACCGCTGCCAGAAGCTGGCATCCATAGATAAAATAGGCTTCCAATAAGAGGCAAACTGGGATTGGCTGGAATCCTTAGAGCCGCTATGCTGCAGTGAAAGCACCTAAGGAAATGATTGGTTACAATCTTTTTTACTGTCAAAAATATGTAATTTAACAACACTAATCTGAACTGCAGACATTTGACCTCATATACTGAACAAGCTGCATTTTTTAGTCAGAAGCTAAAGAATAGCCAAATTTGCAAGAAAGAAAACAGTAGCAATGCCTTAGTTGTAATGGCATTAAACAGCAGGGTAGGAGGTGGGAGTTTTTTCCACCAATGAAATTCTCTTCACACTTATCCATCAGGAAAATGTATTTTAGATGACTGGACAGCCTTTTTATAGAGCTCAATGACCTCCTACTATGCGGTATGATTCTTACATGTGGTTTACCTTAGTTTATTCATCGAGAACAACCCTAAAGTCCTTACTACGTTGCACTTGATAGGTCCTTAAATAATTCTATATTTTTTTGCATTTGTTACTTTGCTTGGGAGGCAATTCCATATATCAATTTCTCTTTGTGTGAAGAACTTCAAACCTGAATTTGCTTTTTACAATTTTGAATTTGCGTCTTGTCATTCTCTTGCAATTTAGTTTAAGTTATTTTCCATGCTTAGCTTTTCCATATGTTTAACATGTTATATGCTACTATAGGACACCTCGGGAAATGTTTGTTCAAGGGTGAAAAACCAAATTCTCTCCATACATCTCTTGTCACCTAGACGTGGGAACTGTGCACCTTGGGTTTAGTATCATATCATGTGGGGAATCTAATTTAAGCACATAATTTATTCAAAAGCCTGAATGAGATTAGGTTTCCTGCACTGCCCATTACAGTAAACAAAATGAAATTGCATTTATATCTTACTGAGCATGAAATCTGTAAAAAAAAAAAAAAAATTCTGTTGCTAACAAAGTCAGAATGTGCAATATCAAAAAAGCTTAAAGATTACAACTCTTTTGTCTTCTTGTACTTATCAGTCTTCAAAATTGACCGCACCTCATCATGCTTTAAATCCTAACTACAGCCTGTATTAAGGACACGTTCCATCAGGTTAACTATTGATTGGCTGGTGTTTAATTTGAGGACGGATAAATTGGTAATAGTTTGAGTATATTCTAACCGGGGCTAGAAAGTATTTGTCCAATCTAAATAAATTTGACAGGCATTTAGAAGGATGACCTCTTTCTCCCTTTTCCCTCGGCTAACCTTATCTCTGATATGGTGAGCAGGCAAATTTAAAACTGGTTCACTTCCCAATTGTTACAGAAACTATAGATTGTTACTGACCGTGCATACAAATATCCAATATCAAATTTATTTTGAAACAAATACACAGATATAGAGAAGGAATTTGCATTTATATGGAGAGACAGTCAATATCCACCAAAACACTCCAACACTTGCTATGTCAAGCAAAACCAATTTCGCTTTTGCTGATTTTGCAGAACTTCATGAAAAATATATTTTTCTCGAATAAACAGTAGATAATCGAAACAGGAATATACAGAATCATCATAATTACCCATTTGTTCAGAATACTCTAAGCTGACTGGAATCGACAGAATCGATATTTTTTTTCTCATTAAGGTGATATTGAAATATATTATTTTATAAATAAATACCGGTGTAGTAGATCCTGGAGGGATGTAGAATAGTGGAACCCCGTTCTTGGTGCTCTCTGGGATGGTGTAATGTTCAGGAATAGTGTTGAAGGATTTGAGATGAACCAGCATCTGATCGGTCTGATTAATGCTAAGGAAGTACATGAAATAGACATCAGCCATTTTTGCCCTGTTAAACACATGACACAGACATCCTGCTTCCCCTCTTACCGTGCAGTCACAGAACAAGATATTGTTCTGTCATTTATGAAACATGCCCAATACTCTTATAAACGTACAACACGTTCCCCTCTCACATGCAATTTCATGTACCTACCTCTGCAGAGTGGTCCAAAACCGCCGGATAACAGTGGTGCGATATGGGCTGGTTATTGGTTTCCTCATGGTACAGCTAATGTCATGGAGCATATCATAGCTGCCCTCCATTGTTACCTCCACCCAGGTCAAGCGCTTGGCCGCATCCAGGGGCCAGGAGGCGACCACAAGATACTCAATTCGCATGTTGTGTTTCCATAGTAGCATCAGCTTCACTTCCAACTGAGTTCCACCTACACTCCAAAGAAGAATGAATGGAGGAGGAGAAAAAAAATTTAAGAATCTCTCATTTGATTTCCTTTCAGAACTGGACCAGGTTCAGGTCCCACTCCAGGACTTACTGGCTACGAAACAGACAGACATCGTGGTACATATTGGTACCAACGATACAGGTAGAGAAAAAAAAGGTCCTGCAAGCAGAATTTAGGGAGCTAGGAAGTAGATTTAAAAACAGGACCCAGAAAATAGTAATCTCTGGATTACATCTGATGACGCATGCTACTGAACAGGCGCCGTAATGTGGCGACTAGGGGCTTTTCACAGTAACTTCATTGAAGCCTACTTGTGACAATAAGTGATGATATAGTGAGTATAGAAATAGGAGATTTGTCCAAATGAATGCATGGCTGGAAAGATGGTGCAGGAGGGAAGGCTTCAGATTTCTGGGCCATTGGAACCGCTTATGGGGACAGTGGGATCTGTACAAGGCAGACAGGCGGACAGGACTGAATCAAAATGGGGCCAGTGTCCTTGCAGGGAGGTTTGCTAGTGCTGTTGGGGAGGGTTTAAACTAACTTGGCAATGGGGTGAGATCCTAAGAGAAGGTTCAGTAGGGGGAGATGCGCGTCCAAAATTAGAAGAGAACAGCAAGTGAGTCAGGAAGGCATTCACGTTATAGGGCATTTAATTGAATACAAGGAGTCTGACGAACAAGGCAAATGGTTGAGGACACAAATTAAAACATGGGGGGAATATGTCATCGCTGTCACTGAGACATGGTTGAGAGTGGGGCAGGACTGACAGCTCAATATTCCAGGATATGGGATCTTCAGGGTAGACAGGGAACGAGGTAAAAGAGGAGGGGTGTTGCAATTCTGATCAGGGAATCAGTTACAGCAGTAAGGAGGGTGACATCTTAGAAGGCTTTTCAAATGAAGCCATATGGGTAGAACTTAAAAACCAGAAAGGAGCAATCACATAGCATGGAGTGTTCTCTAGGCCCCCTAACAATCCAAGAGAAATGGAAGAACAGATATGTAGGTAAATTTTAAAGGAGCGTAAAAATAATAGGGTAGTGATAGTGGAGGATTTCAACTACCCGAACATTAACTGGTGTAGTGATAATGTGAAAGGTTTAGAGGGAGCGAAATTCTTAAAATGAATCCTCAAAAACGTTTTAAGCCAGTATGTAGAAGGTTCTAAAAGAGCTCCTGGCCGTAATTTTAGGTAACTCAGCCGGACAAGTGGCTGAAGGATCAGTGGGGGAGCATTTTGCAGACAGCGATCATAACTCCATTAAATTCAAGATTGTTATGCAAAAGGACAAGGATAGGCCTGAAATCAAAATTCTAACTGAGCGAAGGCTGATTTTAAGGAGATCGGTTATGATTTGGCCAGCATGGACTGGGAACAGATACTTTTAGGTCTAGAGGGGATGCAAGGAAAATCTTTTTCACCCAGAGGATGGCGGGAGTCTGGAATTCACTGCCTGAGAGAATGGTGGAGAGAGAGAGTCTCATAACATTAAAGAAGCATTTAGATGTTCACTTGCAAAGCCAAGGCATACAAGTCTGTGGGCCAAGTGCTGGAAAATGGGATGAGAATAGTTTGGTGGTTGTTTTCACTGGCACAAACACGATGGGTCAAAGGGCCTTTTCTGTGCTGCAGACTCTTATGACCCTATGAAAGAACCCAGTTAGTGATGCAGGCAAGCCTACGTGTATCACTGCTGGTCCCCAGCCCGGATAAATGAGTAGAGTTAGCGACAGGAAGGGCATCTGGCTGTAAATCATCAAAATTATCCAAAAGATACTGATTCATATGAAGGAGTAACCAATCAGCATCATGGCAAACCCATGTAATATGGGAAAAGCCAACAAACAGAATGAAGGAAGGAAATGTGGTTTCCTTTCATTAACCCCAAAGCACTCAACTGCATGAAGTTTTTACAACATTGGTCTGCATCTGCTATTGCAAGTTACTTAGCTCACATGCATACAAAGCAATTGCATCGGGCTGCTTTACCGGGCTGGTTTAGCACACTGGAGGGGCTGGTTTAGCACACTGGGCTAAATAGCTGGCTTTTAAAGCAGACCAAGGCAGGCCAGCAGCGCGGGTTCAATTCCCGTACCAGCCTCCTCGAACAGGCGCCGGAATGTGGCGACTAGGGGCTTTTCACAGTAACTTAATTGAAGCCTACTTGTGACAATTAACGATTTTAATTTTCGTCTAAAGTACTTCATTGGTTTCAAGGCACTTCGGAATATTTTACAGTTGAAAAAGGCATTATGTAATTACAAATTTTTCTGAAGATTCTGAAAACTCTTCCTATCGTCTCACACCAGCACTCAAACACAAAACTCAAGGTTGATTGACACTTCAGTGCAGTACTGAAGGAGTGCTGCACTGTGGGAGGTATCATCTTTTAGAGGAGACACTTAATCGACATCCAGTTTGCCTCTCAGGTGTGCATAAAAGATCCAATTGCATTATTTCACAGAACAGGGGCATGATCACCAATGCCCTGGCCAATACTTATCCATCAGTCAATATCGCAAAGCAGATTATCTGGTTGTTATCACATAGATGTTTGGGAGAGCTTGCTGTGCGCAAATTGGCTACCATATTTCCTACATTTCAACGGGGACTACATTGCAAAAAGTACTTCTTTAGCTGTAAAAAGCTCTGGGATGTACAGAGATCTTGAAGGCACTCACATTTTTTTTTCCACTAAACTCATGTAGTTCAAGATAAACTCCGTGACAGTCACAGGTTGTGAAGCTTAACTCGTGGTAAAGTGAATTATGCCGTGGTAGTAGCAGTTTCCATAGAACCATTGAATCCCTACGTCTGCCCATAATTAGTCACAATCCACAAGGGACCAAAGGCATTGCTACTCTATTTAGAGAGAAACAAGTGTTTATAGCACACATCAATCATGGCTGACCAGGATTCTCTCTTGCCCTTACTGCCTGTGTGGGAATGCTGGAATGATTAGGAAGGTTGATTATCTACCTCATTGGCCGCAGAATGAAGGCTTCTTCCATGGTCAACCAATCCTGAAGTAGAACTTGAGCCCAAAGCTTCTGGCTCAGAGGCAGTGGTGCTACCCACTTAAGTCACAAGATCTCCCCATCGTAGTAGTTTCCAGATCGTGATCATATTAGCAACCAATCTTACTAGAGTCCCAACATGACCTAATCCACCACACAGCAAGCCTTCATTATCACCCCCCTCAATGCTTCTTCACCAGATTGCTCTGCCATTTTAGCAGTATGTATTTACCTTTAGTGATATTAAGTTCCTTCACGGTGTAGCCTTCACGCAACCGTACAGACACTACACTGGTAAGGTCTGCATGCACCTCATTCTCCGCATGCTTCTTCCGCCTCATGGCCAGTGCAGGATTACTGCTGGCAGACACCAGGTGCTCATTGAACAGTTTGTGCTGGGACACTAGATCACAGAAAAATAAATATTTCAGGAATAGAAGGGCCAGACACCGAATGGAAAAAAAAAATACACTCCATAACTTCCTGTAGATATACTTGCCACAGTAATACTCTGGGTTCATAGACTCTCCAGGTCTCAAGAAGCTGTACAATAGAAACGCTTTGTGGTATGCATTCATATTGAGGTTACTTTCTGGGCAGGTGGACATGTAGGATCCAAATGTTGCCATGGCAATGAACTTCATTAGCTCCAAATTTGGCACGTAACCAAAGCTGCAGTCATATGAGTACACACCTCCGACCTGTAAAAAGCATACCAAGTTTTATGTAACCACAGAGTAGCTTGGTCTATTGAGATCAAGGGCCTCAGTTAAAAATACACGGTCACCATGGAAGCCATTCAACAACTTGTTCCAGGACGTGTTTGTAGCCAACAGCCAATAGGGCGGGAGAGGGAGAGGAAAACAGACAAGCCACAGACCATAAAGGGAGGGGGGGAGCCCATAAAAAAGACTGCGAGACACAAGGAGCATAGCCACAGGGGACAGGCGAAAGGGCAAGCAGAGAGGCAGAGGGAGCAGCAATATGCAGTGAATTACTGCTAGGGCCAACACTAGGCAAGGCAATTGAGGCAGATCGGCCAAATGGGGCCCACAGCTACAGAGGAGGGTAAAAACATGTACATGTAAATATTTATAGTGATCCTCGTTTGTTTATGTTTTGTTTTCCATGCTGTTTGGTCTATCTTGCTTTTGTCATTTTAATTTTACCCTGGTTGCTTTTGTTTGATATTATGCACAGTTATGACACTCATGATGTAACGTACAAACTGAATGTGTAACATAAAAATGTGAAAACCAATTTTTTTTAAAATTCTTTTTAAAATATCATGGGCGGGGTTTTCCCAGCCCCGCGCCGGGCCGGAAAATCCCCGTAACCGCGCCTCGCCACCGGCACGTGCTGCGCGGAGAATCGGCGCCATTGGCACCGGCACATTTGGCGCGGTGCCGGTCGCGGGCCGCTCTACGTGGCCGGCCCGCCGTTTCTCCGGCCAATATGGGCCGAGCTGTCGCTCTAAAAAGACAGAGTCCCGCCGGCGCCATCCACACCTGGTCGCAGCCGGTGGGAACTCTGCGCGCAAGGTCGGGGGCGGCCTGTTGGGGGTGGGGGGCACTGACCCCGGGGGGTGGCCTCAGATGGGGCCTGGCCCACGATCGGGGCCCACCGATCAGCGGGCCGGCCTCTCGCTCCCTGGGCCTATTTTCTTACACGCTGGCCCCTGAACTCCCGCGCCATGTTGCGGCGGGGCCCGGCACGTTGAGGGAGGCCACCGCACATACGCGGGTTGGTGCGGCGCACAGTTCACGCCGGGATGGGAGGCTGGAGCGTAAACCGCTCCAGCGCCGTGCTGGCCCCCTATAGGGGCCAGAATCGGTACTCCCAGCGGCCCGTTTCCGACGGCGTGGATACACTGCTGCCGAATGGGAGAATCCTGCCCCATGTTCTTATTAACTGGTGGAGCAGTCTTGAGGAGTTGAATCGCCTACTCCTGCTCCTATTTCCTAAAGATATATATATTTTAGAAAATATTTTATTTCAAACAGAATCAGCAAAACAAAAAATATATACACGCTCACCTGTATAAAGGAACAGGCAATTGTGCCACAGCGTAGTTGGTTCAATAATGTTTCACACACTGCAATATCTGGTACACTTGTGACACCATCAGTGATGATTATGATACCTGTAAGAGAAATGAGCCAATTCAGTGCAAACCTTGAAATAATACTGCAATAGCATCACACTAAGTCCCACAATTTCATTCCTGAATAGTGAGTTTCTATATTATCTTGGAATTGTGGCCCTTTGGTGCAAACTCCCGGCTTGCAGTTGACATGACCCTTAAAATTTAATAAGTGTCCCACCTGAATCATCTGAACATTTATAAGAATACAAAGTGAAAAGGTATTAAACAAAATGTAGTTCGGGTCAAAGTACCACTTGGCCTTCACAACCTACAGGACAAATAATTTTCACCTCCACATTGGTTTTTTTTTAAAAAAGTAATTTTTATTAAAGTTTTTCATAAAATATCAATAACAAAACGAGAAAGAAAAAAGAACCCAACAGGGTTAAGTACAAAACACAATCTAAAAAAGCAACTCCCCAAACCCCTCCCCCCCTGTACCTAAATAATAAATTAACATTAACACCCCGACTTAAGACAACAGGTGTAGACACCCCCCCAGACCCTTCCAGTGTAAATAACATAAACAAAAATAAAGTAACCCCCCCCCACCCCCCAAGCTGCTGCTGCCATTGACCAATGTCTATCGTTCTGCCAGAAAGTCTTAGAACGGTTGCCACCGCCTAAAGAACCCTTGTACCGACCCTCTCAAGGCGAATTTCACCCTCTCCAATTTTTCATAGATTATCATAGAATTTACAGTGCAAAAGGAGGCCATTCAGCCCATCGAGTCTGCACCGGCTCTTGGAAAGAGCACCCTACCCAAGGTCGACACCTCCACCCTATCCCCATAACCCAGTAACCCCACCCAATACTAAGGGCAATTTTGGACACTAAGGGCAATTTTGGACACTAAGGGCAATTTATCATGGCCAATCCACCTAACCTGCACATCTTTGGACTGTGGGAGGAAACCGGAGCACCCGGAGGAAACCCACGCACACACGGAGAGGACGTGCAGACTCCGCACAGACAGTGACCCAAGCCGGAATCGAACCTGGGACCCTGGAGCGGTGAAGCAATTGTGCTATCCACAATGCTACCGTGCTACCCCTAATTTAATGAACCCTGCCATATCGCTGATCCAGGATTCCACGCTTCGGGGCCTTGTTTCTTTCCACTGAAGCAGAATCCTTTGCCGAGCTACCAGGGACGCAAAGGTCACCTCCACATTGTTGAGCTTGTTGAGAGCCAACACATTTCGATTCGGCCAAAGTCAGTCAGGAAACCCTAATTTACTGCTCAAGTAACATTCAGTTGCTAGCTTGTTACAGAAATAACAAATGACTTAAAACCCATGGCAGCAGGGCTGAATAGGACTACAGAAAGCATAGCTCATTGGGTTTGTGGAGACCTCAACACTAGGGTTACTGAAGTCCTAGGGTGGCTGCCACGTCGAAGATTTGGAGGCAATTTCCACAGCAGGGTAGGTTGGGAGCAGGGTCGAGGATGATACCGGTCTGGAGGAACCTTGGATTTGAGCCGGGGAAGCTGAATGCGAGGTTCCAGGGATGGGAAGATAGAGCGGTGAAGTAGATGAAGGATTTGGTTTTGGAGGGGCGGTTCACAAGCTTGGAGGAGTTGAGGGGGAAGTTTGGGTTTCCGCGTGAGAAGGGTTTTCAGTATTTGACGGTGCAGGACTTTGCGAAAAAGGTCTTTCTGACCTTTCCATAGCGCCTGCCTCCTCGTTGTTGGAGGAGGTGCTTATTGCTTAGTGCTTATTGTAATGGGGATGGGGTTGGATGGTGGGGTCATCGCAGCAATTTATGGGAGGATTTTGGAAGAGGATAAGGTGACTATGGTGGTGGTCAAGGTCAAGTGAGAGGAGGAATTGGGGATGGCACTGGAGGAGGGACTGTGATGTGTAGTGCTGTGGAGGGTGAATGCTTCAACCTTGTGCGTGAGGCTGGGGTTGAGACAGTTGAAGGTGGTGCACAGGGTGCATTTGACAAAGTCAAGGATGAGCCGGCTGTGTGTAGAGGATACTTGCGAATGGTGTGGGAGGGGGCCGGCTAATCATGTGCACATGTTCTGGTTCTACCCGAAGCTGGAGAAATTTTGGGAGTTGTTTTGCAGCACCATTGGCAATCCTGCCTGTGGATTTGGAGCCGGGTCCTCTGGGGGCCATTTTCGGGGTTTTGCAGATGAGAGCGGGGGCTGATGTTTTAGCCTTCGCCTCGTTGATCGCTCGCAGGCGGGTTCTGTTGGGGTGGAAGTCAGCTTCTTCACCCTGTGCCTTGCCGTGGTTGGGGGATCTAATGGAATTCTTACATCTTAAGGTGAAATTTGCCCTAAGGGGGAAAAAAGAAGGCTTCCACAAGAGATGGGGTTTGTTTATTTTACATTTCAAATAGCTAGTTACTGTTAATTATTAGGGGGAGGGAGCGCGAGGGGAGTTGGTGCAGGATTTATTATATTTGCGAGTGTAATGTTTTTTTTTTGTTTGGTAAAATGTTACAATGCTAAAAATTTGAATAAAATTTTTTTTTTTTTTTTAAAGCTCTAGAGTTACTGTCAGGTGTAGGATTAATTTTGTTTTCTCTGTTCTTCAGGCTTTCCCACATTCACACATTCCCTTAGGGAAAGTAGGAACTTGGCGGCATTTCTGCTATTCTTTAACCAGTGATATATGAACCATATAGAGTTTGTCTCACTCTCCAATTCTTCCTTTCACTAGGGAAAACCCAGATATGTACTACCCAGCTGCTCAGGCACATCCTCTCCTCCCCGGCTGAAAGGAATTCAATGATCCAGTTGAGATTGGACTTATTAATAGGATTTAAAGTAAGGATCAGGCTGTCTTCGGATTAAAACTCCCAATCTCAAAGACAGATAATGGAAAATGTATTGACCTGCACTGGAGTTGGACGGCAGTAACTGAAGTGCTAGGATGCCATTGCGGATCATGTTGACGAGTCCCATATCAGGTGTTACCATGGAAAATGCCATCTTACGTGAAGATTGATCATAGAAGTCAGTAGTATCTCCTTGGGATAAAATGGGCCTGTCAGACTGATTTAAGAGGCAAGAGATTAGATACAAAATCAGAATTAACGAACAGTAGCATATTTATTTTTTATTAAATTTAGAGTACCAAATTCTTTTTTCCCCAATTAAGGGGCAATTTAGCTTGGCTAATCCACCTACCTTGCACATCATTTGGGTTGTGGGGGTGGGGCCCACGCAGACATGGGGAGAATGTACAAACTCCACATGGACAGTGACCCGGGGCCGGGATCGAACCCTGGTCCTCGGTGCCATGAGGCAGCAGTGCTAACCACTGCACCACCATGTCACCCTATAGTAGCATAATTTCTGATCAGTTAAAACAGATCTTTACAATCAGGCAAGGCTGTCATGCTATGCTCATTTAAGTGCTGCAGCCATACATTACCATCTGTTTGAGAAATAATAATACGACTTTTCTTTTTGTGAAGCAGTGAATTTTCCTGCACAATTAGGTCTGAAAGTTTACTTTAGTTAGGTGCAGGGTAATAACTGCGTTATTTTCTCCCAGTTCAAATGTAGCACAAATTAGAAAGGCAATACTTAAACAGAATGCATTAACTGCTCACTTCAAAAGTTCTCTACTAGACCAAAATATAAAATCCATATCTAACACTAGCCTCACAGCCAATTAGTACTTTGAATGCTGTACCCAGATGACTGAGTACTCTTTCCCTCCACTTTTATTGAGACACTGACCTGTGTTTTAGGCTTGTAGTGCTGTTGAAGAACCTCAGCCACATTGTTTTCAAATGCTCGTAGTTGCTGATAAATATTCTGATGGAAAGTATCCAAGTTGTTTCGATCCAATAAACAGCCTTGAACTAGAACCTACAATGTACAGACACTCAGGAAGATTAGAAGGGTCAGCAAATGCATAAGCAGCTCAGATGGGAGATACATCTGCAGGAATAGACTAAACAATGATTTGTGAGAACATGTTATGTCCATAAAAAAATATGAAATTATCCAGACTCGATGCATGGTCCATGCCTGCTTATTCTATCCAATGGCAATCTCAGACTCCCAGTTTAAATATAAAAGATAGAAAATAGGTTAAAGATCAATTTACATAAATTTGAACCAATAGATCCAAACCCAAATAATATAAAAGCAAAATACTGCAAATGCTGGAAATCTGAATTGAACAGAAAATGCTGGAAAAATTCAGTAGGTCTGGCAGCACCTGTGGAGGGAGGAGCAGAGTTAATGTTTTGAGTCTCTATGACTTTTCCTCAGAGCTCTGAAGGAGAGTCATGCAAACCTAAAATGTTAGCTGTTTTCTCTCTCCATAGAAACTGCCAGGCCTACAGAATTTTTCCAGCAATTTCTGTATTTATTTTAGGCCTAAACACAAGTAAGAATCTAACTTCACCTGTAGAATGCTCGCATACTTAGTCGGCACTTTAGTGGTGATGATTCATTCATTACAAAAACAAATACATTTGGTGTAATTTATGAATGTAAAATTTTCATCCTGTGCACCTGCACTGGATTTGAACTTGGGTCCAAATGGAAAAAGGAAGATGCACCCTGCAGTGTCATCAAGTATCCAAAAACACCTTCATCCAGACTGATTCAATCTTTAATCTATGCTTTAGCCATCTGGCTCGCTGCTGTCCTGGGTTAAGTTCTAATTTTGTCTGTTAATCAAAGTAACAGTGACAATGGCCAATATTAATAGTAGCCAGATTCAGACTCCCCACTTGTATAAAGAATAAATAGTAGCAGGAGAAAGAGATAAACAAAATAAAAGGAGATGGATTGTTGGATAAAATAACTTCCTTGAACTGCATGGAGAGGAAATAATAATTAGTCCACATATGCAAGCTTGATACAGCACAGGTATGAAATCCGACTTCTCTATGGAACATATGGACCTCAACTTTAAAAATAAGACCATTGGGACTTCCAGTGGCTGTCCTGCAGTGAGTGATCACACATAAGGTGGCTCCTGCCTGAGGTCGCATTCTTTGGCCCTTTCTGCCCGTTTTGCAGGGCTTTTGCTGGTGGAAAATGTGAGAATATCTAAGACTATGGCATTCTCCTTCTGAATCTGAGGATCGTGGGACTGCCTGAAGGGCTCAAGAGAATGCAGGCCATGAAGTATGTCACCAAGATGTTTGAGAAGTTGGTGGGGAAGGGGGTCTTTGAGCATTCTCCTGGAGTGGATCGGACATACAGGTCATTGAGGAAGAAGCCGAAAGCGGGAGAGCTGCCGAGAGCGGTCATTGTGAGGCTGCATCTGTACTTGGATAAGGAGAGGATTCTGCAGTGGCCAATAGATGAATACACTTGGGAACGCCATACGGTCCATATCTACGAAGGCTTGGGAGTGGATCTGGCCAAGGCGCGAGCCGGGTTTAATAGGGTCAAGGCTCTATTTAGAATCAAGGTGTGGTTTGGTGGAGACATTTAACGAGTCGGCTGGCGAGCAGGAGCTTCCATCCATTGACACAGGCGGCAATTTCACTTATTTTGGAGAAGGATAAGGACCCAGAGGAGTGTGGATCGTATCGTCCGATATCATTGTTAAATGTGGATGCAAGGCTATTGGCAAAGTGTGTGGAGGATTGTGTGCCAGGGGCGATAGATGAAGATCACGTGGGGTTTGTGAAGGGGCAGCAGCTGTTGGCTAACATTTGGAGGCTGTTAAATGTGAATATGATACCCTCGGGGTAGGGTCAGGAAACGGAGGTGATAGTGTCTATGGACATGGAGAATGTGTTTGACCACATTGAGTGGGATTATTCGTTCCAAGGTGTTGGGACAGTTTGATTTGGGCATTGGATTGGTTGTTCTACAGGGCCCCCAGGTGAGTGTTCACACAAATAATGTTAGCTTGGGGTATTTCCATCTGCACCTGGGAACGAGACAAGGGTGTCTGTTGCCTCTGTTGCCTTTTCGTTAGCGATTGAGCAATTGCCAATGGCACTTAGGGCTTCGGGAGGGGTGGCGGGGTATTGAAGGGGGGGATGTAGCATTGGGTTTCCTGTATGTATATTCCCTGTTATTGTACGTCACGGACCCAGTGGAGAGTATGGATAGAGATATTGATGGAGTTTGGGTCACTTTCAGGGTATAATGTAGGAAAGAGCGAGGTGTTCCCAGTCAATGCATGGATGCAGGGATGGGGCTTGGAGATGTTGCTGTTTCAGCTGGTCAAGTGAGTTTTCGGTATTTGGGTATAAGAGTATTTTGGTATTTGGGCCCAATTGCTTAAGCTGAACCTGGCGAACATGGTGGAAGGGGTGAAGGTGGATTTTAAGAGGTGGAATGTTCTACCGCTTTAGCAAGCTGGGAGAGTGAGGGGCGGGTGTACCCTTGGTTAGGATGGTGTTTTGGAGAGGGGCAGGCGGAGAGGGGGTTGGCACTGCCAAGCTTGCAGAATGATTACTGGATGGCGAATGTTGAAATGTTCAGTAGTGGGATATGGAGGAGAGGTCGGTGTGGGGCAGATGGAGGAGGCCTTGTGTAGAGGGACGAGCTTGAAGGCATTGTTATTCGCACCTCTTCCGTTCTCGCTGGTTAGGTACTCCACGGGCCTAGTGGTGTGGAATCAGTGCAGGCAGCATTTTAAGACGGAGGGTATGTCATTGTGTATGCCGATCTGTGGCTGGACTCTGCGTTCAGGCTGTGGGAGTAGGTGGGTAGAGAGTGTTTTAGGGACCTGTTCGAGGGGGGTAGTTTTACGTAGATGGGAGAGTTGGAGGAGGAGTTCCAGTTGCTGGGTTCTGGTACCTGCAAGTCAGGGATTTTGGGAGAAAGGAATTGACCACATTTCCAAGGTTGCCGCCCCCTGCATTGCATCAAAAAATTCTATCTGGGAACAAGATAGGGGAGAGTAGGGGCAGCACGGTGGCGCAGTGGTAGCACTGCTGCCTCACGGCGCCGAGGTCCCAGGTTCGACCCCGACTCTGGGTCACTGTCCGTGTGGAGTTTGCACATTCTCCCCGTGTTTGCGTGGGTTTCGCCCCCACAACCTAAAGATGTGCAGCGTAGGTGAATTGGACACACTAAATTGCCCCTTAATTGGAAAAAATAAAGCGGATAATCTAAAAAAAAAAATTTTAATTTTTAAAAGATAGGGGAGAGTAGGATCTCGGACAAATGCGGGAAGTTGATGGAAAGAGAGAGGTCCTCAGTGGATTTGCTATTAGGTGGTCAGAGGATGGGTTTGTTTTGAGGCAGAGGTTGTTCATTGCCTTCTTTCAGGAATGGTAAATGTCACCTGCGTGGGAGGATGGGTTGGGATTGTTTTACTGTGTTGTGGTTATTTTTTGTGTTTTTTAGGATAATTTGAAAGTGGATTGGGCTGGGACATGTATTAGCACTATGGCTTGTGGATCATGATTATTTTTGTTCTGTGCTTTGAAAAGGATTTGAAAATGCCTTGAATAAAAATATTATAAAAAAATAAGTAAGATCTGGAGACATTTGGGGGGGGCACGGCTGGCGGTGCATAAGTATTAAAAAAAACCTGTGTTTGTTGACTAACGGAATGTTGGTAACAATATAGTAATCAGCAGCATCAGACAAATTCTTACGGCTAACCAAGTGCTCACCTGATGAGATTGGAGTCCTATGATAGAAGAATATGCAAGAATAGTTATGTAGATCTCTGGTTGAAACACTATATCTGTACCCGGGACTTTGAATGCTCGCAATAATTCCATTAAACATTTTGAGAGTGCATGAAACACTTCATCGAAAATCAGCTCCCCAGTAGAATCGTCCTGTGGAACAGTCGCAAAAAATCACTTAGGTGGACAAGAAATAGATACTATATGAAATGAAATGAAAATCGCTTATGGTCACAGGTAGGCTTCAAATGAAGTTACTGTGAAAAGCCCCTAGTCGCCACATTCCGGCGCCTGTTCGGGGAGGCTGTTACGGGAATCGAACCGTGCTGCTGGCCTGCCTCGGTCTGCTTTCAAAGCCAGCGATTTAGCCCTGTGCTAAACAGCCCCAGCCCAATATCTAATTTCAAAGAAGTAATGTACTTGTGACTGACAGTGGGGTAACAAGCACAGCTGCAGAAAAAGGGAACTTGCATTTATAAAGCACCATCCCCCTGCTCAGAACACCCCAAAATGTTGACAACCAAATCAGTTATTTTTGAAGCATTGGCAGTTATTGTTTTATTGGTAAAACCAGCAACTGATCTGCACATGGAAAGATCCCATAAACAAGACAAGCTATTTTTGGTTTTGTTGGTCGAGGAAAATGTGGAATTTTCCCTCTTCTGCATTTCCATCTGATCAGGCAGCCTTCAGTTTAATTTGTCATCTGAAAGACAGCACTTTGGCGGTGCAGCGCCACGTCAGTACTGGAATTAATCTTGGTCAACCTTATGAAACTGGATTGGATTGGATTGGATTTGTTTATTGTCACGTGTATCGAGGTACAGGGAAAAGTATTTTTCTGCGAGCAGCTCAACAGATCATGAAGTACACGGGAAGAAAAGGGAAGAAAAGAAAATACATAACAGGGCAACACAAGGTATACAATGTAACTACATAAGCACAGGCATCGGATGAAGCATACAGGGTGTAGTGTTAATGAGGTTAGTCCATAAGAGGGTCATTTAGGAGTCTGGTAACAATGGGGAAGAAGCTGTTTTTGAATGTGTTTGTGCGTGTTCCCAGACTTCTGTATCTCCTGCCCGATGGAAGAAGTTGGAAGAGTGAGTAAGCCGGGTGGGAAGGGTCTTTGATTATGCTGCCCGCTTTCCCCAAGCAGCGGGAGGTGTAGATGGAGTCAATGGATGGGAGGCAGGTTCGTGTGATGGACTGGGTGGTGTTCACGACTCTCTGAAGTTTCTTGCGGGCCTGGGCCGAGCAGTTGCCATACCAGGCTGTGATGCAGCCAGATAGGATGCTTTCTATGGTGCATCTGTAAAAGTTGGTAACGGTTAATGTGGACATGTCGAATTTCCTTAGGTTCCTGAGGAAGTATAGGCTCTGTTGTGCTTTCTTGGTGGTAGCGTCGATGTGGGTGGACCAGGACAGATTTCTGGAGATTTGCACCCCTAGGAATTTGAAACTGCTAACCATCTCCACCTCGGCCCCGTTGATGCTGATGCAGCAGTGCTACCAAAGTGACACTTAACCCAACCACAAACAAACCCACAACAAAGCAAACCTACCCAGCAGAATGATTACCGCTCAATACATGATTATATGGACATTACCTTTCAACGGTGGGAATTCTCAATACCAGTTCTTTCCCTTCCACCAGTTACATGTGTGCCACAGTGAGCCATCACACGTGTCAGCCAATGACCAGCTCCAACAGGGGAGAATCCAACCAACATGCCTTGACATTCAATAGCATAATCACCACTGAATACACCACTACCAACATGTTGGGGGTTACCATTGAGTAGAAACTGAACTAGAACAAGTCATATAAATGCTGCCTTAGCAGGTCGAGGCTGAGAATTCGGTGATGATTAACTCACCTCCTGATTCTCCAAAGCCTGTCTATCATCTACATGTCACTTGTCAGGAGTATGATAGAACACTCGCCACTTGCTGGATGAATGCAGCTCCAACAACACTCAAGAGCCTCGACACCATCCAGGACAAAGCAGCCCGCTTGATTGGCACATTATCCACCACCTTCAGCATTCAATCTCTCCACCACCAACACACAGTGGCAGCAGTGTGTACCATCTACTAAATACATTGCAGCATCTCACCAAAGCTCTTTCAACAGCACCTTCCAAATCTGCAACCTCTAACAAGAAGGACAAGGGCAGCAGATACCTGGGAACAGGACTGCCTGCAGGTAACCCGCCACATCACTCACCATTCTGACTTGGAAATATATCAGCGTTCCTTCACTGTCGTTGAGTCAAAATCTTGGAACTCCCTCTCTAACAGGGTGTACCTACATCACATGAACTGTAGCAGTTCAATGTGGCTCACTGCCACTTTCTCAAGGGCAATTAGGGATGGGCAATAAATGCTGGCCTCACCAGCGATGCCCACATTCCATGAAATTATTTTTTAAAACCCACACAAATTTCTTCAACAAACATTCTTTGCTGTCAATCCAAGTTTTCTATCACAGTGGCCCTCTGCATTTTATATCTCTCTTATATTTTTGATATTACTGAAAGTTTTGTATTTTAACATAGAAGGGAGCAGTAAAACCTATGCACATTTAACAAGTTTTGAACATTTTAGCTGATGTTTGGTCACTTTAATTTCCCCTGTGCAACATTTTAATATTCTACTCCTGTAATATCAAGAGTGGAAGTGGGCTGAAGGTAACACTATCACTTCAAAACAACACCAGTATGATTTCACGAAGCCACATCAGGAGAACTTACAAAGGGAAAGGTAAAATCGCCATAGCCCCAGATGACCATAGGCTGCTTTCCCCTTCTGAGGGAGAGAGTTGACTGGTGATGATTTAACCTGAGGATCACCACACCTCAGGCGAGGGGCAAGGTTGAGAAGGCGCAGCCTTCACCAATAACCTCAGCCGGTACGGGAGTTGAACTCGCGATGCTGGCCTTACTCTTAAGCAAAGTTTCACAGCCAGCAACAACTGCATTTATATAGTGCCTTTAATGTCACAAAACATTTCAGCACACTTTGCAGGAGCGATAACATAAAAACTTGACATTGAGCCATGAGGTAATTAATATTAGCACATGGTTTAGTCAAAGAGGTAGGTTTTAAGCAATGCCTGTAAGAAGTAGTGAAGTGATAAGGACTCAGCAGCAAAAAGGCATGAACGTCTCCAGCAAGTTTTATGATCTCCCTTTATATTGTTGAAGGATATGCGCTAAAGCAATGGTGTAAATAGTGATATATACTGATGTGTGTAAAACATCGGTCGGACATCTGCGAATGAGGAATGTGATATGCTGGCTCGGAATGGAACTTGGGAAATACCGGGCAGTTAATCTTGGAAATCCACATGACCCAGACATCATTCACACAGACTGAGACCAACTACAAAGAGCCAGAGTGGATTTAACAAATGACAATGACCACATGCGGAGGATCATTCTCGATATACCTGAATCAACTAAATTTCAAAAATTGTCATTAAATTATACAGCCCCTCAACTATATGAATGAACTTCTGTCTCAAGAAGAATTAATAAGTAAATTATAACAATATATACATTGCACAATAAATTAAATTGTTTGCCAAAGTTGTTGATGAAACCCACAATATTTATTCAGATGTTTGGATTTAATAGTCTTCAATTTAACACTCTCTCCACCAAATATAACAATTACTCACCACAATCCCTGTCGACGGACTGAGATCCAATTCAATAACAAAGCGATATCGTTGAGCAAGGAAGGTAATGTGGGTCGATGGTACCAGTTGGTAGTAATGAGCAGCAACTGGTTCATCTGGTTGCCAGCCCTTCGGTAGGACACTGAGAATATCCAGTTCATTTTTGGAGTTGCGCTGTAATAAGAGGAAACATTGTCACTGTAAGATGGGGGAGGCGGGGCATACTGGTACTGTCACTGGGCTAGTAATCCAGAGACCCACTGTTCTGGGGACCCGGACTCAAATCCCACCACGGCAGATGGTGAAATTTGAAATCGATGAAAATCTGGAACACAAAGTGCAATTGTCATAGAAACCCATCTAATTCACTAATGTCCTTTAGGGAAGGAAATCTTCCATCCCTACCTGGTCTGGCTAGCAAGCCACTCAAGAGTATTTCAGGGTAGGCAATAAATACTGGCCCTATTACCAAGAATGAATTTTAAAAATCACAGACTTCAGTTACATGAATAAACTATAGGAGCTGAATTCTCCTCAGAGAGAAGGAGGTTTGATAAGAAGTTTTCAAAATCATGAGGCGCCTCGGCAGAGTGGATAGAAAGAAACATTGGCAGAAGGGTTGAAAAGGTGATTAGAAAAAGAACCAAAAAAGGCAACAGGAGGAAAATTTTTTTAATGCAGTTATAACCTGGGGCTTTCAAAAGGTAAGAACCTGAAGAGTAAAAAAGCGGCCAGTCTCTCCAGAAAGGGCAAAGGATTGGGACAAGCTAATTTCCAATCTGCTGACAGAGAGCTAGCATGGGTTTGAAATACCAAATAACCTTCTTCTGTGCTGTAACCATTCTATGATTTCTTTTTTATTATTCCACTTCAAAACACACACAATTCCACCTTTCATTCACTCTTGCAGAATAACGTCACTTAGGAATTCTCTTTGTAACTCACCATTACTTAATTCTTTCATTCAAGTGAAAACTTTGCAATATGTTAGGAAAACAAAGGTAGTTTTAAGGAATTTATATTTGTATTGGTAAACATTTGAAATAAGGTATAGTTTTAAGTGGGTTTAATTTAATGTTCCTGTGCCTGGAAGGCCAAAATCTATAGTTAAATTCATGCTGGACAAAGGTATTTTTTATGTGTGGGAGTTGGTTAAGTTCCAACTGTGTCTCTATTGTGCTTAAAAGATGCTACTGCATGTAGAATAAATAAAAGGCAGAAGCATGTGGGGACTGCTTAGCAACTGGGGTCTTGTAAAGTAGACACGCTTTTAAGTTTTAATTTTGCTAATTTGATTGCAGTTGGAGATATGTAGTGAGAGAGAAGGCAGCTCTCACAGCTCTGCTGGAAGCAGTTAATAGAACATAGAACAGTACAGCACAGTACACAATGTTGTGGGTTTAGAAGGCTGGAGAAGGAACATCGCTCTCCGGTTTTCGAGAAGAAAAGCCATATCATGGAGTAATGGTTAAGAAAACAAGTGCAGGGATCTGAAGAGCAGCTAGTTAAAGAAAATAGAAAATTGAAGAGAAGTGTCCAAAAAGTCTGTAGTTAATGAGCAATGACCAAAGTATTGTTCGGAAGAAATCAAGGGAGAGTAAACAAAGTGCTCCGAGTTAAAGAGACAATTGCAGAGACCAGATTTAAAGTGGGACAACAGCTTTCAAAGGTAAAATGAACGTCTGTTGCCATTTTAATAGTTTGAGAATCAAAGGTTAAAGCAATTGTGAGCAGTTTGCACAGCAGTCAAGACAAAGAAATCCTAAAGAGGGTGGTGTAAAATCCAGGACTGTAAAGGAATATTGTACAATAAACCAACTTTATGTGTATAATTTTTTTTTAATTCCCCTGTTGTTAAAACTAATTAGCGGTCCTGTGACTCTGTCCCTCCACGTTTTATTTTTAAAAAGCAAAAGTTACGGTCTTTTGAGCTTGGGATCCATTCTGGGATATTCCCGTCCAGTTACAACACCAACTGGAATTGTAACAAATCTACATCATTCTTCCAGCACTACCACACTGATACACCAAATTTCTCTCATTAATAGAGAACCCCTTTGGAGAAATAAGGCAAAGAGAGTGGAGAGTTTGATAATAGCTGTTCTATAACTCACACAGAGCTTTAGTAAAAAGATCTGCCACAGAAACAGCTATTTCATCAGTGCATTTTTTGGTACATATCCAAACCAAATCATATATTGCTACAGAGACAGTATCAAGAGACTCTGCCTGTTGACTCAGCGGCTACCAGCACTCAGCAACTACCAGCACTCTTATAGTGTTAAACTGAGCCACGCAAACCAAAGAGGTCCCAAGTTCAATCCATGTATAATTGCACCAGTTAACCTCAAGGGCAGAACAATAGGCATCAGTATCTCTGGGCTGGAGAACGACAGAAAAGTGAGAAGATTCACATTCTTGATTGGAAAGGAAATGTAAGAAGGCACTTCAATGAGTGAAATAATCTATCTCAACAAATCCTGAAACAACCTATGTTCACAATAAATGATCAGTGACAACAACATTCATGGCCACCTTATTTTCGCCAATGTACAAAGAGTGCAATTTACATTTCATATTAAGATTAATATGGCAGGTTAGGTTCCCATTATTCCAGCAGGGCCCTCTATTCACCCATGCACCCACAAACAGGACTTAGAAAAATTCCCCAAACCCTTTCACTCACAAGCTCTGACTCTGACATCGGTCGAATGCTTTGATTGAGCTTGCTGAGAAACCACGCTAATCTCACATTGCGAGAAATCCGATATTCCTTCTTCATAAGCAGGAAAACTTGGCCTGCTTCTTCCACCTGTCAAAATAAAAATATAAGTAAATACTGTGGAACTAGAGAAATTCCTTTAGGTCATCAGAAGCTCTATTAGTGTTATTATAAGGGAACATGCCTTAATAAGACTACAAGTACTAAGTACCCCATCAGTTTGCAACAATGACATTTGAATAATTTTCTTTTTACAATTTCTCTTTATTTCACTTTCTTACTTTGGTCTTTGTATTAAATTATTGTAAAATTAAGGTCCCAGAAAGCCCATGTTATACATCACCAATTGGAAGAGGACGAGGAACCCAAATGTCTATTTCCATCAAAATGCTGTTTATGTTCTCATATGCCGTCCCCTTATGTTACAAGAGTTCATTTCAAACCAAACAGAGAATTTACTGTCTTAAATTCTTTCTCCCGATATTCAGGAGCAGGCATCTTTCTTTAGCACAACACAATCATTTTGTGAAATGTCTCACGCTCCAGCATAGGCCAAGGTATATCTTAAAAAGCTCTCCTGCAGGTCTACTGTTACACAAAGTCAATCAGTGTTAGGTGCTGGGAGCATTTCACCATCATAAGAATGATATTATTATTAACCGGGAAAATGTAACTATTTGAAATAAACTTTTAACATCCAGTTAGAAATGTCCAAACATATAACAGCCCACACCCACCAGCTATATAACCCTAACATTATTTTTTTATTCATTCATGGAATGTGGGCCAGCATTTATTGCCCATCCCCAATTGCCCTTGAACTGAGTGGCTTGCTAGACCATTTCAGACGGCATACAAGAATCAACCACATTGCTGTGGGTCTGGAGTTACATGTAGGCCAGAGCAGCTCATGGCAGATTTCCTTTCCTAAAGGACATTAGTGAACCAGTTAGTTTTTTACAACAATCATCAGACTTTTAATTCCAGATTTCTATTGAATTCAAATTTCACCATCATCCATGATTTGAACCCGGGTCCCCAGAGCATTAGCTGGGTCTCTAGATTACTAGTCCAATGACAATACCACTGCCTCTCTTGATCCTAAGCAATACATTGTTGCTAGCATGCCCACTTACAGTACTTATGTAGCTTATAATCCTGTGCTACAGATATTAATGCCTGCTCTTGCTATACCACCTATTCTATTTCAATCTGATGTATAGTTTGATGCATTAGTATCTGAATGCTGTATAGTCATCTCACTATAAAAATCATGATATTAGAGTTAAACCCCATAATTATTAAGATTGGTTTAAAGCTTATAAAACCCCAAAATGTCAGTCAAAGATACTGCAGTGTGCTACATGTAGCTAACTTTGGCTTGTGCAGGAAGCAATTCATATTTTGTCTGTACTGATAGGTAGTATTCACAGGAAAGCACAGTAGCACAGTGGTCAGCACAGTTGCTTCACAGCTCCAGGGTCCCAGGTTCGATTCCCGGTTTGGGTCACTGTCTGTGTGGAGTCTGCACGTTCTCCCCGTGTCTGCATGGGTTTCCTCTGGGTGCTCTGGTTTCCTCCCACAGTCCAAAGATGTACAGGTTAGGCGGATTGGCTATGCTAAATTGCCCTTAGTGTCCAAAATGTTAGGTGGGGGATAGGTACGAAGTGTGGGCTTAAGTGTTTCCAAGGGCCGGTGCACTCGATGGGCTGAATGGCCTCCTTCTGCACTGTAAATTCTATTAAATGTTGAGGAGGCGCTTTTAAAAAAAATTCTTTCATAGGATGCAAGTGCCACTGGACAGGCCAACATTTGTTGCCCATGCCCAAGGCAACAACTTTTAGCAGTGTACTTGAAGACATTAAAATAAAAGCAAAATAGAAACAGAAAGTGCTGGCAAAAGCGCAGCCTGTCTGGCAGCATCTGTGGAGAGAGAAACTGAATCAACGTTTCAAGTTCAATATGACTCTTCTCTTGGGAACTGAAGGAGTCATATTGGATTGGAAAGGTTAACCTGGTTTATCTCTCCACAGGTGCTGCCGGACTGGCTGCGTTCAACCAGCACTTTCTGACTTTACTTGGTGAAGACAACCCGGAGTGATTGTTTTATATAGAGTGTGGCACGGGTTCCCGTAACGTTGGTTTGCTAATGGAAGCCCAGTTTACTGATGACACAGCACCTGCTCCCATTACAAATAAACATGCGTTGCAATTTTGATCCTCAAAACGAGGAGTGCACTTTGCCTCTCCAAAACTCAGAGAGGGAGAAAGTGACTCCTGTGCAGGTGACAAGTGGAGTTGGCCAGGAGCAGTGCAGAGTGTGTCTTGTGGGCAGGTTAGTCAGTTGGGGGGAGAGAGAGGGGTTGCCCACCCACACCTCTGCTGCCCACCCACACCTCTGCTGCCCATGCAGCCAGTAGCGGATCCCTCAGTCTGTGCCCCCTGGCACACTCCCTGTTTACACACACACTGACCCAAACCCTCCCCTCCTCCTCCTGCAGTTACCTCGGAATCTCTCTCGCCCCCGGACATGCTCGCTGGCCGCTCTCATGCCCCTCCCGCCCCCGCCGACACCACCTTATCGATCAGAGCCGCCGCTTTGGCTCTCTGCACATCTCCCGGCCACGCCCTCCGGCTCTCTGACCTCCGACCCCGGTCCACCCGGAACCGGAAGTGAGGGGGAGGAAAGCGGGAGCTCAAGCTGGAGATGCAGGTAAGGAACAGGAGAGAGAAATAGGTAGGGAGGAAGAGAGAGGAGAGGTAAATAATTAATTAATGGAGAGTGATAGGAAAAGTGTAGAGAGAAAGAGAGGCAGGAACACAGTGAACTGAGACAAAATATAGTGGAGAGAGAGCAAAAGAAATAGAGTGGAGAGAGAGAGAGCAAAAGAAATAGAGTGGAGAGAGAGTGTGCGAAAGAAATAGAGTGGAGAGAGAGCGCGCAAAAGAAATAGAGTGGAGAGAGAGCGCGCAAAAGAAATAGAGTGGAGAGAGAGCACGCGAAAGAAATAGAGTGGAGAGAGAGTGCGCGAAAGAAATAGAGTGGAGAGCGAGCACGCAAAAGAAATAGTGGAGAGAGAGCGTGCGAAAGAAATAGAGTGGAGAGAGCGCGAAAAAAAATAGTGGAGAGAGAGTGTGCAAAAAATAGAGTGGAGAGAGAGAGTGAAAGAAATAGAGTGGAGAGAGAGCGAAAGAAATAGTGGAAAGAGAGAGAGCAAAAGAAAGAGTAGAGAGAGAGAGAGAGACCGCAAAAGAAAGAGAGTGGAGAGAGAGCGCAATAGAAATAGAGTGGAGAGAGAGCGCGAAAGAAATAGAGTGGAGAGAGCGTGAAAGAAATAGTGGAGAGAGAGCGCGAAAGAAATAGAGTGGAGAGAGAGCGCGAAAGAAATAGTGGATAGAGAGCGTGAAAGAAATAGTGGAGAGAGAGCGTGAAATAGTGGAGAGAGAGTGAAAGCAATAGAGAGTGGAGGGAGTGAAAGCAATAGAGAGTGGAGAGAGACTGAAAGCAATAAAAAGTGGAGAGCGAGTGAAAGCAACAGAGTGGAGAGAGCAAAAGAAAAGCAATAGAGAGTGGAGAGAGCGAACAAAAAACAATAGAGTGCAGTTAGCGAAAGAAAAGCAATAGAGAGTGGAGAGAGTGGATGAATTAAAGACAGGTGGAGAAAGATGGAAAGGGAATGATTAATGGAGAAGTGGGAGAGAAAGAGGCAGACAAATGGGGTGGTGGATAGAGAAAGAGCCATCTCGGACATTGTCTTTTCTTCATTGTTTAAGGAGATGTGGGTGTCACTGGCCAGCATTTGTTGCCGATTGCTAATTGCCCTTTAACTGAGTGGCTTTCCAGGCCATTGCAGAGGGCAGTTTATAGTCAACCATGTTGAGTTAATGTTAAACAAGAGGCTCGGTGTACTTGGCCCACATTTACTCAGAGTAGGGAGCAGGGATCATTTTCATCGGTATTTTCAATCCATTGTCCTGCAGCTCTGAGATTTTCAGTGATTATCGCATTTGTCAAATCTTGCAAATAGAACATAGAACTTATGCAGAAGGAGGCCATTCGGCCCACCGAGTCTGCACCGACCCACATTAAGCCCTCACCTTCACCCTATCCCCATAACCCAATAACCCCTCCTAACCTTTTTGGACACTAAGGGCACTTTGGGGAAAAAAATAATTGGGTACTCTAAATTTAAAAAAAAACAATGCCCCAAAAGGGAAACCCTGCAAGTGGTTGCCTCCATCTGCTCCCACACCAACCCCTCCCCCACTACTCACTTCCGAATCATAGCTATTTTCGCCGCCCAATAATAATTCATGAGGTTCGGGAGACCAATCCCCTCCCCCGACCCCGCTCCAGCAGCACCTTCTTTGCCCGCCCAAACAAACCCTGAAATCATCACATTCACCCCCCTAAAGAAAGCCTTAGAAAGAAAAATGTGGGAGATTCTGGAACACAAAGAACCTCAGGAGGACCGTCATTGGGCTGCTGCATTTCTGACATCGCAACAGTAACTACTTCACTTCTCTTTATTTCCAGGACCCTGCAGTAGATTTTGCTTTTGGCATAAACCTGTGAGGGTGCTCTGGAAGGCCTTGGAAGAATGAAACGGGGTCTATATAAATGCAAGTCTCTTTCTTTTAAGGGAACAAAACACTGTCCTTTGGGCAGCACCGTTTCACTCCCTCAGGATGCCCCAAAGCACTTGTGCAGTACTTTATGGCAGAAGCAAAAAACTGCAGATGCTGAATATCAGAAACAAAAAATTAAATGCAGCCCCTATTGTCAAACAGTACAGAAGAGGCCCATCAAGCCTGCAACGACAAAACTACACTAAATCTACACTAATAACACTTTCCAGCACTTGGCCCATAGTCTTGAATGTTCTGACATTTCAAATGCTCATCCACGTACTTTTTAAAGGTTGTGAGGTTGCCAAGTGTAAATATGTGGGTTGTTAGTAAACATCAGGGAGTTGTCAGGAATGAGGCTCATCAGACACTGAAATTGACCCATTTCAACATAAAGTTGTTTCCTTGTGAGTGCAAAATTCAACACGTTTCACACTTTCTAAACAAAAACATCTCATCTCATTGATTTTCCAAGATTTGACGGGGGATGTCAAAAAAATTATCATCATTATTAATGGTATAGCGGGGAAACATTTCTCTTAAGTAGTTTATATTCTGTGAAATTTCTAAGTGTTTTATACAATGAGAGTCTGGCAGTGAAGTGAACCTCTATAGCATTATGTATAGAAACCTGGGGCGAGATTCTCCGACCCCCCCCCGCCGGGTCGGAGAATCGCCGAGGGCTGGCGAGAATCCCGCCCCCGCCAGTTGCCGAATTCTCCGGCACCGGATATTCGGCGGGGGCGGGAATCGCGCGCGCTGGCTGCGGCCCCCCCCCCCCCCCCGCAATTCTCCGGCCCGGGTGGGCCGAAGTCCCGCTGCTAGAATGCCTGTCCCGCCGGCGTGGATTAAACCACCTACCTTACCGGCGAGACAAGGTGGCGCGGGCGGGCTCCGGGGTCCTGGCTCTGCAGGACGATCTGACACCGGGGGGTGTCCCCACGGTGGCCTGGCCCGCGATCGGGGCCCACCGATCGGCGGGCCTGTGCCGTGGGGGCACTCTTTTCCTTCCGCCTTCGCCGTGGTCTCCACCATGGCGGAGGCGGAAGAGACTCCTTCCACAGCGCATGCGCGGGGATGCCGTGAGCGGCCGCTAACGCTCCCGCGCATGCGCCGCCCGGAGATGTCATTTCCGCGCCAGCTGGCGGGGCACCAAAGGCCTTTTCCGCCAGCTGGCGGGGCGGAAATTAGTCCAGCGCGGGCCTAGCCCCTTAAGGTTAGGGCTCGGCCCCCAAAGATGCGGCGGATTCCGCACCTTTGGGGCGGCGCGATGCCCGACTGATTTGCGCCGTTTTGGGCGCTGGTCGGCGGACATCGCGCCAATACCGGAGAATTTCGCCCCATATCAGTGAAGAATGTCTGTGTTTGGGCTACGAACTGTGGAAGTATCATCAGCCGTGTAGGACACACTTTAACTGATAGTAAACAGCATCTAAAATATATGGCCATTGGCTGGAATCGAAAACCATTAGATGGTATTAGCACAGTGATGTTTCTGGAAGTGTCAGTAAGGGACAGAATGTTGGATCTGAGCTTAAAGTTTAGATATTCTGTCTGCATTGGTAAATACATCCACGAGCACCAACACTATGGTGATTCTTGTCCTTCCAGATACTTTGGAGTGGGAGGTGTGGAGGCTGTATTTCGGGTATCAACTTTAAAACCGATTTGACAAAAGGGTCAGAGTATTGAAGTTGTAGTGGAGCAGATGTTAATAGTTTTACAATTTAAAATAATTCACTGACTCCCAATTGGGTCAGTTTGTAAAGACATTGTGTAACTGACCCATACCGAGCATTTCATGTTTCCGGTTTAATTTTGGTTCTGTGCTAACCAAGTTGGCAGTTGCCATAATTGGGCTGAGGGAGAGAATGTGAGCCATGGTTCCCAGTTCTTATCACTGTCCAGCAACCCGTGTTGGTCATGTATTGACCACTTAGTGCCTCCATAGTCAAAGAACTTGCCAGCATTTCCTGATCAAACAGGTGAAGCGGGGTCACTTGCATAAGGCAAGCAGCACCTACATAATCATATCCAATAATAGTTTAACATTGTCAGGAGAGGAAGAGGGAAAGAATTTGGCAAAAAAAAAATGTTTAATATGTGACTTTTCTATTTCCTGAGCAGTCTTCGTTTATTAAGATTTTTCATTGATGAGATGGTCCAAATTTATGCTTTAAGCACGCTTCCTGCAGATGCCTTGACGTATAACTGAAGGAAGTTCTGTTCACACTGAATTTTTTTGTAGAAATACTATATGTTATTAAAATTCAATGTAACTTCCCGTAGCCACAAGAAGAAAAGCAGTTGGAGGCATCTGTGGACGCTATTATCAGCCGGGTGGCTGACCTGAAAAGCTCTTTGGCAGCTTTCATCCTCAAGTTAGAGAATGAATTCGAACGAATGAACTGGTAAGGTGCCTCGCTTTAAAGAAAATTCTTCCTTCTGTTTGTACTATGCTGTGCAGTTGGATCACACATCTCCTTGCAGTTGTCTGTATGTAAGGGTACATGGGAGATGTATTGACTACTGATGTTGGTTGAGTGGACGGCACAGTGGTTAGCACTGCTGCCTCAAATCTCCAGGGAGCCGGGTTCAAATCCGGCCTCGGGTGACTATCTGTGTAGAGTTTGCACTTTCTCCCCGTGTCTGCATGGGTTTCCTCCTATAGTCCAAAAATCTGCAGGTTAGGTGGATTGGCCGAGCTAAAATTGCTTCTTAGTTTCCAACGGTTAGGTGGGCTAACGAGAATAGGCTGGAGATATGGGCTTAAGTAAGGTGCTCTTTCAAGGACTGGTGTAGACTCGATGGGCCAAATGGCCTCCTAAAAACGGGGCGGCCAGCACGTTGGCAAAGTGAACAGCATTGCTGCCTCACAGAGCCAGGGAACCAGGGTCAATTTCGGCCTTCGGTCACTGTGTGGAGTTTGCACGTTCTCCCCATGTCTGTAGGTTCCTCCGGGTGCTCTGGTTTCCTCCCACAATACAAAGATCTGTGCATTAGGTGGATTGGCCATGCTAAATTGCCCCTTAATATCCAGCGATATGCAGTTTAGGTTATGGGGTTACGGAGGTAGAGGGTGGACGGGGCAGTGTACATGGGTTGAGTGCTCATTCGAAGGGTCGGTGCAGGCTTAATGGGCCAAATGGCCTCCTTCTGCACTGTAGGGATTCTGTGAATCTGAATTACTGTTGAAATGAAACTGTGCATATGAGTTTTACACTTGGAACCAGTTATGCTGAGCACACTTAGTATATGGAAGTCATTGGTTGGCAGAAAGAGGATGAATCTCTGCTGCTTTCATGGGTTAACATTTCACAATGGGTTAACGTTAAAAAAAAACAGCACACACGAGTGCTCTGCACTAAAATACCAAAGAGGAATTTCAATCCCAGCATGTTACAGCTGGACTCGCACACACCCCGACTCAGGACATCTGTTCACATCTAATAGTGCCAAAACTACTTGCATGCAACATTTTCTTAATGCACTATATTTCTCATTCAGTGGCATTGCCTTGATTACTTTCTCAATTTGTCATAAGAATAAACTCTGTCACATTTGTAATTATTTTCACAAGTTATGTACATTCCAAATCTTTCACCCCTCGCACCTGAGTTGGACTCCAGCCTCAGAAGATGGATGATTATCTGATCGTGTTCCGCCCTGTTACAATGTTAACACAATACCATAAATTGGTGATCTGGCTGAGTTCTGGGGTGGTTTGTGTGAGAAAATTAAATGCCAAACTAGAGCTAAAGGGGGCCTCGGAGAGTGAGGTTATAGCTTTTTGTTGGGGTACAATAAAAGGCGTTTCCCCAGCGCCTAAACCAAACTATACTACTGTTGTGGTATTTTTTTTTTAAATGTTTTTATTCTCCATTTTCACATTTTCCTTCAAAATTTACACCCCACCCACAAACAGTAAACGGTAACAAATACAAAATCAATCCCCTTAACAATACCAACGATCCCATCCTCCCACCACCCCAAACAACGGCCCACCTGTCAATATATGCATCCAATAAAACAAACCCTCCCACGGTGGCAACAAAAAACAAAAGAGAAAAAGGAGTCCGGTACCGCCCATGGTCACCATTGACCTATAGAGTCCACTCTCTTCCTCCCCCCCCCCCCCCCCCCCCAAACACTCAACGCCATCCAACCTCTGAAAGAGTACCGTACATGATACCCAAGAGTTGTACACCCCCCCCCCCCCCCCCCACCCAGTCTCAACTCCTCCCGCCTCTTGTAAAGCTCCTCCCCCAACCTCGGTTCCTTCCCCCCCCAACTTTCCACCCCGGCTAGACCATTCGGACCCTGTTCTGCCAGGCTCCGATGGCCGCAACCCCTCCCCCCACCTCACTCCCGTTCACTGGCCGGCTTAAACAGGCCAGCGTGGAGGCCCCCGCCCGGGTCCCTTTCCCCCTTGCCCGGCCCTAGGAAAGCCCAGAAATCCCCTTTTAGCACACAAACCCCGCATATCCACCTACACCCCAAAGAGCCCTCATTTCGAGTGAAAGTCCCATCACTTCCCTTGTCCAAATATATACAACATTGGCTCCTTTAGCCCATACACCCGCACGCAGTGAAACAAAAAAAGAAGAAAATACAGTCAGTCATGAGGTCACGTCGGCACATGGCCATTTCTCAATTTCTCAGTTCTGCCACAGTCCTTCTGCCTTCGCAAACTCCTCCGCTGCTTCCGCCGTTCCAAAATAAAAGTCCCTGAGCTTGTAAGTCACCCTCAGCTTCGCTGGATATACAATGCCGCACTGCACCTTGCTAATGTACAGTGCCCTCTTCACCCGGTTGAAGGCAGCCCGCCTCCACGCCAGCTCCACCGTAAAGTCCTGGTATACACATATACTAGCTCCAGCCCACTGCACCACCCGCTTCTGCTTGGCCCAGCTCAGGACCTTCTCCTTCACACTGTACCTACGGAAGCACAGAGTCACTACCCTTGGCGGCTCACTCGCCATTGGTACAGACCTCCACGACCGACGAGCCCGATCCAGTTCACATCGGGAGGGATCCACCCCTCCCCCAATAGTTTCGCCAGCACCGGGGCAAAATACTCAATCGGCCTCGGTCCTTCAACTCCTTCGGGCAGCCCCACAATCCTCAAATTCTGTCGCCTGGATCTGTTTTCCAGGTCTTCCATTTTTCCTCGCAGATCCTTGTTAATGTCCATCACCTTCCGCATCTTCTTTCCCATCGAGGCAAGTTGATCACCGTGCTGCAATAATGTCTCCTCCACTTCCTTCAGCGCCTCCCCTTGCTCTCGCACCTCCACCACTGCACTCGCTACCGCCATCATCACCGGGGAAATCGCCTCCTCCACCAGCGCACTCAAAACCTCTCTCATCTCCTTCCTCATTGTCTCCATGTATCTTGTAAACTGCCTTTCGAATTCCGCAGCCATCACCTTAGTTATTTCTTTAGCCGTAAACAATGCGGCCTCCACTGGTGCTCCAGCCTCCATTTTCCTTGGTGACCCCGCGGTGACCTTTCCACTCCCCGACGGACCTTCAGCTGTTTTCTTTACAGATGATTTTTTGCTTACCCTCGACATTTTTCTTCACTGTGCCTTCACTGTTTCTTCCTGTTTTTGCCGCTTCCGTGGACCCTGGGACCGGGCTTAAAGCCCCGAAAATGCCGTTCCCGAACGGGAGTCCTCCATTGTGCAGCCGCCTCCCGCCCGCCGTCACCGGAAGTCTCCACTGTTGTGGCATTTAAGGAACTTTGGAATGTTGGCCTTTATTTTAAATGGAATGGACTATGAAAATATGGATGTGTTGCTAAAACTATACAAGGCACTGGAATATTGTGAACAGTTTTAATCCCCTTATCTAAGGAAAGATATGCTGTCATTGGAGGCAGTCCAGAGAAGGTTCACTAGGTTGATCCCAGGTATGGCAGGATTTTCTTATGAGGAGAGATCGAGTAGGTTGGGCCTGTACTCATTGGAGTTTAGAAGAATGAGAGGCGACCTTATTGAGACATATAGGATTCTCGGGGGCTTGACATGGTAGATGCTGAGAGGTTATTTCCCCTTGTGGGAGAGTCTAGGACCAGAGGGTATAATCTCAGAGTGAGGAGTCACCCATTTAAGTCAGAGATGAGGTGGAATTTCTTCTCTCAAAAGGTAGTGAATCTGCAGAATTCTTTACCGCTGAGGAGCTGCGTTTTTAAATATGTTCAAGGCTCAGATAGACAGGTGTTTAATCAGTAAAGGAATCAAGGGTTATGGAGGATAAGGCATGAAAGTGAGTTGAAGATTATCAGATCAGATCTGCCATGATCTCGTTGAATGGTGGAAGACCCAATGGTCTTGCGTCTTATGGTCTTACCAAAAACTTCACCAAATAAACTGATCTAAAAATTGGATAAAACCCCAAAAGATCGGTGGTAGGGCCAGGACACACTGGATTTTCTGGCCTTATTGCTTTAATACTGGCAACTTGACACCTTGTCTACAACTAGCCAGTTGCACAGGGCCAACAAAATCAATTCATGTCCACCTGAAGTGAGTCTGGAAGCTAGCTATGTGATGTCCAGTAAAGGCCTGCTCCTTCCAGCACCACATTCAAGCTGGTATATTTTTTCTTAAAACCTACATTTTTTGTGATGGCTTACAACCTTTAGTTAGGTCATGGATCAACCTCAATCCCGAAAGCCTGCTGTGTTCATTGTCTGCCAGCCACTGCTCAGTTCGCAGCATGTTCGCCTCGGAGTCAGAAGTGCTGCTCCAGAAGGTCAGCACAAAAATCAAAGCTGACACACTGGTGCAGTACTGAGGGGATGCTGTCTTTTAGATGAGGTGTTAACCAAATCCCCATCCGCCCTCTCAAGCAGATGTAAAAAAACACAATGACACCATTTTGAAGAAGAGCAGGGGATTTATCCTCAATGTCCTGGCCTACATTTATCCCTCAGTCAACATCATAAAAAAATAGTTTATCTGGTAATTATCCCATTGCTAATTGTGGGAGCTTGCTGTCTGAAAATTAGCTGCCATGTTCAACAGTGCTTTATTAGCTGTAAAGCACTTTCAGATGTCCAATGTTCATGAAAGATGCTATGTAAATGCAAGGATTTTATTATTTATGGCCCAGAACCTCCATGGAGTGGCGGCCATGATCTTGTTAAATGATAGAGCAGGCTCAATGGGCCGGATGGCCTACTCCTGTTTCTTGTTCGTGTATAACTATATATGGCTTCTTTTTTCATGTGAACAAATTTGAACAATCGCAGTTGCTTGACCCCCTTCTAAGCCTATTCAATCAGTCAGCCACTTTTTGTGCCTTTACAAGAGTCTGCATGGATGACCTTTGTCTTTGCGTCTCTCTTCATTGCATTTAGTCCGATAAAGGGGTGGTATAAGTATATTTTACTTGTACCAAATGAGACCAAGAGAAAAGTTTTAGTCCATTTGCCGTAGCTTGAGGCTAAGCCCTCTTGAAGCTTTTCCAAGTATCATCCGTACTGCCTTGATCTTCAACTTATGGTTTCCAGTTCTGACTAATGGTTTACACAAAACCATTAACCCAAGTTTTCTTTTGGATTTACAGTACTTCCAACATTTTCTGCTTTTATTGCCATCTTGTCCCATCTACTGTAAGGTCTTGCCTAACCTCTGCTGCATTCACTTCCAGGCCCTCCGTATTGGATAACTTTGCCCTGGTATCTGGGCAATTGAACACCCTGAACAAGCTCCTGAAAAACGATAAAACACCACTCCTAAGAAACCAGGTCATCATTCCATTGCTGCTTTCTCCTGACCGTGATGATGAATTAATGGTAGGTTATGATTTACTTCACCCCGCTACATTAAAACAGAAAATACTGGAAATATGCAGCAGCCCAGGCAGCATCTGTGTAGGGAACCAGAGTTAATTTCCTTCCATCAGAACTGAAATGTTAATTCTGCTTCTATCTCCGCTATATTTCCAGCGTTTTCTGTTTCAATTGCAGATTTTCAGCACCCACAATATTTTTCTCTTGCATTAGAGTGTATTGTATTACTTCACTGAGATCTAGGACTTCTCAAACCCAGTTTTTCACCTTCCTTCTCTAACTCCGAAGTCTGAAACTAACGGTTGCAATTCAATCATATAGGCCTGAGATCAGGCAAAATTTCTTCACTCAAGGGTTGTGAATCTTCTGAGGCTTCTTGGTGCTCAGTCATAGAATCCCAGTACTGCAGAAGGTGGGCATTCGGTCCATTGAGTCTGCACTGACCCTCAAAAAGAACACCCTGTCCTATCCCCACAACCCCTCCTAATCTTTGGACACTGGGGAGCAATTTAGCATGACCAATCCACCTAACCCGCACATCATTGGACTGTGGGACGAAACCGGAGTCCCTGGAGCAAACCTATGCAGACAAGGGGAGAATGTGCAAACTCCACATAGACAGTCACCCAAGGCCGGAATTGAATCTGGGCCCCTGTGAGGCAGCAGTGCTAGCCACTGTGCCGCCATGCTGCCCAGCCAATGAAGATCAATAATTTTTTGGCTACTAAAGAATTCAACAGATATGGGCACAGTTCAGGAAGGTGGAGATGAGGTATTGAAGCATAAGAAAATAAGAACAGGAGCCTGCTCTGCCGATCATTGTGATCATGGCTGGATTTTCTACCTGAATGCCATACTCCCGCTCTCTCCTCATACCCCTTGATGCCTTTAGTGCCTAGAAATCTATTTTTCTTAAATACATACAGTGACTTGGCATCTACAGCCTTCTGTGGTAGAAAATTCCACAGGTTTGCCACCCTCCGAGTGAAGAAATTTCTCGTCATCTCAGTCCTAAACTACCCCTTATCCTGAGACAGTGACCCCTTGTTGTAGCCCCCCCACCCCGCTACCCTGCCCCAGCCAGAGGAAAAATCACCTCTGCATCCAGTCTGTCCAGCCCTGTTAGAATTTTACATGTTGGGCAGCACGGTGGCGCAGTGGTAGCACTGCTGCCGCACAGCACCGAGGTCCCAGATTAGATCCCGGCTCTGGGTCACTGTCCGTGTGGAGTTTGCACATTCTCCCCGTGTTTGCGTGAGTTTCGCCCCCACACAACCGATTGTGGTAGGTGGATTGGCCACGCTAAATTGCCCCTTAATTGGAAAAAATGAATTGGGTACTCTAAATGGGCAACACGGTAGCACAAGTGACTAGCACAGTGGCTTCTCTGTGCCAGGGTCCCAGGTTCCATTCCCCGCTGAGTCACTGTCTGTGCGGTGTCTGCACGTTCTCCCAGTATCTGCGTGGGTTTCCTCACAAAAAGGTTTGGAGGGGGTATTGGGTTACGGGTATAGGGTGGAAGTGGGGGCTTAATTGAGTCGGCGCAGACTCAATGGGCCAAATGGCCTCCTTCTGCACTACGTTCTAAATTTATATATTTTAAAAATTTACAAAAATTTTACATGTTGCAGTGAGATCTCCTCTCATTCTTCTAATCTCCAGCATGACTCAGCCATGATCATACTAAATGCCAGGAGCCACACAGCTCACTATTTTTCACCTGCCAGATGCTGTTTAGTAGCCTTTCACAAAATATCAACAGAGAATATTTGCAGTGATTTGAGTGCTCCAGGTGCAGTTGGATTCCCTGTGTGCCCTTGGGTTTACAAGCAGGATGCTTTGATGCTGAACACCTGTTTTGCAGGAATGGGTTGTGTACTCCATTTTTGTAAAAAGCAGCACAGTGGAAAACTATCTGATAATATTCCAGAGAGCCTGGTGATGAAGCATAGGACAGGAGCCCATCTTTACATGTTTTTATAGGCTTTTATTTACAGAGACCAAACCACCACAGGTCAGCCTGTCCCTATTTATCAAATTTTGTGGAGCTGATGGTGTCATGCACCATGTTAGTAATTTTGCCCACTGGTTCCCATTTTTAGTTCAAGTAAAAATGCCATTTTGGTGATGTAATAATAATATTTATTATTGTCACAAGTAGGCTTACATTAACACTGCAATGAAGTTACTGTGAAAATCCCCTAGTCACTACACTCCGGCGCCTGTTCGGGTTCATTGAGGGAGAATTCAGAATGTCCAATTTATCTAACAATCACATCTTTCGGAACTTGTGGGAGGAAACCAGAACACCAGGAGGAAACCCACGCAGACACGGGGAGAACGTGCAGACTCCACACTAAAGACCAAGATAAAGAAATCACTAAAATACAGTAATGATCTACAGTTAACTGCAAATTCAGCATTACAAAATAGTGTTGTATACTACGCTTTTAAACTTGGGAGTTTGAGTAATACAATTCGGTTTCAATGCCAATCAAAGGTTCGTCATATCCATGTTCCATCACAACTTTCTGGTCATATTTATAGGAGCGGTTGCAGCTAGACAGCTGGTTCATGATGGAGAGTGAGGCCAGCAGCGCGGGTTCAATTCCCATACCGCCTGAGGTTATTCATGAAGGCCCTGGCTTCTCAACCTTGCCCCTTGCCCGAGGTGTGATGATCCTCAGGTTAAACCACCACCAGTCAGCTCTCCCCCTCCAACCAGCCTATGGTCACCTGGGACTATGGCAACTTTACTGTACCTATTTATAGAAACACAAGTGAATCCCCACTTAATGCCCACCACCTGCATTAAAATGAAGTGCACTTAATATACAATTAGCATAACAGATTAGGAAATTGGACAATCAGATGGACTAATGACGAGTGTGAAACTCTCTTTATTTGCATTCATGACAGCAACGATTAGCTAATCCAAAGTCAAACATGAAAGGGGAAATTTGATTTTGCTTGATCTCCAGATGCACCCTGGCCTTCAAAACCTGTCTCAGTTTGGTTGTTGGGTCTGGTTGTGGGGGGTGGGTGGGTGGGGGTGGGGGGGGGTGGGTGGGTGGGGGTGGGGGGGGTGGGGGGTGGGTGGGTGGGGGGGGGGAATAAGGGATGGGCGGCAGGGTGGCTCAGTGGTTAGCGCTGCTGCCTCACCGCCAGGGACCCAAGTTCAATTCCAGCCTTACGGTGACTGTCTGTGTGGAGTTTGCACTTTCTCACCGTGTCTGCGTGGATTTCCTCCGGGTGCTCCGGTTTCCTCCCAAAGTCCAAAGATGTGCAGGTTAGATGGATTGACCATGCCCCTTAGTGTCCAAAATGGTTAGGTGCGGTTATGAGGATAGGGTGGAAGCATGGGCCTGGGTAGGGTGCTCTTTCGGTGGGTCGATGCTGACTCGATGGTCTGACTGGCCTCCTACACTGTAGGGATTCTCTGATTCACTGCCCGAGCATGCAGTCAGTGTTGCATTGTAAGTTTTCACATTCCGTCAAGCTGATGATAGCTTCCACAAATGACTGCATTTGATATTTATCTCTTTAGCTTTTAGCCTTGATCACTAATACAGTCCAGGTCAGATAATTCATTCTGATTGCAGTAAAGTGCTTTTTGTAAATTATAAAGGCTATATATTAAGTTTTGAAAGATGGAAATATGAAGTGCCAGGCCAACTTCACGTAGATTAAATTAATTATTTACTGACAACTGTTATGATTTGTAGAGGCAAACAATAAACATTGGGTAGTAATTTATAATACATGTAAATATAGCAGCTCCTTAAAATCCACCACTTTCCCCCTCAGTGAGAGGTACTTTGGCACACGTTCCTGTGCTTAAGCAGAACCACAGAAATATTAGTAGTCATTATGAAGAGTTACCTGGTCTCTCAGTTCTTCCATGTAGATGCCACTAATGGCATAACTCCTTGTGGTAAGACATGATAATTGCTTGTTATAATATACAACATTTCCTGTTTTAATGTGAGGGCAAATGCTTATTAAGTGGAATCTAAATTCTCCACCCGTGCCTAGAGACGCATGAAGCAAATGGAGCACATGCTTATGGGGACAGCACAGTGGTTAGCACAGTTGCTTCTCAGCCCCCGGACTGGGTCCCTGTCTGTGCGGAGTCTGCACGTTCTCCCCGTGTCTGTGGGTTTTGGCCGGGTGCTCTGGTTTGCTCCCACAATCCGAAGATGTGCAGGTTAAGTGGATTGGCCATGATAAGTTACCTTTAGTGTCCAAAAAAGGTTAGGTGGGGTTACGGGATAGGGTGGAGGTGTGGGCTTAAGTAGAGTGCTCTTTCCATGGGCTGGTGCAGACTCGATGGGCCGAATGGCCGAATGCACTGTAAAATCTATGATTCTATGATGTCTGTTCCCATAGCTAGTTTTTCCTGGAACAGACCACTAGCATGTTGCCAGAGGCTATAGCTTGAGGGGGTACCACTCCACAGCAAGCATGGCTGACCAAAATAATCTCCCACTCTTACTGCCTACCAGAAGCATATTCAAAGGAATTACAGGTTGATAATCAACCTGCTTGGCCATGTTATAAATATACTTTCCATGGCCATCAAGTCCGGGAGTGGGACTCAAACCCGGAGCGTCTGGCTCAGGCACTGTGCTAGAAGACCTCCCTGTTAAGTCCAATAGCGTTTCAATCCCATCAGAACTGCTGAACACTGAAAGATCTTGTTGCAAAGAAGAATACAGCACAGGAACAGGCCCTTCGGCCCTCCAAATCTGCACCGGTCACAATACCACCCTTGGCCAAAACCCTCAGCGCTTCTAGTGCCGTATCCCTCCATACCCATCCTATCCAAGTGTTTGTCGAGATGCCATTTGAATGCCGTTAATGTATCTACTTCCACAACCTCCCCTGGCAGCGTGTTCCAGGCACTCACCACCGTCTGTAAAAATCCTGCATTGTACCTCTCCTCTAAACTTTGCCCCATGGACCTTAAACCTATGCCCCCTCGTGACTGACACCCCCACCCTGGGAAAGAGTGCCTGCCCATCCACTCTATCCATGCCCCTCATAATCTTGTGGTCCTCTATCAGGTCGCTCCTCAACCTCCATCGTTCTAATGAAAACAGTCCGAGTCTATTCAGCCTCTCCACGTAGCTAACACCCTCCAGACCAGGCAACATCCTCGTAAGCCTCCTCTGCATCCTCTTCAAAGCCTCCACATCCTTCTAGTGGTGTGGAGGCTTTGGAGAGGGTGTTGCCTTCCATTGTAATTCCTTTGTGGCACTTTCAATGAATTTAATAAAAGCAATCTTAGCACAGATTTCATAATATTAGATCACAGCATGGAAAAGTCCTATTGTAGTGCTGATAAAGTTAACTGGCAATCTTAGCTCCATTTCCACATTAAAATCTCCACCTTTCATGGATTATTTGGAACGTATCACCTAACTACGTATCACCGAACTACGACAGGGGTTAGCATATTGCTTCACAGCACCAGAGTCCCAGGTCGGTTCCCGGCTTGGGTAACTGTCCCTGCGAAGTCTGCACATTCTCCCTGTGTCTGCGTGGGTTTCCTCCGGGTGCTCAGTTTCCTCCCACAAGTCCTGAAAGACGTGCTGTTAGGTAATTTGGACATTCTGAATTCTTCCTCGGTGTACCCAAACAGGTGCCGGAATATGGCGACTAGGGGCTTTTCACAGTAACTTCAATGCAGTGTTAATGTAAGCCTACTTGTGACAATAAAGATTATTATTACTTTCACACACAACATTGACTTGAACCAATACAAGGAACAGATTTTCAGCTGACAATGTATTACTGGAGTCGTAAAACTAAAACTCCATATAGTCAGAAAGCTGTGATGGCTGCACAGTTTTATCTTCCCTTCAGAGGAAGTTGACGAATTGTGTACAGTTTAGTTCAATTGTATCAGTCTCCTTTGAATAAAAAGTCTCAGGTTCAAGCCCAAGTCCAAGATTTGAACATATAATGCAAACTGATCATTCATATTGAGGAAGTACTAGTGTCAAGGATGGCTTCCTGATGAGATGTTATGAGAGGCCCTGATCAACTACTCAGGACAACTTAAAGAATTCCGTGACACTACAGTGAGAATACCATGACAGTAGTCAACGAAGGCAAGGGAGGTTCTCTATGAATTATTCAACACTAGTCATTCAGCTCTTTGTCATTTGGGACCTGCAGTATGAATATTGGCTGCCGTATTTGCTTTCAAAGCAACAGTGACCAAACTTTATTTATTTACCGCAAATCGATTTACAATATCTTGAGGATGAGAAAGGCACTACATAAATGTGCACTCTTTCTTTGTGTTAATTCAGGTTGGAGCAATTGGGAACTCTTTGAAAGATAGACCCATAGATCAAAAATCCAAATTAAGCTTCTGAACAAATTACCATTTGGGGGATGGGGGGGGGGGGGGGGGGAGAAGAGGAGGTTACATTATACAGTTAGCTAGCAGGTTAGCAGTTCACATATCTGGTTGGAGTGAAGTAATTGAATTTTAAAATGAAATTGCACCTTTTACCCTAGGGCACTGGGGGAGATGTCAAAAATGTTTCCACGTCTATGATCTTGTTTCTATATCATTGTCTTCTTTTCATAGAAACTAACAGAGGGTCGAGTTCCTGTTTTCAGTCACGAAGTGGTTCCGGACCATCTCCGGACTAAACCAGATCCAGAGGTGGAAGAACAGGAGAAGCAACTGAGTACAGAGGCAGCACGCCTAGCACCTGATGTAGCTCAGGTATGGCTTCTTTTCTGTTTAGAGGCATTGTTATTTGCTTGTAGTCAAAACAAATCCAAACAGAAGTCGCTAGCTGCAAGCAGGAAATGAGAGCTGACAGGCTGTTGTGATGATAATCATATCTAATTCGATCAAAGAGCCAGCGCTACATGATGAGCACAGAGACACCACTGCGGATAATTTGATACAAATGCAATTTGAAAAGGCCCTCGCCTGTCCCCAAATTGTAAAGGAGAGAAGTTGTTGAATCAGACAATAAGTGTACTAAGCAGCCAGAAATATTAAGGGTTGGAACATCGTTGATCAGCTGCAGGTAAATCTAGGAAATATTCTGACAATTGCAGTGTTTACTGTTTTTGTACTAGGTTTAAGCTTTGCAGAGAGTGGGGGCTCTTGCTTTTCCCGATGTACATTAATGGTCTAGACCTTGGAGTATTGGGCACATTTTCAAAGTTTGCGGATTACATCAAACCTGGAAGCATTGAGAAGGGTAGCCTGGAGCTTCAACGGGGCATTGGCAAGTTGATGGAATGGGAGGGCAGGTGGCAGATGTTCAGTGCAGAGAAGTGTGAGGAAGAGACAATATAAAATAAAGGGAAGAACTCCAAAAAAGGGGGAGAAGCAGAGTGATCCAGTTGTATAAATCATTGAAGGTGGCAGAACAGGTTGAGAGAGAGCAGTTAATAAAACATGCAGCATCCTGGGGTTTATTAATAGAGGGCATAGAGTGCAAGAACAAGGAGGTTATGTTGAATTTGTATATGTCACTAGTTCAGTCTCAGCTGGAGTATTCTGGACACCGCACTTTAATAAGGAAGTGAAGTCATTGGAGAGAGTTCAGAAAAGATTCACAAGAATGGTGACAGGGATGAGGAACTTCGGTTATGAAGATCAATTAGAGAATTTAGTACTGTTCACCTAGGAGAAAAGAAAGTTGAGAGGAGATTTGATCGAGATATTCAAAATCATTAGGGAACCTGGGCAGAGTGCGTCTGTGAAAGGATCAAGAATCGGGGGGCACAGATTTAAAAGACGCAGAAGTGATATGAGGAGAAACCTTTTTACTCAACGAACGGTTAATGTTTGGAATGCACTGCCTGAGAGTGTGTTGGAGGCATTCAAAAGGGAATTAGATTTGTCTATCACGGGGAAAAGGCAAGGAACTGGGACCAAATAAATTGCTCATTCGAGCGCTAGTGCAGGCAAGATGCATCTAACGACCACCTTCTGCACCATAACCATTGTGATTAAGTGTATTTAATTTGTTCAGTTAACATTCACCCATTTTCTGCATCTTAAACCGAATCAAGCTTGAAAGGGTGGTGGAATCAAATTCAATAGTGACTTGCAAAAGGGAATTAGATAAGTCTACTTGAAAATTAAAGATTTGCAGGGCTATGGAAAAAGAACAAAGGACTGGGTCTAATTTGATCACTTTTTCATCGAACCAGCACAAACGATGGGCTGAATGACCTTCTGTTGCTCTGATTCGACCTCAATAACTACCACAAAGAGCAACTGGTTTGCTTACTGCAGGAAGCAATAAACAACTTTTTTCTGCTATAGTAAAACCACTTTCTTCCATTAGTCTTATCTATCTTCTTTTCCACTGCTGAAACCCACCTCAATGCCTTAAATCTGGTGGCACAGTGGTTAGCACTGCTGCCTCACCGCTACAGAGACCTGGGTTAGATTCCGGCCTCGGGTGAATGTCTGTATCGAGTTTCCAGGTTCTCCTCATTTCTGCATGGGTTTCCACCCACAGTCCAAAGATGTGCTGGTTAGATGGATTGGCCATGCTAAATTGCCCTTAGTGTCCAAAGATTAGGTGGGGTTACCTATATAGGGCGGGGGAGTGGGCCGAGGTAGGTTGCTCTTTGTAGGGAGGTAGACGCGATGGGCTGAATGGCCTCCTTCTGCACTGTAGGGATTCTATGAATTCTATAATCATTAAAGGCCTGCCTTCTTCATAGAATCATAGAATTTACAGTGCAGAAGGAGGCCATTCGGCCCATCGAGTCTGCACCGGCTCTTGGAAAGAGCACCCTAACTCAGTAACCCCACCTCACCTTATTGGACACTAATCATGGCCAATCCATTTAACCTGCACATCTTTGGACTGTGGGAGGAAACCGGAGCGCCCGGAGAAAACCCACGCGGACATGGAGAACGTGCATACTCCACACAGACAGTGACCCAAGCCGGGAATCAAACCTGGGACCCTGGCGCTGTGAAGCAACTGTGCTAACCACTGTGCTGCCGTGCTGCCCCAATTGTCATCTAAACTGGCCCTATCTACCGTAGACTGATGTTTAAACCTAGCCAAAGCATTCACGTTCTCTCCCATAAAATGTTAAATAATTCCAACATTTCAAGACAATTCAAGATCAACAAGCTCCTTGTTGTCACAGCTTGCGCCCCTGTTCAATCTTTGTACTCCACTTGCCTGGAGTGCAGTACCTACACCACATGGACTGCAGCAGTGGCTCATCACTACCTTCTCACAGGTAATTTAGGGTAGGCAATAAATGCTGGCTCTAAAAGCTTAAAATCATCCAGGACAAAGCAGCCAGCTTGATTGACACCCCATCCACAAATATGCACTCCTTCCACCACAGGCGCACACTGCCATCAGTGTGTACCATCTACAAACTCCACCGACACACAGTGCCAGCAGTGTGTACCAGCTACAAGATCCACAGATGCACAGTGCCAGCAGTGTTGTACCATCTACAAGATCCACCGACGCACAGTGCCAGCAGTGTGTACCATCTACAAGATCCACAAATGCACAGTGGCAGCAGTGTGTACCATCGACAAGATCCACCGACGCACAGTGCCAGCAGTGTGTACCATCTACAAACTCCACCGACACACAGTGCCAGCAGTGTGTACCATCTACAAGATCCAAAGATGCACAGTGCCAGTAGTGTGTACCATCTACAAGATCCACCGACGCACAGTGCCAGCAGTGTGTACCATCTACAAGATCCACAAATGCACAGTGGCAGCAGTGTGTACCATCGACAAGATCCACCGACGCACAGTGCCAGCAGTGTGTACCATCTACAAGATCCACAGACGCACAGTGCCAGCAGTGTACCATCTACAAGATCCACCGACGCACAGTGCCAGCAGTGTGTACCATCTACAAGATCCACAGGCGCACAGTGTGTACCATCTACAAGATCCATAGACGCACAGTGCCAGCAGTGTGTACCATCTACAAGATCCACAGATGCACAGTGTGTACCATCTACAAGATCCACAGACGCACAGTGCCAGCAGTGTACCATCTACAAGATCCACCGACGCACAGTGCCAGCAGTGTGTACCATCTACAAGATCCACAGGCGCACAGTGTGTACCATCTACAAGATCCATAGACGCACAGTGCCAGCAGTGTGTACCATCTACAAGATCCACAGATGCACAGTGCCAGCAGTGTGTACCATCTACAAGATCCACAGACGTACAGTGTGTACCATCTACAAGATCCACAGACGCACTGTGCCAGCAGTGTACCATCTACAAGATCCACAAACGCACAGTGCCAGCAGTGTGTACCATCGACAAGATCCACAAACGCACAGTGCCAGCAGTATGTACCATCTACAAGATCCACAGACGCACAGTGCCAGCAGTGTGTACCATCTACAAGACCCACAGACGCACAATAGATTCATAGAATTTAGAGTGCAGAAGGAGGCCATTCGGCCCATTGAGTCTGCACCAGCTCTTGGGAAGAGCACCCTACCCGACCCCACCCCTCCATCCTATCTCCATAACCCAGCAACCCCATCCAACACTAAGGGTAATTTGGACACTAAGGGCAATTTAGCATGGCCAATCCACCTAACCTGCACATCTTTGGACTGTGGGAGGAAACCGGAGCACCCGGAGGAAACCTACGCACACACGGGAAGAACGTGCAGACCCTGCACAGACAGAGACCCAAGCCGGAAATCAAACCTGGGACCCTGGAGCTTGAAGCAATTGTGCTAACCGCTATGCTACCGTGCTGCCCAGTGCCAGCAGTGTGTACCATCTACAAGATCCACAGACGCACAGTGCCAGCAGTGTGTACCATCTACAAGATCCACAGACGCACAGTGCCATCAGTGTGTACCATCTACAAGATCCACAGATGCACAGTGCCAGCAGTGTGTACCATCTACAAGATCCACAGATGCACAGTGCCAGCAGTGTACCATCTACAAGATCCACAGACGCACAGTGCCAGCAGTGTACCATCTACAAGATGCACAGTGCCAGCAGTGTGTACCATCTACAAGATCCACAGACGCACAGTGCCAGCAGTGTGTACCATCTACAAGAGCCACAGATTTTACTGATGTTGGGCTCAATGTGTACTTTTCCTTATTGCAAAGCATTCAGATATCATCTTGCAAACGAGGGACATAAGCTAAAGGCATTCTACCTAGGTTACTATAGAGTCAACTCAGACATCTGATGAAAAAGTAATAGTTTCAATTCTCAGAGTTGCTTATTTTCTCCCACTACAGAAACACATCCAGGCATTGAACAAAATGTGTGGCAACCTACTTGACAAACTTAACAACGCTCGGGAGGAGAGGGAATCTGAGAGTGGAGGTACACTGCAGCTTGTTTGCTGTCGTAAGGGGAATAACGGGGAAGAAAAAGGCAACTTTGTAATTGTTTCTATGTGATTTCATAATAGCGTCTGAAAAATTGTCTGAAATCCTCTTAAGTAGCACAAATATAGCAAGGGATCTAAATATTAGCGAGTAGAATTATACCTTATTCAAAGTTTCTCCACTGGATTTTAATATTTTAATTTATCTATCAGAATGTTAGTAATGAAGCCAGCCAGTATGGTGAAAACATTGAAACTGTGTCAATGGTGACCTATATATCCTGGTATCTCTGGAGGAAAACCAGTTACTAGCTGTTGACTAAAATAATGTTCCTAAACTGACCTACAATAGAGATTTATGTTCATGTTATTCAAATATTTAAGAACCTCTGAGGACTTGACAGTGGCAACCAGGAGGATGTTTGCTCTTGGAAGGGGTGTGGTGGGAGTCTAGAACTAGGGGACACAGTTTAAGACTGAGATTAGGAGAATTTTTTTTCTGAATGTCATTAGCCTGTGTAATTCTTCACCAGAGTGCGATGGAGGCTTGGTCTTGATTAATAAGGGGATCAGGGGTTATGGGCAGGAGAATGGGGATGAGAAACATATCAGCCATGATTGAATGGCGGAGCAGACTCGGTGGGCCGATTTGCCTAATTCTGCTCCTGTCTTATGGTCTTTAGACTGAGTTGGACAGATTTTTGATGGGGTAGTCTAGGTTTATGGGAGAGACAGACAGGAAAGTGAAGTTGAGACCACAACCAGATCAGCCCTGGTCCTATCGGGTAGAGCAGGCTCACAGGGCTGGGTGCAATGCAACACCCTCAACAGAAAAGGTTAATACGACCAGTTCATGAGCCAATAAGGCAATGCAACAGATATACTCACTTGCTAGGTAACTATGACTATCCCACTGTTGACTCAGACAGTACCTATTTGTTAATATGAGATAAACTCACTGTTAACAAACAGTAAAAGGCCTTTAGGTGTTTGTGACTCAAGTTAGATTGGTAACCAGTGTTCCCTCTAAATTTGTTTTTGGCATATGACATGCTAATTTCATATTTTTAACCATTTTGCATATGCATGCTACCTTACATGGAACTACTTCAAATGGCCTGTGTTACACTTTTCACATGGCTGTGTACGTGCATAGTTTAGCGGGAACATTGGTGGAAAAAAAAACCATGTACCATATCTGCAATCAACGTTTTGCACATTAACTTTAGACTATTGGCCTTACTAACTCGCCTGCATTGAATAAAAATGTAATGAAGTAATTTTTTAAAAAGGCATGTTTAATTATTAAAAGGAAATCTGTAAAAGTGTAATAATGAGTCTGGATATGGCAATTGAATAAAATAAGCCGTTTTAACATCAACTCCATCAAGAGATTTTTATATCTGAAAAATGGTGAGCTGGCACTAGAATTTGTGTAATAGCCATACTTAATCTTAGAATAAGGATTCTAAAACTCATAGTTCATCCAGAGTGCATAGTCTAACTTTGACAAATCTAATATTGAAGGCAAAATATCAATATGGAGAAGAGGCACTTTATGTAAACATTAAAAATATTGTGATCAAGTTCAGCAAATAATGAAGTGTATTGTGTAATACGGAGCCTTATACACGGGGAAAATTCAAGTTCATAGAATCCCTGCAGTGCACACGGAGGCCATTTGGCCAATCGTGTCTGCACCGACCTAGGCCCACTCCCCGTAAACCCGTAACCCCACCTAACCTTTGAACACTAATGGGACAATTTAGCATGGCCAATCCACATAACCTGCACAACTTTAGACTGTGGGAGGAAACCGGATCGCTCGGAGGAAACACACACAGACACGGGGAGAAAGTGCAAACTCCACACAGACAGTCACAGAAGGCCAGAATTGAACCCAGGTCCCTGGTGCTGTGAGGCAGCAGTGCTAACCCGGTTGTGAAACGTTGCATTGAATGTTCTCTTGCTAAGGAAGGAAATGCGGACCAGTGTTCAATTCCTGATTTCTGACTAGTGAACACTCTGGAAATGCTTGTGCATGGACAGTGGGTGAGGAAGGGCTCGGGCCTGGCTTTGAGAAACCATTAGCAGATTTAACCCACTGATATGTAAACAATGGCCAGTTGGACCTCACACTGGAGAGTAACCACTGTCAGTATTTCCTTACCCCAATATAAGCTCAGACTTCAAAATGAATGGGTTAGGAGAGGAGTGGGAGAAAAATTATAATCAATTTACTAATAACTTCAGAAGGTCAATGGAACAGTAATTGACATTTTTATTAGAGGACCATTTCTGTTAATGCTATATAGTCAAGATTAAAATGTCTTGTCATCTAAAAGCAACAATACCGTTTAAAAAAGAACATAATTCAGTGTAAAGAAATCTAATGGAAATAAGAACCTTCCCTTTTTTCTTTCCCTCTAGCTTTGCGACAGAATAAACAGACCTTTAACCCAGCAGATACTAATGCTTTATTAGCAGCAATTGGATTTGGGAAAGGATTGTCCAAACCAATCAGACCATCGCCCCAAGGTGGACCAGTCTCATCGGGTCAGTCTGTACCAGTTCCTGGTCTACAGGGGGGTCCAAGCATGGCACAGGTGTCAATTCAAAGTGGGCCTAACCCACAGGGAATGCAAGGTCCGGTTCCACCACAACAAGGTCAGCCAGGTAAGTGAAAGACATACTGTATCAATATTCTATTTTATAGCGGCACAATTGTCATTTCTGTACATGTAGCCATGGTAATGCATATCAAAATTTGGCTTTGGAGACATGCGCAAGTTGCTGGAGGGAAGTCCAATTTCAGTTTACATACCTGGCTGCGTATTTGGCTGACACTTCCTATGTTTTCTTCTGTTAGTCACTTTTACGGGATGTAGGCATCACTGGTTAGGCCAGCATCTATTGCCCATTCCTAATTGCCCTTCAGAAGATGGTGATGAGTTGCCTCCTTGAACCGCTGCAGTCCTTGAGATGTAGATACACCCACTGTGCTGTTAGGGAGGGTGTTCCAGAATGTTGCTCTGGCAACAGTGAAGGAAAAGCAATATATTTCCAAGTCAGGGTGGTGAGTGACTTGGAGGGGAACCTCCAGGTGCTGGGGTTCCCAGGTATCTGCTATTCCTGTCCTAGATGGTAGTGGATTTGGAAGGTGCTGGCTAAGAATCTTGGCGAGTTACTGCAGTCTAGCACATGATGCAGTTCTGCAGGTTTTAACTAACTCGAACACTAATTTCAAAGGAAGTTTTTTTAAAAAACATTTTTAGAAAGTCTTACTCGTTGAGTACTGAGTGAACAACAACAACAACAAATGTTCCTTTAATGCCCTTTTGTAAGTATTAGCTTTGGCAGGCTGTAGTACTTGGAGTCAAAAGAGCGTGTGTCAAGTTCAGGTCAGGTCTGGTCTTGCTCCAGAAACTGGAGTAGTTGAGTGCAGGGCATGAGAGATTGCTGGGTTTTCAGAAGTTCATCTTTTGGATGAGATATTAAATCAATACCCATTCCCCAGCACTAATCAAGACTATCTGATTGTATATCTTATTAGGAGGGAACATGCAGTGTGAAAATTAGCTATTGGGTATATTCCAAGGGTTAGGAAGTTTAAAAATTAATCCTTTAGAGGAAAGAATGGAAATTGGGTGAAAGATTTCCATACTTGTGGGGCTGAATTTTATGGGCAAGACCTTCCCTTCGATAAAAAGAAGTTGGGGGGAGCCTGCCAAACAGAACAATAGCTGATGTACTTCATTATATAAATGGTTAATCCCTTCGCTTGGTGGTAATGGTAGAGTGGGGGATATGTCGGGCCATGAGGTTACAGATCGTGGTTGTGTACAATTTTGCTGCTGCTGATGGCCCACAGCCTCGTGACTGCTCAGTCTTGAATAGCTAGATTGGTTTGCAATTTAGCACGGTGGTAGTGCCACACAACAATTTGGAGAGTTTCCTCAATTTGAAAGTGGATCTTTGTCTCCATAAGGACTGTGCGGTAATCACTCTTACCGATACTGTCACGGGCATCTGTGACAGGCAGATTGTTGAGGATGAGGTCGAGTATGTTTTTCCCTCTTGCTGGTTCTCTCACCACCTAGCATCTACGTCTGTACAGCCACTCTTGGTGATGGATGTTGAAGTCTCCCACCCAGAGTACTTTCTGCACCCTTGTCACCCTCGGTGCTTCTTCCAAGTGGTGTTCAACATGGACGGGTATCAATTCATCAGCTGAGGGTAGATGGTACCTGGTAATCAGCTGGAGAGTTCCTTGCCCATGGTTGATGCCATGAGTCTTTATGGGGCCCAGAGTCGGTGTTGAGGTTTCCCAGGGCAACTCCTTCACCACTGTGCCATTCTGTCCTGCCAGTGGGACAGGACATACCCAGGAATGGTGATGGTGTCTGGCACATTTTCTGTAAGGTAACATTCTGCGAGTATGACTGTCAGGCTGTTGCTCTACCAATTTTGACCAATTTTCAAGAAGGCAACTCAGCATAACTTAAAGGCAAATAGGAAACGAATGCAGGCCTAGCCCATTAATGCCCACATCCTGCAAAAGAATTTTAAAAAGCTGAGAATGAATTGCCCACTCTGGGCCTCAATTGTTCCACTGGTGAGTGGGCCACACAATGCTACTGCTGTGGTTGGTAAAATTCCAGAGGTGGCAGCAACAGGCATTGACAAGCCACTTGTTGGATTTTACATGCCCCTTTGCCAGCAGGGGGCTGTAAAATCCAGCCTATGGGATAAGATATTAAGCAAAACAGTGAAGCAAATAAAGCAGATTTGAGGAATATAGTGACAATGCAATTGGTGTGTTTATTAGTTGGCATGGGCTTGTTAATGCTTCTGTTCTCACTGTGTAGAATTCAGTTTGCACGGTGGCACATTAGTTAGGGCAGAAGATGCTGGATTTAGATCCTTGATTTCCAATGACGATGGATTATGAGTGTACTTAAATTTAATTTTCTGTTTTTGTAGGAAAGATGCCAACTACCATAAAAACCAATATCAAGTCTGCATCAATGCACCCGTATCAGAGATGAACCACTGCAGTAGAGTACGGGTCTCGAGAATAACCAGATCAACAAGGATGTGGTCATAAATTGACTTTTTTTGTAATGCCTGGAACAGCTAGTGGTGAAAATTTACTTTGTTGGCAAATTCAGAAGACCCTAATGAGCTCACAAGTGTTTCATTTCACAATTATTTCAGTAATGTATGAAAATGAATGAAAATCGCTTATTGTCACAAGTAGGCTTCAAATGAAGTTACTGTGAAAAGCCCCTAGTCGCCACATTCCAGCACCTGTTCGGGGAGGATGTTACGGGAATCGAACCGTGCTGCTGGCCTGCCTTGGTCTGCTTTAAAAGCCAGCGATTTAGCCCGGTGCTAAACAGAAATTATAACATGATTTTGCATGCAACATTATATTTTCCTGTGCTACTGAAACTTCCAGGTTCTTACAAGGGGCATAACAGTAATCATTAAAAACCTGGTTCCAGGAAGGCTAGCACTGCTGCCTCACGTGTCGAGGCCCAGGTTCGATCCCGGCCCCTCGTCACTGTCCATGTGGAGTTTGCGCATTTGTAGGTCTCACCCCCAAAAATATTCAGGGTAGGTGGATTGGCTATGCTAAATTCCCCCTTAATTGGTAATGTTTTTAAAAATCTTTACAGTGTGTCCTGGAGAAACTGTAATTAAAGAATAATTATTTCTGTTAGGGGGAGTTGTCAGCTATTACATGTTTTGCCAGGAAAGTTACTAAAACATGGGAGTTCAAAATAAAGCTCTAATGTCGCGGGAGTGTGAACTCAGTAATTATCTGGCATCAAAGTAGCAATTTATCAAGTGTGGCATCAAGGAGCCATAACAAACTGGAAGTCAATGGGATTCCGGGGGGGGGGGAAGAGAGAACTCTCCAATGGTTGGCATCATCCCAAGCACAAAGTGTGACTGTTGTGGTTTTTGGAGGCCAATCGTTCAGTTGCAGGAGATTACGGGAGAGTTTCTCAGGGTAGTGGTCCTTTTAAATCATAGAATCCCTATAGTACAGAAAGAGGCCATCGGCCCATAGAGTCTGCACCGTCCCTTTGCCAGACTACCCGACCTAGACCCTATAACCCCAAAGGGCAATTTGGCATGTCCAATCCACCGAACCACATCTTTGTGTTGCTGGCTAACCACCTTCCCTCCATAAAAGGTCAGACTTGGGATAGGGCAGCTCGGTGGCGCAGTGATAGCACTGCTGCCCCACTGCACCGACGTCCCAGGTTCGATCCCAGCTCTGGGTCACTGTCCGTGTGGAGTTTGCATATTCTCCCTGGGTTTGCTTGGGTTTTGCCCCCACAACCCAAAAATGTGCAGGCTAGGTGGAGTGGCTATGCTAAATTGCCTCATAATTGGAAACAAAATTGGGTACTCTAAATTTATTTTTAAAAAGTCAGACTTGGAGATTGATGATGATGAAGGGAGACGACTTCCGGGTGCGGCGATGACCAGCTGAGTCGCACGTTTCGGCAGCTCCCGGTGAAACGGACTTTTGGGCTCTTGATAGGAGCCCCAACGGCAATTTTGACGGCTAAAAACACTGTGCGATAAACCAGAAGGGAATCCCCCCTGGATATGGATGAAAAAAGGAGGAGAAAGTGGCCGGATTGCAGTGGATCCTTTAGAACAGCGGCAAGGAAGGCAAGCAAAAACCAAGATGGCGTCGGAAGGTGGCAGTTTAACATGGGGCCCTGAACAACAAGAGTTCTTGAAATGCTGTGTGGAAGAGCTCAAAAAGGAAATGAAGAAAGAGCTGTTGGCCCCGATACTACAGGCGATCGAAGGGCTAAAGGAGGAACAAAAGACCCAGGAGCGGGAGCCTCGGGTCGTGAAGGCAAAGGCAGCCGAGAATGAGGACGACATACAGGGCCTGGTGGTGAAGACGGAGACGCATGAGGCACATCAGAAACGATGTGTGGAAAGGTTGGAGGCACTGGAGAACAACGCAAGGAGGAACAACCTGAGGATTCTTGGTCTTCCTGAAGGTGCGGAGGGAGCGGACGTCGGGGCATATGTGAGCACGATGCTGCACTCGTTAATGGGAGCGGAGGCCCCGGCGGGTCCGTTGGAGGTGGAGGGAGCATACCGAGTGATGGCGCGAGGACCGAGAGCAGGAGAAATTCCCAGAGCCATAGTGGTGAGATTCCTCCGTTTTAAGGATAGAGAAATGGTCCTTAGATGGGCAAAGAAAACTCGGAGCAGTAAATGGGAGAACGCGGTGATCCGCGTTTATCAAGACTGGAGTGCGGAGGTGGCGAGAAGGAGGGCGAGCTTTAATCGGGCCAAGGCGGTGCTTGATAAAAAGAAGATAAAATTTGGAATGCTGCAACCGGCAAGACTGTGGGTCACATATCGAGCGAGGCACCACTACTTTGAGACGGCGGATGAAGCGTGGACTTTTATTGTGGAAGAAAAACTGGAATGAGCGGGTTATTAAAAAGAACGTTTGAACAAAGTGGTAGGGCAAAGAGGGGGGGGGGCGAAGAGGGGGGTTAAAAAGGGGGGAAAGAGGAGTTTTATGTACTAATGCTGCGATGTGGTAACTTTTCTCTCTTCCACAGGTGGTGATGGGGGGAGATGGGGAGATGGAGGAGATGGGGCGTTGGCCATTGGGGGCGGGGCCAAGGGAGAAGCGCGGGCTTGGTTCCCGCGCTATGATAATCATGGTGGGAATAGAGAAGCAGGAAGGAGGGGGCGTCGCACGGTGCGAGCCGAGGTCACGGGGGGGAAGCCGAGGTCCGCCAGAGTTTGCTGACTTCTGGGAGCAACATGGGGGGAGTAATTACGCTAGCGGGGGATCTAGCGGGGCGGTTGGGAGGGGGGAATTACTGGGCTGCTGCTGCTGGGGAGAGGGGGGAGCTGGTATGGGTGGGGGGGGGCACCGCCTGGGGGAGATACAGCTGCGTGGGAACCGGGTGAGGAGCTGGAAAAAGGGGATGGCTAATCGACAAGGGGGGGGGGGTAGGAAGCCCCCCCAACCCGGCTGATCACGTGGAACGTGAGAGGGCTGAACGGGCCGATAAAGAGGGCACGGGTACTCGCACACCTTAAGAAACTTAAGGCAGATGTGGTTATGTTACAGGAAACGCACCTGAAACTGATAGACCGGGTTAGGCTACGCAAAGGATGGGTGGGGCAGGTGTTCCATTCGGGGCTAGATGCGAAAAACAGGGGGGTGGCTATATTAGTGGGGAAGCGGGTAATGTTCGAGGCAAAGACTATAGTGGCGGATAACGGGGGCAGATACGTGATGGTGAGTGGCAAACTACAGGGGGAGACGGTGGTTTTGTTAAACGTATATGCCCCGAACTGGGATGATGCCAATTTTATGAGGCGGATGCTAGGACGCATTCCGGACCTAGAGATGGGAAAGCTGATAATGGGGGGAGATTTTAATACGGTGTTGGAACCAGGACTGGAAGGAGGCCGGCAGCAGCCAAGGTTACTTAAAGATTTTATGGAGCAGATGGGAGGTGTAGACCCGTGGAGATTTAGCAGACCTAGGAGTAAGGAGTTCTCGTTTTTCTCCTATGTCCATAAAGTCTACTCGCGAATAGACTTTTTTGTGCTGGGAAGGGCGTTGATCCTGAAGGTGAGGGGAACGGAGTATACGGCTATAGCCATTTCGGATCACGCTCCACACTGGGTAGACTTGGAGATAGGGGAGGAAACAGGAGGGTGCCCACCCTGGAGAATGGACATGGGACTAATGGCAGATGAGGGGGTGTGTCTAAGGGTGAGGGGGTGCATTGAAAAGTACTTGGAACTCAATGATAATGGGGAGGTCTAGGTGGGAGTGGTCTGGGAGGCGTTGAAGGCGGTGGTTAGAGGGGAGCTGATATCAATAAGGGCACATAAAGGGAAGCAGGAGAGTAAGGAACGGGAGCGGTTGCTGCAAGAACTTCTGAGGGTGGACAGACATTATGCAGAAGCACCGGAGGAGGGACTACAGGGAAAGGCAAAGGCTACATGTAGAATTTGACTTGCTGACTACGGGCACTGCAGAGGCACAATGGAGGAAGGCACAGGGAGTACAGTACGAATATGGGGAGAAGGCGAGCAGGTTGCTGGCACACCAATTGAGGAAAAAGGGAGCAGCGAGGGGAGTGAGGGATGAGGAAGGAGAGATGGAGCGGGGAGCGGAGAGAGTGAATGGAGTGTTCCAGACATTTTATAAAAAATTATATGAAGCTCAACCCCCGGATGGGAGGGAGAGAATGATGGGCTTTTTGGATCGGCTGGAATTTCCCAAGGTGGAAGAGCAGGAAAGGATGGGACTGGGAGCACAGATCAAGGTAGAAGAAGTGGTGAAAGGAATTAGGAGCATGCAGGCGGGAAAGGCCCCGGGACCGGATGGATTCCCAGTCGAATTCTATAGAAAATATGTGGACTTGCTCGCCCCGGTATTGACGAGGACCTTTAATGAGGCAAAGGAAAGGGGACAACTGCCCCCGACTATGTCTGAAGCAACGATATCGCTTCTCTTAAAGAAGGAAAAGGACCCGCATATAGACCTATTTCCCTCCTAAATGTAGATGCCAAGATCCTGGCCAAGGTAATGGCAATGAGAATAGAGGAATGTCTCCCGGGGGTGGTCCACGAGGACCAAACTGGGTTTGTGAAGGGGAGACAGCTGAACACGAATATACGGAGGCTGTTAGGGGTAATGATGATGGCCCCACCAGAGGGGGAAACGGAGATGGTAGTGGCGATGGATGCCGAGAAAGCATTTGATAGAGTGGAGTGGGATTATTTGTGGGAGGTGTTGAGGAGATTTGGTTTTGGAGAGGGGTATGTTAGATGGGTGCAGCTGTTGTATAGGGCCCCGATGGCGAGCGTGGTCACGAATGGACGAGGATCTGCATATTTTCGGCTCCATAGAGGGACAAGGCAGGGATGCCCTCTGTCCCCATTATTGTTTGCACTGGCGATTGAGCCCCTGGCGATAGCGTTGAGGGGTTCCAAGAAGTGGAGGGGAGTACTTAGAGGAGGAGAAGAACACCGGGTATCTTTGTATGCGGACGATTTGCTACTATACGTGGCAGACCTGGCGGAGGGGATGCCAGAAATAATGCGGATACTTGGGGAGTTTGGGGATTTTTCAGGGTATAAATTGACATGGGGAAAAGTGAGTTGTTTGTGGTGCATCCAGGGGAGCAGAGTAGAGAAATAGAGGACCTACCGTTGAGGAAGGTAACAAGGGACTTTCGTTACCTGGGGATCCAGATAGCCAAGAATTGGGGCACATTGCATAGGTTAAATTTAACGCGGTTGGTGGAACAAATGGAGGAGGATTTCAAGAGATGGGATATGGTATCCCTGTCACTGGCAGGGAGGGTGCAGGCGGTTAAGATGGTGGTCCTCCCGAGATTCCTCTTTGTGTTTCAGTGCCTCCCGGTGGTGATCACGAAGGCTTTTTTTAAAAGGACTGAAAAGAGCATCATGGGTTTTGTGTGGGCCGGGAAGACCCTCGAGAGTGAGGAAGGGATTCTTACAGCGTAGCAGGGATAGGGGGGGGCTGGCACTACCGAGCCTAAGTGAGTATTATTGGGCCGCTAATATTTCAATGGTGAGTAAGTGGATGGGAGAGGAGGAGGCAGCGGCGTGGAAGAGATTGGAGAGGGCGTCCTGTCGGGGGACTAGCCTACAGGCTATGGTGACAGCCCCATTGCCGTTCTCACCGAGGAACTACACCACAAGCCCGGTGGTGGTGGCTACACTGAAGATTTGGGGACAGTGGAGACGGCATAGGGGAAAGACTGGAGCCTTGGGGGGGGGGTCCCCGATAAGAAACAACCATAGGTTTGCCCCGGGGGGAATGGATGGGGGATATGGAATGTGGCAAAGAGCAGGAATAACGCAACTGAAAGATCTGTTTGTGGATGGGAAGTTCGCGAGTCTGGGAGCGCTGACCGAGAAATATGGGTTGCCCCAAGGGAATGCATTCAGGTATATGCAACTGAGGGCTTTTGCGAGGCAACAGGTGAGGGAATTCCCGCAGCACCCGACACAAGAGGTGCAGGACAGAGTGATCTCAAAGACATGGGTGGGGGATGGTAAGGTGTCAGATATATATAGGGAAATGAGGGACGAAGGGGAGACTATGGTAGATGAACTAAAAGGGAAATGGGAAGAAGAGCTGGGGGAGGAGATCGAGGAGGGGCTGTGGGCAGATGCCCTAAGCAGGGTAAACTCGTCGTCCTCGTGTGCCAGGCTAAGCCTGATTCAGTTTAAGGTATTACACAGGGCGCATATGACTGGAGCACGGCTCAGTAAATTTTTTGGGGTGGAGGATAGGTGTGCGAGGTGCTCGAGAAGCCCAGCGAATCATACCCATATGTTTTGGTCATGCCCGGCACTACAGGGGTTTTGGATGGGGGTGACAAAGGTGCTTTCAAAAGTAGTGGGGGTCCGGGTCGAACCAAGCTGGGGGTTGGCTATATTTGGGGTTGCACAAGAGCCGGGAGTGCAGGAGGCGAGAGAGGCCGATGTTTTGGCCTTTGCGTCCCTAGTAGCCCGGCGCAGGATATTGTTAATGTGGAAAGAAGCCAAGCCCCCGGGGGTGGAGACCTGGATAAATGACATGGCAGGGTTTATAAAGCTAGAGCAGATTAAGTTCGTTCTAAGGGGGTCGGCTCAAGGGTTCACCAGGCGGTGGAAACCGTTCGTCGAATACCTCGCAGAAAGATAGATGGAATGGAAAAAAGGCAGCAGCAGCAGCCCAGGATCGGGGGCGGGGGAGGGGGGAACCAGAAGGACTCTCAGGGTTGTTAATATATACTGTATAATATGTATAGGTCGTTGCTACAGATAATTATATATTGGACTGTTAAATTATATTTTTGGAGAGTGTTACTTGTGATAAGGCAGTTGCCAATTAGGGTTAGTTTTCATTTTTGTTATTTATTATTTATTCTTTTTTTTTTTTGTTTGTTTGTTTATAAAATAGGTCATTGTTATTTGTGTTGTTATAATATTGTGTAAAGGATGCACAATGTACTGTGTTGGTTGACCAAAAATTTTCAATAAAATATTTATCTTAAAAAAAAGATGATGATGAAGGGACAGTGTTAAGTACCATTTGCAACAACTCGTCCTGAAGTAGTCTGGGGTCGATAGAGCAAGGCCAGACTGCATTCTGGCTTGCACTGATCCTGCCCACAGTCACAGGCAATGACCATCTCCAACAAGAAAGAACCTGATTGTTTTCCCTCAACATTCAAGAGGATGACTGCCATTGTCAAAAAATTGACAGCACCCGCTACCTAAATACTATGGTTACAAGAGATCAGAGACTGGGACTATAACTAACCCCCCTCTCTAAAATTCATGGAACCTGATCGCAGCAATAAGAATGCAACTCACTTTCTCCAGGCAATTGGAAATAGACAACTGAGCCAATGATGCACATATCCCAAGATTGAATAAATAACGGTCTTGCAGTATTCCCCCCCTCCTTTCCCTTTCATCAAATTGCGTTTTGATCTCACTTTTAGCTGCAGCAGCCAGCACATAACCCATCAGTTTAATGAAGAATTTTTGGCACATCAGCTGTTCTGCTCACACAGCACATGAAGATGTGTAAATTGGTATAGGACAAATAAGAATGTGTGGCTTAAAGACTGGTGTGCGCAGACAGTTGAACGCGAATGAGCGGAGGCTTTTGAACATTATCATGATGCCGGCGAGGGAGGGGGAGGCGGAGATAGTGGTGGCGATGGATGCTGAGAAAGTCTTCGATAGGGTAGAGTGGGGGTACCTGTGGGAGGTGCTGAAGAGGTTCGGGTTTGGTGAGGGGTTTGTCAGGTGGGTTAGGCTGTTGTATGAGGTCCCGATGGCGAGTGTGGCCACAAAAAGGAGGTCTGAGTACTTTCGGTTGGACCGAGGGACGAGACAGGGGTGTCCCCTGTCCCCCCTGCTCTTCGCACTGGCGATTGAACCCCTGGCTATGGCACAGAGAGTCGAGGAACTGGAGGGGGTTGGTACGGGGTGGGGAGGAGCATAGGGTGTCGCTTTATGCGGATGACCTGCTGCTCTATGTGGCGGACCCGGTGGGAGGAATGAGGATCCTTAGGGAATTCGGGGACTTTTCGGGGTACAAGCCTCAATATGGGGAAGAGCGAGCAATTCGTAGTTCAGCTAGGGGACCAGGAGCAGGGGATTGGCGAGCTCCCACTAAAAAGGGCGGAGAGGAGCTTCAGATATTTGGGGGTCCAGGTGGCCAGGAGCTGGGGGGGGGGGGGGGGGGGCCTGCATAGGCTTAACTTTATACGGCTGGTGGAGCAAATGGTGCAGCGTTGCCGCTGTCCTTGGCAGGTAGGGTGCAGTCAATCAAAATGACGGTGCTCCCAAGGTTTTTGTTCCTGTTCCAGTGCCTCCCAGTGTTTATCCCGAAGGCTTTTTTCAGGCGGATTAACAGGAGTATAATGGGGTTTGTGTGGGCGCGAGAGACTCCAAGGGTGAGAAGGGTGTTCCTGGAGCGGAGTAGAGATAGGGGGGGCTGGCGCTGTCCAACCTCTGTGGGTACTACTGGGCCGCCAATGCGACGATGGTGCGCAAGTGGGTGATGGAGGAGAGGGGGCTGCATGGAAGAGGCTGGAGACGGCGTCCTGTGTGGGTACGAATCTGGGGGCACAGGCAATGGCGCCGCTGCCGCTCCCTCCAAGGAGGTATACCACGAGCCCGGTGGTGGTGGCAGCCCTCAAAATTTGGGGGCAGTGGAGGCGGCATAGGTGGGGAAGTTGGGGCCTCGGCGTGGACCCCATTACGGGGGAACCACCGGTTCGCCCCAGGGAGAACAGGTGGAGGGTTTTCAGGGTGGCACAGGGCAGGGATACGAAAGTTGGGGGACCTGTTTGGACGGGAAGTTTGGGTGAGCTGGAGGAGAAGTACGGGCTCCCCCGGGGAACACCTTCAGGTACTTACAGGTAAGGGCGTTTACCAGACGGCAGGTGGTGGAATTCCCGCGGCTACTGCCACACACATTACAGGACGGTGCTCTCGGGGGGGGGGGGGGGGAGAGAAGATCTCAGAAACTTACCAGGTGATGCAAGAGGAGGAGGAGGCCTCGGTGGTGGAGTTGAAAGGTAAGTGGGAGGAGGAGTTTGGAGAGGAGATCGAAGAGGACGTGGGCAGATGCCCTAGGGAGGGTGAATTCTTATACAGTTTAAGGTGCTGCATAGGGCACACATGACCGGGACAAGGATGAGCCGTTTCTTTGGGGGTGAGGACGGGTGTGTTAGGTGCTCAGGGAGCCCAGCAAATCACACCCATATGTTCTGGGCATGCCCAGCGCTGGAGGAATTTTGGAAGGGCGTAGCGAGGGTGGTAGGATCCAGGGTCAGACCGGGCTGGGGGCTCGCAATATTTGGGGTGGCAGAGGAGCCGGGAGTGCAGGAGGCGAAAGAGGCCGGAATTCTGGCCTTTGCGTCCCTGGTAGCCCGGCGAAGGATTCTCCATCAGTGGAAAGATGCGAGGCCCCAAGCGTGGAATCCTGGATCAGCAATATGGCAGGGTTCATTAAATTGGAGAGGGTGAAATTCGCCTCGAGGGGGTCGGTACAAGGGTTCTTTAGGCGGTGGCAACCATTCTTAGACTTTCTGGCAGAACGATAGACATTGGTCAATGGCAGCAGCAGCTCTGGGCGGGGGGGTTTACTTTATTTTTGTTTATGTTATTTACACTGAGGGGGTGTATACACCTGTTGTGTTAAGTCGGGGTGTTAATGTTAATTTATTATTTATGTACAGAGGGGGAGGGGTTTGGGGTGGTTGCTTTTTTAGATTGTGTTTTGTACTTAACCCTGTTGGGTTGTTCTTTCTTTCTCATTTTGTTGTTGATATTTTATGAAAACCTTTAATTAAAAAAAAATTTTTTTAAAAGACGTGTGCGCATGGGGCACTGGCACCAGCACTAAGGAAAGTGGTATCTGTACCAATGGGATGGTCTCAAGCCACATTAGTGGAAGGGGTTTTAAAACTAATAGTTGTAGGGACAAAGGATCAAATTTGTGAAAATGTGGTGAACCAGAGAGCCAAGGGGAGAGAGAGAGAGAGAGAAAGTATTAATATGGGAAATTACAAAAACAGACCACAACAGGAAGGGACAGAGTACAAACCCAAGAAATCAGATGAGGTAAATGCTACAGAAATAAAAAAGCAGAACTAAAGTTCGTGTGTCTAAGTGCATGTAGCATTTGAAACCAAATAGAAACTAAGAACAATCTGATATGGCATGTGACATTCATGAAAAAGGTGGATCTGTTTAACTAATGAAGGTATTATCACAGAGGGAGGACAAAGTTCAGAAAACCAGGATGTAGAAGTGGTTTGGATTGGGGTGAGAAATGATAAAGGCAAGAAGTCACCTGTGGGAGTGGTGTGCAGGCACCCTAGTTATAACTACACACTAGGATGGTGTGTTAAAAAGAAATAATGAGAGCTCGTCAGAAAAGTACAGCTTAAAATCATGGGGAATTTAAAAATATATTTTTTTTGTTCTTTTTCACATTTTCCCCCAAATTACACCCAACAATAATAATCAGTAGCAAATGTAATGTCAATACCCATATCAATACCAACGATCCCATCCTCCCACCAAACCCCAGACATTGGCCCGCATGTTAACATAAACAAATGAATAAAAGGAATCAGGAATCACCAATAGTCACCATTAACACATACCGTCCCCAGCCCCCAACCTTCCTAATGTTCGATGTGATCCAATTCTCGAAAGTGCAAAATGAATAACACCCATGGATTGTAGAGCTACTCCATCCTTCCCCTCAGTTCAAATTTGACCTTTTCAAGCGTTAAGAATTCCAGCAGGTCCCCCCCGCCACGCCAGGGCACAGGGTGGAGAGGTTGATCTCCACCCTAACAGGATCCGCCTTCGGGTGATCAACGAAGCAAAGGCTAGGACATCTGCCTCCGCACCCGTTTCCAACCCCAGCTGGTTCGACACCCCGACTATGGCCTCCCGAGGGCCCGGTCCAGTTTCATGTGCACCACTTTAGAGATTACCTTAAACACCTTCCAGTAATCCTTCAGCTTTGGACAGAACCAAAACATATGAACCTGGTTTGCGGGGCAAACGTTCCCCCGCAACGTTCACACACATCTCCTACCCCCTCAAAGTGGCCAGCTCATTCCCGCCCTTGTAAGGTGCGTTCTATACACCACCTTCAGCTGTTATCGGCCCCAACCTCGCACACGAGGTGGAGGCGTTCACCCTCCGGAGCATCTCACACCAGAACTCCCTCCATACCCTCTCCCAACTCTTCCTCCCACTTTGCCTTGATCCCTTCTATTGGCGCCTTCTCCTCCAAAATAGGCCCGTAAACCGCCGATACTGCCCCTTCTCCAGTCCCCCCGTCATCAGCACACCTCCATTCTGACCCATTGGAAGTCAACCCCTCTGACCCAGCTCCGTACCTTCTCCACATTCGCCGCCCAGTAATATCAGGTTCGGAAGACCCAAACCCGCTGCGAGTCCCTGCCTTACGGAATGGCAGCCCCCCCACCCCTGACCGAGACACCAAAATCATGAGGAATTTTAATCTACATATTAGACTAGGGGGAAAAAAATCAGATGGGCAAAGGTAGCTGACATGAGCAATTCGTAATGTTTTGGGGATAGTTTCTTAGAACAGCACAATCTGGCGCCAGCCAGAAGGCAGGCTATACCTGACCTTGTATTAATCCTATCCCGAGATAGGATTAGACCTTGGTCGCAGCAATCACAACAGGATTTTGGGGCGAGAAGAGTGCAAAGACTAGCATTTTAAATAGGCAAAGAGAAGGCATGAAAACAGCCAGCTAAAGTGAACTGGCAAATGAGATTAAGCGATAGGTCAATAGAAACAGTGCAGACATTTAAAGGGATACTTCAGAATAGATACAAAGCATCCAGGGAGGCCTCTCCATCTGTGGTTAACTGATAGTATATAAAGCATGAAATTGCACAAAGATGAGTGGTAGATCAGAAGATTGGACAGAACAGCAAAGAATGACAAGATTAAGGAAGGGAAAAACTCTAGAGAAAAATAGCTAGAGATATAAAGGTGGATAGTAAGAAGTTCTATATTTATATTTTAAAATAGTTAAAGTGAGCGTTGGTCCTATATAGAAAGTGCATTGGACAATTGACAATGGAAAGTAGGGAGATGGCAGATGAATTGAACATTGAACAGTATTTTGCATCAGTCTTCACTGGAGGCTACAAGCAACATCCCAGAAAAGGCTGTAAGTCAGGAAATGGAAGAGCAGGAAGGAACTCAAATATTACAATCCCCAAAATAGTGGTATTTGAGCAAATACTTGGGGATCCCCAGGTCTAGATGGACTTCATCCTAGGGTCTTGAAAGAAATGGTTAAAGTTGATGTATTGGTTTTAAATTTCTAAAATTTCCTAGATTCAAAACAGTTCCATTAAATTGGAAATTAGTGGATATAACTCCATAATTCAAAAAGGGAGGCAGAAAGCAGGAAACTACAGGCCAGTTGGCCTAACATCCCATCATAGGGAAAACAGAAGCTCTTGTTAAAGAGGGCACTTTAAACAGAATGTGAAAGGGAAATCCACATTTAACCAATTTATTGGAGTTCTTTGAAGGACACACATGTACTGTGGATAAAAGAGGAACAGGTGGATGTACTGTAATGTCTAGAAGGCATTGATAAAGTGCCACATCAAAGGTTGTTTAGAACATAAAAGCTCATGGTGTTAAGTAACCATAGTCTCAGATGACCGTAGGCTGCTTTCCCCTTTTGAGGTGGGATGGGGGGGGGAGGGGGTGTGATTTAACCAGAGGATCATCTAACATTAGGCGAGGGGCAAGGTTAAGGAGGCTGGGCCTTCATTACAAACCTCAGCAGGTCCCGGAATTGAACCTGCGCTGTTGGCCTTCTTCAACATCAAACCAGCTTGTTGCATCACAAACCAGCTGTTTAGCCATCTGAGCTAAACCAACTCACGGTATAAGAGGGCAACATAACAGGTGGCATACGTGCCTTTTTCTGGTTGGCAAGATGTAACAAATGGTGAGCCACAGATCAGTGCTGTCGCCTCACCTTTTTACAATTTATATAAATGACTTGGATAAAGTGGCCAAAGATGGTTGCAAAAATCGGTAGGAAAGTACATTGTAAGAGGCTACAAAGCAACAGGTTTAGAGAGTGAGTGGTAAAAAGACCTGACAAATGGAGTATGATGTGCAAAAAATGAGAAATCACCCATTTTGTCAGCAAGAATAAGAAATTAGCTGAATGGCAAGAGAAAGGGGCATGGGTGTCCTGGTACATGAATTGCAAAAGGCGAGTTGCAGCTATAGCAACTAATCAGGAAAGCTGGGGGATTGATTGCCTGTTGGAAATGTTGGAATCGTCGGGTTTGCAAGAGGTGACTGACACCTTTTAAGATCCTGAGAGGTCTTGACAAGGTGAATATGAACTAGGGGTTACTGTTTCAGAATAAAAGTTGTTAATTTAAAGACATAGATGAGGAGAATTATTTTCTCATATGCTCACAAATCTTTGGTACTTTTGGGCTGGCAGGAATCGGGGGTTAAGGCTTTAATCAGATCTGCCATGGCAGAATGGTCGCACAATGGTTAGCACAGTTGCTTCACAGCTCCAGGGTCCCAGGTTTGATTCCCAGCTTGGGTCACTATCTGTGCGGAGTCTGCGCGTTCTCCCAGTGTCTGCGTGGGTTTCCTCCGGGTGCTCTGGTTTCCTCCCACAGTCCAAAGATGTGCAGGGGAGGTGGATTGGCCATGATAAATTGCGCTTAAAAAGGCGAGTTGGGGTTACTGGGATATGGTGGAGGCGTGGGCTCGGGTAGGGTGCACTAAGAGCCGGTGCAGACTCGATGGGCCGAATGGGCTCCTTCTGCACTATAAATTCTATGATGTTACTGAGCAGCAGAGCAGATTCAAGGGTCCAAGTCGACTAATGTTCGTCTGACAAATGGCTTGGAATGTACCCAATGGCCATTCGTACTAGGATCTGTATTAATAAAGACGAGATCCCTAACCCTTGGATCAAAAAAAGCATAATGAATATTTTAAATGACACCCATACTGGGAAATCAAGAAAAATAAACACTTGAATCCAGTGCTGCTGCTTTGCTCAAAATATACACCATCTGGGAGACTGAGAAAAATCTGAAAGCTCTTCACATTAAAATCTCGATCTAGAATATGGGACTTACATTTTAAGCACATTGGGACTTCAATTTTAAAGCACATTAGATGGGAAGGGTTCTCCAAAACATGACGACAATTGGATGACAATTACAAGCCCAAGAAAGAGATGATGCAGACTAAACAGAAAACACAAGGGAAAGTAAAACTGATACTTCTCCCACTGAAGGAAGTACACTTTAACATAGCCGAGAACATGTTATTCTTTTATCTTGCCTTTGCCATAGCACACTCGAGTTAAGATTGTGATCAAGCCCTGCTCAAGAAATTTAAGCACATTATCCAAGGTGACACCCCAATGCTGAGTTACATGGAGTTCCTGCTCTCCCCAGTGGGTGTAATAGCTCATGCAATTTATTCAGAGAGCAAGAGAATTCTCCTCAAGCGCTATGCAATACTTATTCCTCAACTAACATCAACAGGTTTGGGTTTTTGCTATGTTCATGGCATCCTAATACTCTAGCTCAGTTGGCTAGATGACGGTGTGATACAGAATGGCATTGGTTCAAACCCTCATATCTGCTGTAGCCAACGAAGGCCCACGTTCTGCCTTACGCTTGCAGAGTTGTGCTCCTCCCTCCAGCTATACATAACTAATTGTCTCAAATGGCAAGAGCTGTCTATGGTCCTTTGCGGGCTATGGATAATTACCATGCAACCCCATTGTACAGGTGACATGCATGTTAAAACATACAAACAGCATTCAGGACAATATGCAAATAGTTGAAACAAACATTACTGATAGTAGGCTTTAAAGAAAAGAACATGTCCTTTGGCCATTGCCCACAAGGGCGTACTGCACAAATAGGCATTGGCGGTGGAGGCTGCGGCTACGCAGATTTTTAATTTGCAAGAGGTATTCACTGTTAGTCCTATAACATTAAACCATGGCATAGGTTTTAACTGTTTATAATTGATGAAGGCAGTATAAACATGTTTACAGCACTGGTGCACCAGAAGGTATCCTTCCTGCCCTCAGAATTGTCATGGAAATCACGAGGGCAGGCTCAGATTTGCTCTATTTTGACAGTGGCGTAAGGGGGGGGGGGGGGAAACAAAAACAAAAAATCAGTGGTGGACCTGCTCCAGGATTTCCTGCCACCATGATCAAATACCTACATGATCAAATACCTAGCTGAGACAAGACATTTAGAGGGCAGGAACAATCACCCAAGCTGATCCTGCAGCATCTCTCCTGAGCATAAATCTTGCTCAACATCTTCCCCAGACGGTTTAAACTGTGTGTGGATGCACATTTCTCCATTTTCTGGCACAGCATCACTGAAGTTGGAGATTGTTTCAATGGTGTAACAACATTTGTTAACTCTTGCTGACTTACCAGAGAAATGCAAGATAAAAAGTAGTTAAAATGGTGCACCAGTCAACAAATTAGGTTTCTAAATGTGATACACTAAAATGGGCGGTGATGGAAAAGGGAAGACAGTTCAATATTCAGTAACCATAACAGAATCAATTTGGCTTCACTAACCTGAACAGTGACTTTGGTAAATTTGTTATTGGGATCAAAACAAAGATAATTTATATAGCACCTGTAATACAACAAAATATTCCAAGCGGCTTCACAAGAGAATTATAAAACAAAGACACTGAGCCACAAGCCTGGTCACAGAAGTCAGTTAAACAACTCGTTATAAAGAGGGGTAGTGAAGTTGAGGGAGGGAATTCTTGCCAACAATGTTGGTACAGTTAAAAATCAGGGATGCTCAAAAGTCCAGAATTGAATTGGAGGGGGGGTTGGAGGATATTAGACATTGGGAGAGGTGAAATCATAGAGAAGTTAATGATGAGTATTTTAAAAAGAGATCACTCAACCAGCACCCAATATAGGTCAATGAGTACAGGCACAAAACTGCTGAGAGTCAAGACATGCACAGCAGGAAGTTTTGGATGGGCTCATGTTTGCAGAGGGTAGAGGGAAACCAGCCAGGAGTGCATCAAGACCAGAGCTAACAAAGGCATTCATTATGGTTTCAGCAGCAGGTGAGCCAAGGCAGAGGCAACGTTATAATAAAAGCAGTCTTAGAGATACGGTTGGCGAGTGGTCAGTTCACCTAGAGGTCTATTATAAACCGGTCTGCAACATTGGCATCACTGACTGTTGACAAGGGATAGGCACAAGGTTGGTGGAAGAGTTTGGAGTGGGGGACCAGAAGTAATGGTTTCAGTCTTCCCTAAATGTAACTGGAAGTTTCTGATCATCAATACTGGATGTAAGATCAATAGTTTGACATTTAACAATAACCCCAAGCAAAGATGGGCCAACCAGTGTGACTTTTCCTATTATTGGATAATAATAATCTTTGTCACAAGTAGGCTTACATTAACACTGCAATGAAGTTACTGTGAAAAGCCCCTAATCGCACACATTCCAGCGCCTGTTCGGGTACACGGAGGGAGAATTCAGAATGCCCAAATAACCCAACAGCACATCTTTCGGGACCCAAGGGGAAACCGGAGCACCCGGTGAGCGGTTAGCATGTTGCTTCATAGCTCCAGAGTCCCAGGTTCGATTCTCGGCTTGGGTCACTGTCTGTGCAGAGTCTGCACATTCTCCATGTGTGTGCGTGGGTTTCCTCCCACAGTCCGAAGATGTACAGGTTAGGTGGATTGGCCATGCTAAATTGCCCTTGGTGTCAAAAAAAAGGTTAGGTGGGGTTACTGGGATAGGGTGTAGGTGTGCGGTGAACTTTCCAAGGGCCGGTGCAGACTAGATGGGCCAAAGGGCCTCCTTCTGCACTGTAAATTCTATGAATGGCGGAGTGGGCTTGAAGGGCTGAATGGCCTCCTCCCGCTCCTATTTTTTTCTTTTCGGTCTTTAAAGGCTCAGGTTGTGTGCTATTGTCGCAAGTTAGGAGCTGGTAATGCAAGTTTCCAGCCCACTCCCAAACATAGGCCAGAAAACCCACATCAAAATCCACAGTAGGTTTGACACAGTCATCTGTTCAAGAGGTACTGCCAGCTCACCAAACCCTACACTAGTTTGTGAGGAAACTCTATTGAAGCCCAGGATAATAAGGCTTTTGTTTATCTCTCATGCTTCACAACCAAGTGTGCCCACACAAAGCCTATCTTCAATGCATCAGGACAACCTAGGTGGGCCTGTAAAATTAGATTCATTGGTTATGTGTTTTCCAGGTTAACGGATCCCCAAGTCTAGAAGGAAATTATAGAAATTCTAGCAGAATTATGACATGAATTATGAAAATAACCTCAAAGTGAAGTCTCAAGGGACTAAATTGGAAGAAACAAGCATCAAGCGCACAGCAACCCATGGTGTAAACGTGAAGCAAAATTTCACTTAGGGTAAACTGTTCGAAGAATCAAAGAAGGAGCGTCTTTGCGATTTGTAAATCCATCAAGAAGAGAGAGAATGTCTTGTCAGCTGCAAAGAATAACACCAAGAAAATCAGACTAAACATTTAAGTTTTGAAATTGAATTTATTTCAGAGTCAGAGAATTCCTTTTGGAACTTGCTCCTGTGATATCATAATCCCAGAGATCTTCCTTCACTGTTTTTATTAAAAACTCATGGGGATCGGTTTTGACTGAAACAAGCAGCAAGATTTGCAAAGAACTAAAGATATAGCTGCACTGCTTTCCATGTACAGTACTTTGTATCGCTCCTAAATGGAGCTTAATGCGGATGAGGAGTGCTATTGACGGTTTATGCCCTGGAGCTGCTTCACATGACGCTCAGCTCCAAATGCAGCTGGCACCTACTGAAGAGAAACCATATGTACATACAGCACTAACCTGCGTCCTTTTAATCTTGCAGCTTTAGATTGGAATAGTAGGGCAGAGGTGAAAGTCTCTTCAGACAAGAGTGAAAAAGGAGTAGATATAGCTCCTATACTCAAATGTGTAGATTGGAGGTTGTTACTCCACGATACATTGAATGGACAATTCTGGTTCCAGCATCCATTTCAGTCAATCTCACCTTTCCAGGGACCAATTAGAACTCACTTATTGGGGGGGGGGGGGGGGGGGGAGAAATGTTGAGCATTACCCCTCGACTTGCTGGTTATTCAGTCCCCAGTAATGACAGATCAAAAGGAAAGGGATACTCATGGGACTCACTGCCTCAGGGTATTTAGCAAGTACTGGACGTTTAAAGCTGACTCTTTTACCTGCCCACCACAAAACATTAATAAAAAAATTATCTCCTTGCTGTATGGGCCACATTAACACTGTCCCACCTAGCAGCTTTTATTTATTCATTTTAAATATTGGAGTTTCCTTCATTCCCAAAATATACAGCAACTTTGTGAGTATCAAGTAAAATACCTAAAATGTCTACTTGTGTTAGTATGTTACATTTTATAGTGACAGATGGTATAAATTACTAAAGACAGGCCCAACCAGGTGGGCCATTTGAAGGAAATTTTACATGGTCTTCACTGCTCAGTGATGGTGGCTAGAATAGACAGCATAATGGGTTTAATTGTTCGCAGGTTTTCGGAGGAAGGGTTAAAGGCAACACCGTTACACACTTTAGTTCTTTGCAGATCTAGGGTATTGTTATAATGCAACACTGGCGGCGATTGTAAGATAGTAAAGACGGAAAATTGCACATATTCAACTCCTCAGGATGTCCATGGATTAGGCTGAGGCAGACGAGTGTCGAACAGGCCTTCTCTCAAGTCCGAGGCATAGGGGTCCATTTCCCATGTCACAATCTGCATTATCCTTGTAACCAATGTCAATTAAAGTAGTGCAATGATTTCAAACAATATCCAGAGTTGATTAACCATAAACCCATCATTTGTTAATTACACAGGATCCTTAAAAATATTTAGTCATCAGCTTTTTCCAGGTTGAATTTCAACTTGGTGCCAGAGCTGATTAAATCGACTGCATGAAATTCTTAAGTCCAAGTTCAAAACCAGATAAATCGCTGCCCCGTCCCTCCCGAAAACTTTCCAAAAAACAAAAAAAAATACAATAATTGGTTTTATTTTTAAAAAAGTTATTTTCCTGTTAATTTGTCTTCACTTTGCCATTCATCACCTTCCCGTTTTCCAGCAAATGCCCACCATTCTCTGCTGCTGGCTTTCCGTTCTTCATGGCCGCTCTTAGTTTTTCATCTCTGATTTTGGGCAGTCTCCTGCCCTTTGTGTAGGCCTGGTACCAGAAATTGGAGAAAAGGACAAAAAAGAATGTTCCATACATCCACACAAGATGGATGAAGATGGGGAACTGGTAATCACAGTGATCCATGAAGTAGTACTGGGTGACATGCAGCGAGACGACGACAAACTGGACCTGAAAAGAGAAATAGAAACAAAAAATAGCAACAGGTACTGCACCTCAATTCAGGGAACATCACAAACAGCACAGATTGTAAACCGTTCAACTCAGAGGGATACCGAAAATAATATCACCATTGCAAGAGTAAAGTACAAGATCATAGAATTTACAGTGCAGAAGGAGGCCATTCGGCCCATCAAGTCTGCACCAGCCCTTGGAAAGAGCACCCTGCTTAAGCCCACACCTCCATCCTTTTCCACATAACCCAGTAACCCCACCTATCATTTTGGACACTAAGGGCAATTTAGCATGGCCGATCCACCTAACCGAACCTGCACATCTTCGGACTGAGGCGCGCAACCAGAGCACCTGGAGGAAACCCACGCAGACACAGGGAGAACTTGCAGACTCCGCACAGGTAGTGACCCAAGTTGGGAATTGAAACTGGGACCCTTGAGCCGAGAAGCAACAGTGCTAACCACTGTGCTACTGTATCACCATAAATCGATCTTAGTCCTGGCATTACCATACACCTTAGCACTGCTATCTATACCATTCAATCCATGTGCTACCCTGCTTGAAGACATTAAACTCCCCTCAACTGGCTGTTAAAAATCCAGTGGCACTTCAATGGCAAGGACATTTGCCCCAGTATTCCAGTCAATGCTTATCCCTCAATTTGTCAGATGGTACAGTAACCACAAGAATTTACCAAAAGACAGTGAATTATGCTCACTGATGGAAGAGGATGGTGGGATGCATATTCAACAGAAAATTTTTTAAAAGGTAAAAGCTGTGGAAATAATGATTCTATCCAATTTATCCGATTATTTGAACAAAGAACAAAGAACAAAGAAATGTACAGCACAGGAACAGGCCCTTCGGCCCTCCAAGCCCGCGCCGACCATACTGCCCGACTAAACTACAATCTTCTACACTTCCTGGGTCCGTATCCTACTATTCCCATCCTATTCATATATTTGTCAAGATGCCCCTTAAATGTCCCTATCGTCCCTGCTTCCACTACCTCCTCCGGTAGCGAGTTCCAGGCACCCACTACCCTCTGCGTAAAAAACTTGCCTCGTACATCTACTCTAAACCTTGCCCCTCTCACCTTAAACCTATGCCCCCTAGTAATTGACCCCTCTACCCTGGGGAAAAGCCTCTGACTATCCACTCTGTCTATGCCCCTCATAATTTTGTATACCTCTATCAGGTCGCCCCTCAACCTCCTTCGTTCCAGAGAGAACAAACCGAGTTTATTCAATCGCTCCTCATAGCTTATGCCCTCCATACCAGGCAACATTCTGGTAAATCTCTTCTGCACCCTCTCTAAAGCCTCCACATCCTTCTGGTAGTGTGGCGACCAGAATTGAACACTATACTCCAAGTGTGGCCTAACTAAGATTCTATACAGCTGCAACATGACTTGCCAATTCTTATACTCAATGCCCCGGCCAATGAAGGCAAGCATGCCGTATGCCTTCTTGACTACCTTCTCCACCTGTGTTGCCCCATTCAATGACCTGTGGACCTGTACTCCTAGATCTCTTTGACTTTCAATACTCTTGAGGGTTCTACCATTCACTGTATATTCCCTACCTGCATTAGCCCTTCCAAAATGCATTACCTCACATTTGTCCGGATTAAACTCCATCTGCCATCTCTCCGCCCAAGTCTCCAGACAATCTAAATCCTGCTGTATCCTCAGACAGTCCTCATCGCTATCCGCAATTCCACCAACCTTTGTGTCGTCTGCAAACTTACTAATCAGACCAGTTACATTTTCCTCCAAATCATTTATATATACTACAAAGAGCAAAGGTCCCAGCACTGATCCCTGTGGAACACCACTGGTCACAGCCCTCCAATTAGAAAAGCATCCCTCCATTGCTACCCTCTGCCTTCTATGGCCTAGCCAGTTCTGTATCCACCTTGCCAGTTCACCCCTGATCCCGTGTGACTTCACCTTTTGTACTAGTCTACCATGAGGGACCTTGTCAAAGGCCTTACTGAAGTCCATATAGACAACATCCACTGCCCTACCTGCATCAATCATCTTAGTGACCTCCTCGAAAAACTCTATCAAGTTAGTGAGACACGACCTCCCCTTCACAAAACCGTGCTGCCTCTCACTAATACGTCCATTTGCTTCCAAATGGGAGTAGATCCTGTCTCGAAGAATTCTCTCCAGTAATTTCCCTACCACTGAAGTAAGGCTCACCGGCCTGTAGTTCCCGGGATTATCCTTGCTATTTGGTCATTAGGACACTGATTGTTGCAACTTGCGTGCTCACATTTGAAAAATGAAATGAAATGAAAATCGCTTATTGTCACAAGTAGGCTTCAAATGAAGTTACTGTGAAAAGCCCCTAGTCGCGACATTCCGGCACCTGTTCGGGGAGGCTGGTACGGGAATTGAACCATGCTGCTGGCCTGCCTTGGTCTGCTTTAAAAGCTAGCTCTTTAGCCCTGTGCTAAACCAACCCCATGCTAAACCAGCCCCTAAACCATTTCCTTCAATTACATCAGTTAGACTTCAAAAATAATGAGTACTTTGGATGTCCAGAAGCCTTGAAAACGTGAACTTTCCCCACTTGGTAGAAATAGAAAAGCTGCAGAAGGGGGATTTGGGTGCCCTGCTACATGAATCACAAAGAGGTTAGCATGCAAGATAGCAAATGATTAGGAAGGCAAATGGAATGTTGTTTATTGAATATACAATTGGGATGTTTTGCCACAAGTTATACAGTTTTGGTTTCTTTATTTAAGAAAAAGGGTATAAATGAGTAGTTAAAAGTTGTTCCAGGAAGGTTCACCCGACTGGCATGGAAAGAGAGGGTGGTTCCAGGAGGAAAGAACAAAGAACAAAGAAATGTACAGCACAGGAACAGGCCCTTCGGCCCTCCAAGCCCGTGCCGACCATGCTGCCCGACTAAACTACAATCTTCTACACTTCCTGGGTCCGTATCCCTCTATTCCCATCCTATTCATGTATTTGTCAAGATGCCCCTTAAATGTCACTATCGTCCCTGCTTCCACCACCTCCTCCGGTAGCGGGTTCCAGGCACCCACTACCCTCTGCGTAAAAAAACTTGCCTCGTACATCTACTCTAAACCTTGCCCCTCTCACCTTAAACCTATGCCCCCTAGTAATTGACCCCTCTACCCTGGGGAAAAGCCTCTGACTATCCACTCTGTCTATGCCCCTCAATTTTGTAGACCTCTATCAGGTCTCCCCTCAACCTCCTTCGTTCCAGTGAGAACAAACCGAGTTTATTCAACCGCTCCTCATAGCTAATGCCCTCCATACCAGGCAACATTCTGGTAAATCTCTTCTGCACCCTCTCTAAAGCCTCCACATCCTTCTGGTAGTGTGGCGACCAGAATTGAACACTATACTCCAAGTGTGGCCTAACTAAGATTCTATACAGCTGCAACATGACTTGCCAATTCTAATACTCAATGCCCCGGCCAATGAAGGCAAGCATGCCGTATGCCTTCTTGATTACCTTCTCCACCTGTGTTGCCCCTTTCAATGACCTGTGGACCTGTACTCCTAGATCTCTATGACTTTCAATACTCTTGAGGGTTCTACCATTTACTGTATATTCCCTACCTGCATTAGACCTTCCAAAATGCATTACCTCACATTTATCCGGATTAAACTCCATCTGCCATCTCTCCGCCCAAGTCTCCAGACAATCTAAATCCTGCTGTATCCTCTGACAGTCCTCATCGCTATCCGCAATTCCACCAACCTTTGTGTCGTCTGCAAACTTACTAATCAGACCAGTTACATTTTCCTCCAAATCATTTATATATACTACAAAGAGCAAAGGTCCCAGCACTGATCCCTGTGGAACACCACTGGTCACAGCCCTCCAATTAGAAAAGCATCCTTCCATTGCTACTCTCTGCCTTCTATGACCGAGCCAGTTCTGTATCCACCTTGCCAGCTCACCCCTGATCCCGTGTGACTTCACCTTTTGTACTAGTCTACCATGAGGGACCTTGTCAAAGGCCTTACTGAAGTCCATATAGACAACATCCACTGCCCTACCTGCATCAATCATCTTAGTGACCTCCTCAAAAAACTCTATCAAGTTAGTGAGACACTACCTCCCCTTCACAAAACCATGCTGCCTCTCACTAATACGTCCATTTGCTTCCAAATGGGAGTAGATCCTGTCTCGAAGAATTCTCTCCAGTAATTTCCCTACCACTGAAGTAAGGCTCACCGGCCTGTAGTTCCCGGGATTATCCTTGCTACCCTTCTTAAACAGAGGAACAACATTGGCTATTCTCCATTCCTCCGGGACATCCCCTGAAGACAGTGAGGATCCAAAGATTTCTGTCAAGGCCTCAGCAATTTCCTCTCCAGCCTCCTTCAGTATTCTGGGGTAGATCCCATCAAGCCCTGGGGACTTATCTACCTTAATATTTTTTAAGACACCCAACACCTCGTCTTTTTGGATCTCAATGTGACCCAGGCTATCTACACACCCTTCTCCAGACTCAACATCTACCAATTCCTTCTCTTTGGTGAACACTGATGCAAAGTATTCATTTAGTACCTCGCCCATTTCCTCTGGCTCCACACATAGATTCCCTTGCCTATCCTTCAGTGGGCCAACCCTTTCCCTGGCTACCCTCTTGCTTTTTATGTACGTGTAAAAAGCCTTGGGATTTTCCTTAACCCTATTTGCCAATGACTTTTCGTGACCCCTTCTAGCCCTCCTGACTCCTTGCTTAAGTTCCTTCCTACTTTCCTTATATTCCATGCAGGCTTCGTCCGTTCCCAGCCTTTTAGCCCTGACAAATGCCTCCTTTTTCTTTTTGACGAGGCCTACAATATCTCTCGTTATCCAAGGTTCCCGAAAATTGCCGTATTTATCCTTCTTCCTCACAGGAACATGCCGGTCCTGAATTCCAATCCAAAGATTGGGCCTCAATCCATTGGAGTTCAGAAGAATGAATGAGGGGTGATCTTATTGAAACAAAATCCTGAGGGGACTCGACAGGGTGGATGCTGAAAGGAGATTTCTTTTTGGAAGGCAGACTAGAACTGGGAAACGGTTTAAAAATAAGGGGCGGGATTCTCCCTTCTGGGGACTAAGTACCCACACCCCCCGGAAAACGGGCGAGAATCACTCCAGACATTTTCCTCGAACCTCCGGGGTGATTCTTAGTTTTCCAGGGGGCTAGCAGAGTCCCGGCGTGTGTCCCGCAGCTCTGGCTGCCGGCAGTACCTTGCTAGCTAGACTGCGCGGCGGCCCACCTCTGCACGGGCGCCGCCATGACGGAGCCACACAGCGGGCCCGCACGGAGGAAGGTAGGTCCCACCCAGATCGCAACTGCCCGCCAATCGGTGGCCCCCGATCTCAGGCCTGGCCACCGCTGAGGCCCCCCACCCCCGGAGCCAAATACCCCCCCGCCCTCCCCACCAGGACCCCCACCGTGGGCCCAGCTGCTGCCAGGTGGTACCACTTATAAACCACGCCAGCGTGAGTTCAGCCGGTCAACTGCGGGGGCCTGTTCCAATGGCCCTGACTGGCGTCACATCAACCGCGCGTGCGGGCCTGGGGGGGGCCTGCGGAAGTGCCGTCGCACAGGATTTCCAGTGTGAACGGCTACTCTCCACCCCCGTGCCAGGCGCGATTCCGGTGCGGAGGGTCAGAAAACCTCGGCCACGGAGTTTTCCATTTAAAACAGAGATGGGGAGACGTTTTTCTTAAGAGGATCATGAGTTTTTCGAACTCTTCTCCAGTAAGTAGTGGAGGTAGGGTTAGAATCTAGATTGACGGACTTCCGGTTGCAGCGATGCCCAGCTAAGCCGCACGTTTCGGCGGCTCCAGCTCAAACGGACCTTCGGGCTCTTTTAAGAGCCCCAACGGGAAATTTTTTTCAGGACAAAACCCGGTGTGGGGTGAGTTAACAGGGAGTCCCCCCCAACGAAACAGAAAAATATCGGCGGCGGTGGCTACATCGCGAAGAATCCTCGAGGAAAGGGACAGGAGGAAAAAAGAAGCAAGATGGCGGCGGAGAAAGCCCAGGCGACATGGGGGCCCGATCAAGATGAATTCTTAAGGTGGTGTGTGGAGCTACTTAAGAAGGAGGTGCTGACCCCGATGCTACAGGAAATTGAGGGGCTTAAGGAGGCACAAAGGACCCAGGAGACGGAGCTCCGCATGGTAGAGCAGAAGGTGACGGATAATGAAGACGAGATCCTGGGCCTGGCGGTCAAAACACAGGCGCACGAGGCGCTCCACAAAAAGTGCACTGAAAGGATTGAGGCCCTAGAAAATAGAGCAAGAAGGAAGAACCTTCGGATCCTGGGTCTCCACGAGGGAGTGGAAGGAGCGGACTGCGGGGCCTACGTGAGCACGATGCTAAGCTCGCTGATGGGAGCTGAGGCCCCTTAGAAGTGGAGGGGGCTCATCGGGTCCCTGCGAGGAGACCAAAGGCGGGAGAACCACCTAGGGCGACAATCGTGCGATTTCATCGCTTCAATGATAGAGAAGAGGTTCTGAGATGGGCCAAAAAGGTACGGAGTAGTGGATGGGAGAATGCGGTGGTACGGGTGTACCAGGATTGGAGTGCGGAGGTGGCGAGAAGGAGGGCGAGTTTTAATCGAGCCAAGGAGGTGCTACACAAGAAGAAGGTGAAGTTTGAGATGCTGCAGCCGGCGCGACTATGGGTCACGTACCAGGAGAGACATCACTACTTCGAAACGGCGGAAGAAGCATGGACCTTTATTAAAGACGAGAAACTGGATCGGAACTGAGGGACTGATGTTGGAGGGGAAACGACAATGCAGATGTATATAGAGATGTAAATTGGGGAGGGGGGGACACTGAGAAATGTGGGCGCCGGTGGGGGGGAAGAAGAGACATAGGCGGGGGATGAGGAATGGGAGTGGGGTGGTAGAGGGAGCTGCGCCACAAGGGGCGGGACAACTACAGAGAATATGGGGCCTACTGTCCTTGTTCCCGCGCCAGAAAGGTGATGGCGGGAAAATAAGCGCAAGGTAGATGGGAGTTCCCCACACGGGGGGGTCAAGGAGTGAGCGGGAGAAGCCGGGGTCAGTTGAATCAGCTGACTTTCGGAAGTAATATGGGGGGAGCAATCACGCTAGATGGGGATCTAGCGGCAGGGGGGGGGGGGGGGAAGAGAGATAACTGGGTTGCTGCTGCAGAAATCAAAGAGGAACTGGTTAAAGAAAGGGTGGTCGGGGCTGGAATGCGCCACCTGGGGAACGGGTGGGAGCGCGGAATCGGGACGTGGGACTGGCCTAGAGAGGGTGATGGCTAGCCGACACGGGAAGGGGGCAGGTAGCCCCCCAGTGCGGCTGATCACGTGGAACGTGAGAGGCCTAAATGGACCGATTAAAAGGGCCCGAGTGTTCGCGCACTTGAAAGGACTGAGGGCAGACGTGGCTATGCTTCAGGAGACGCATCTGAAGGTGGCGGACCAAGTTAGGTTAAGGAAAGGATGGGTGGGACAGGTGTTCCATTCAGGGCTGGATGCAAAGAATAGAGGGGTGGCCATACTGGTGGGGAAACGGGTATCATTCGAAGCTAGGAGCATTGTAGCAGATAGTGGAGGCAGATATGTGATGGTGAGTGGCAGGCTGGAGGGAACGGAGGTCGTGTTGGTTAACGTATATGCCCCGAATTGGGATGATGCGGGATTCATGAAGCGGATGCTGGGACGTATCCCGGACCTGGAGGTAGGAAACTTGATAATGGGGGGAGACTTCAACACCGTGCTGGACCCAGGGTTAGATAGATCTAGATCTAAGACCGGAAGAAGGCCGGCAGCAGCCAAGGTGCTTAAGGGGTTTATGGACCAAATGGGGGGAGTGGATCCGTGGCGATTTGTTAGACCGAAGGCCAGGGAGTTCTCCTTCTTCTCCCATGTTGACAAGGTATACTCCCGGATAGATTTTTTTGTTTTGGGAAGGTCGTTGATCTCGAGGGTGGAAGAAACTGAGTATTCAGCCATAGCTATCTCAGATCATGCCCCACATTGGGTGGACCTGGAACTAGGAGAGGAGAGGGAGAAGCGTGCACTCTGGCGATTAGATGTGGGATTGTTGGCGGATGAGGGAGTCTGTGGAAGGGTGCGGGGATGTATCGAGAGATACCTGGAGGCCAATGACGACGGGGAGGTCCGAGTGGGAGTGGTATGGGAAGCACTAAAGGCGGTGGTCAGAGGAGAGCTGATCTCCATCAGGGCCCACAAAGGGAAAACAGAGGCCAAGGAAAGGGAAAGATTACTGGGGGAGATTTTAAGGGTGGATAAAGAATATGCGGAGGCCCCGGAGGAGGGACTATACAGGGAGAGACGACGACTCCAGACGGAGTTCGACCTGCTGACCACTAGGAGGGCGGAGGTGCTGTGGAGGAAGGCACAGGGGATGAGATATGAATATGGGGAAAAGGCTAGTCGCCTGTTGGCCCATCAGCTGCGAAAAAGAGGACAGCGGCGAGGGAGATAGGGGGAATTAGAGACGAAAAGGGAGCTACCGTGCGGAGTGCAGGGAAGATAAACGAGGTGTTTAAGACATTTTACGAAAGACTTTATAGGTCCCAACCCCCGGAGGGAAAAGAGATGTGGCAGTTTTTGGACCAATTAAGGTTCCCGAGGGTGGAGGAGCAGGAGGTGGAAGGCCTGGGGGCACCAATTGGGGTGGACGAGGTTACCAAGGGGCTGGGGAACATGCAGGCAGGGAAGGCCCCGGGACCAGATGGGTTCCCGGTGGAATTTTATAGAAAATATGTGGACTTGCTGGCCCCGCTGTTGGTGAGGACTTTTAACGAGGCCAGGGAAGGGGGGACTCTACCCCCGACAATGTCGGAGGCGACGATATCGTTAATTTTGAAGCGGGATAAAGATCCGCTGCAGTGCGGGTCCTATAGGCCTATTTCACGACTAAATGTAGACGCCAAATTGCTAGCAAAGGTAATGGCAACGAGGATAGAGGACTGTGTCCCGGGGGTGGTGCACGAAGACCAGACAGGATTCGTAAAGGGGAGACAACTAAATGTTAACGTGCGACGGCTATTAGGGGTGATAATGATGCCCCCAGCAGAGGGGGAGGCAGAGATAGTGGCGGCAATGGATGCAGAGAAGGCATTTGATAGGGTGGAGTGGGAGTATCTATGGGAGGTGCTGAGGAGGTTCGGGTTCGGGGCCGGGTTTGTTAGCTGGGTCAAACTCCTCTATGGGGCCCCAACGGCAAGTGTGGTCACGGGTCGGCAAAGATCGGAGTATTTCCGACTATACAGGGGAACAAGACAGGGATGCCCACTATCTCCATTACTGTTCGCGTTGGCAATTGAACCACTGGCCATGGCGCTGAGAGACTCCAGAAAATGGAGAGGGGTGATTAGAGGGGGAGACGAACACAGAGTGTCACTCTACGCAGATGACCTACTGCTGTATGTGACGGACCCAGTGGGGGGGATGACAGAGGTCATGCAGACATTGAGGGAGTTCGGAGATTTCTCGGGATATAGGCTTAACATGGGAAAGAGTGAACTTTTTGTGATACACCCTGGGGACCAGAGTAGAGGGATAGATGGCCTGCCTTTGAGGAGAGTGGAAAGAAACTTTCGATACCTGGGGATTCAGATAGCCAGGAGCTGGGGAACCTTGCACAGAGTTAATCTGACACAATTGGTGGAACAAATGGAAGAGGATTTCAAGAGGTGGGACATGCAGCCACTGTCACTGGCGGGCAGAGTGCAGGCAGTTAAGATGATGGTCTTCCCGAGGTTCCTATTTGTATTCCAATGTCTCCCTATACTGATCACTAAGGCCTTCTTTAAAAAAATAGACAGGAGCATCACTGGCTTCGTGTGGGCAGGGAAAGTTCCGAGGGTAAGTAGAGACAGGGGGGGACTGGCGCTGCCGAATTTGGGCGACTACTACTGGGCCGCCAATGTGGCGATGATCCGTAAATGGATGATAGAAGGAGAGGGAGCGGCGTGGAAAAGATTAGAGAGGAAGTCCTGTAAAGGGACGAGTCTAGAGGCGCTGGTGACGGCGCCACTACCGTTCTCACCAAAAACATTTACCACGAACCCAGTGGTGGCGGCAACATTAAATATCTGGGGGCAATGGAGGCGACAGAGAAGTGTGCTGGGTGCCTTGGTGGGGTCCTCAATTAGGAACAACCATAGATTTGCCCCAGGGAGAATGGATGGAGGATTCCAGAGCTGGCACCAGTTGGGAATTAGGAGGGTGGGAGATTTATTTATAGACCGGACGTTTGCGAGCTTGGGAGCGTTGGAGGAAAAGTATAAGCTGCCCCGGGGAAATTTCTTTAGGTATATGCAGGTGAGGGCGTTCACAAGACAACAGGTGAGGGAATTTCCATTGCTCCCGACACAGGGGATCCAGGATAGAATGCTCTCGGGGGTGTGGGTCGAGGAGGGCAAGGTGTCAGAGATATACCGAGAGATGAGAGAAGAGGGGGAGGAGCTGGTGGGCGAACTGAAAGGAAAATGGGAAGAAGAGCTCGGGGAGGAGATAGAGGAGGGTCTGTGGGCTGATGCCCTAAGCAGGGTAAATTCCTCTTCCTCGTGTGCCAGGCTTAGCCTGATTCAATTTAAAGTGCTGCGTAGAGCACACATAACGGGAGCAAGGTTGAGCAGGTTCTTCGGAGTGGAGGACAAGTGTGGGAGGTGTGGCGGAAGCCCGGCAAACCACACGCATATGTTCTGGCTGTGCCCGGCACTGGAGGGGTATTAGAGGGGAGTGACGGGAGTGACCTCGAAGGTGGTGAAGGTCCGGGTCAAACCAGCCTGGGGGTTAGCTTTATTTGGAGTTGCGGATGAGCCGGGAGTGCAGGAGGCGAAAGAGGCCGATGTTGTGGCCTTTGCGTCCCTAGTAGCCCGGCGTAGGATTTTACTCATGTGGAAGGAAGCGAAACCCCCCGGACTGGAGGCCTGGATAAACAATATGGCGGGGTTCATAAAACTAGAGCGGATGAAGTTTGCGCTGAGAGGATCGGCTCAAGGGTTCACCAGACGGTGGCAACCGTTCCTCGACTACCTAGCGGAACGTTAGAGGGAAGATAGATGACCAGCAGCAGCAACCCAGGGGGGAAGGGGGGGGAAGTTTCATTTTATGTTATTTGGTTAGTTTACCATGTTGGTTAGTTACTCTTTATTAGATTGTAGTTATCATGTTACTTGTACTGTTAACTTTTCTTTTTGTTTGATGTGTAAGGGGAAAAATTGTGAATGAAAAATTTCAATGAAATATATATATTTTTTTAAAAAGAATCTAGATTGACAAGGGAGTCCACGCCCCTAATTTATAGGTTTGTTTTGAAGGTCTTCGATAAATCCAAACATTTTCCTCCTCACTACTGGATTTTCTCATACAGCGTTTTCAGAGCATGTTTACTGAATGAACAATCACAAAAGAATCTCTGAACCGATACACAACAAATTCCCTCTTCCCACTCCAAAGTAGATCATGGGTGGTCTTATACTTTCCCATTCTAGTCTCAAAAGTAAACACTTGTAGCTCAAGCAGCTCTTCCTCCCTTATGCCAGAATAAAGGTCTGCACAAAAGACCAAGAACAAAGAAGGGATACCACACCTCATCCCCTTCCCATAAACATCCAAATACTAAAACAGTGACACTGACCAGTTGGATTGCCGTCATATACTTTTTCCACCAGAGGTATTTCTGAAAAGCTGGACCAGCTGCAGACAGTCCGTAATAGAAGTACATGATGACATGGACGATAGAGTTCACCATGGCATGGAAGGATCCCATACCACCTACAAGAAACAGAAGTCAGCCATTAAGAACAATGGTATTCATCTAAATCAAACAAATACAGCAACAACCAGTCGTTATAAAAGGACCTTTAACATATACAATATCCCAAGCCACTATTTGTCACCAAGCCGCAAAAGGCAATATCAGGGTAGGTGACTAAACAATTGGCTTAAACGGATAGATTTTTTAAGAAGAGTGCCTTAAAAAGGAGAGGGGTTCAGAGGTTTAGGAGGGAAACCACAGCTTACAGCATAGACAGCCAAATGCGCCATCAAAGAATCCAGATTTGAAGAGCGAATGAAGGCAGAGAAGCAGCTAAAAGTAGGTTGAGAATTTTTTTTATGACATAAAAACTATTGCTTAACTGGGGATCACTATGTCAGCAAGCACCGGGGTGTTAAGAAAACATGGGGTGGGATTCTCTGATGGCAATTCAGAGTGTCCGCGCCATCGTGAACGCCGTCGCGTTTGACGACGGCATGAACGGGCCCCCGGTAGCATCGATTCAGGCCCCGAAAAGGGGCCAGCAGTGGGGCTGCGAGAAATACTGTGGGCATGGCGCGAAAGCAGCGCAGTCATCACGCGACGCCCGGATGACACCGCGCCATTTAATGTGCGCGATTCGCGCACAGGCTCTGACAGAGAGAGATGGCTGAGCCCCGCCGTGCCACTCCCAGTTTCCGGGACAATGACCTGGAGGCATTGCTGGACGCAGTTGAAGAGCGCAGGGCGATCCTGTGCCCAAGACGTTGCCACCAGTACCCGGCCAGCACAGTCAAGCGCAGCTGCCATGAAGTGGACATCACAGTCAGCGCTGGGGGGCACACACACCCCCCGCTCTGGAGACCAGTGCCGCAAGAAGCTCGACGACCTCACGCGGGCTGCCAGGGTAAGTACCCCGAGAGTTCCCTGGGCCACACCCCACCCCTCCTACCACGTGTCACGTGCGCACCCCCCCCTTGCAGGAGGGGGGGGCACCACACTGCACCTGACACACATGGGCACCACACACCCTTGAGAGCTGTCATGGCGTGGTGCCCAGTGCCCCCCCCCCCCCCCCCCCCCCCCCACAGTCATAATGTTGCCAATATCTGTGCGTCTTGCTGCTGACCACCTAACTCTGATGCTTTCACCCCCCCCCTGGCAGGATAAGACAGCCCACAACCATCATGAGCGTGCAAGAACCGGAGGGCGATCGCCTGTGCTGCACCCCCTCACCATCCATGAGCAGAGGGCTCTGGACCTCACTGGGGGAGCCGCCACCTGGGGAGGTAGCGCCATGCCAGATCGGAGGCACAGTACCAAGTGAGACTCCCTTGCCTGGTTACACTCCCTCAGCCCCTCACTCCCCCCCCCCCCGCCCTCCCTCACACTGCCCCCTCCGCCCCCCCCGCCCTCACACTGCTCCCTCCACCCCCGAACCCCCCCCCCCCCCCCCCCCTCCGCCGCCCTCACACTGCCCCCTCCCCCCCTTCACTCTCCACCCCCTCACACCCGACTCCGCGTGTCTAATGATACATGCTTTGTGTATTCCAGGGCCAGCAGCCGTTTTAACTTTTGGTTGGCTCTTAATTCGTAATTTGCTGCGTTTTTTTAACCTTTGCTCTAGAGTTGCCAGGTATCTTTGTGATACCGCCACGAGGTTCAAGTACTGATCAATAACTCAACACACCAAATTAGTAAGATTCAAATCAAAACCCATTTATTATATACAGTAAGTCACTACTTACGCATATAACTCTACTTTCTAGACTATTTCTATCACTAAAAGGCCTATACTTAGCTTCGGAATGGCCCACCAGGTCAGGGGAACAAATGGCCTTTCGTTCAGGTCCTGAGTCGGCAGGATTCAAAAGCTGGTATGGACTTGTAGCTAGGAGCGCCTATCTCGTTGCGTGCGTTGACTGGAGACTTACTTGGTTGATGCGGCAGCTTAGGCAGTTCACTCTCAGGGGTTGATTTGCGTTGTTGAGTGACCCTGCCAAGAAGACAGATTTGAACTTGGGGGCTCTACTTTCTAGTCCCCAGGGGCTTCACGCCGTTCGGGGCAGACCCCATATCTGGTTCCAAGTGACTGGACTACGTTCTGATCACTTGGATCGATTTCTCCAATACTGGAGTTGTTCCCTGATCGCTGGGCGGTCCCCGAGTGTCCGTTGGCCTTCCTTTGTCTTGGCTCCTGCTGGCGCCGAGGAGTCTGGCTTGGCCTTATTCACCTTAAATGTTTTCATTGTACCCGGGGATCGCTCATTAGTATGCAGATGGCTGAGAGTTTCAGTGCTGTCTGGACTTTTGCAAGTTCTAATACACAGGATTTTTGCACTTGCTAGTTTTTGCCTGTGTTGGCTGAATTTCCCTGTAGTCTTTGCGGATCTCCATTTTAAGTTGGGAAGTGGCCAACCCAGGTGGCTACACAGCCGATCGTCCTGGAACATCTCGGAGAAGCCACCGCCATCCAGGTCCAAGTTCATCCGCCCACAAGGACGCACACCAGGGAGGGGAAGGAAGATGGACAGGAGGGCCCTCGGAGGCCGGGGCACAGGAAGCGGACGCACAGAGGACCGACAGAAATCACACTGATGAACACAGGATGGACAGTCAGGACACGGATGGCCATGAGACGGATGAAGAGAGGATGGAGAGTCAGGACAGTGACGAACAGAGGACAGAGACACTGGACAGTGAAGTACAGAGGACGGCCAGACAGATGGACAGACCGGACACGGCACCTCACATGGGCCTGGGACAATGTCCATCTGTCCAAGGCTCGACCCAGGAGACCCCAGACCTGGGGTCCGATTAGCACATGGACCTTGCGTCACTGCTGTCACCCACACCCTCCACCATCGCAGATGCACATTAGTGATGATACTTCTGGGACACTGACTGGTGCGCACAACACAGCTGAACCAGTACAGCAGGTCGATGTAGGAGCAGCCGAGGGGCTGGACGGTCGGAGGGCAGGCCAGGCTCTGCACCCAGCTGCCGCCCAGACGGTTCCCGGACTTACCAGACCCACCCACAGACCCGTTGCTTTTGGAAGCCCAGGGAGTGGACAACGGGATGACGGCCGCCTTCCAGCATCTGCAGATGCAGGTGGAGGAGTCCATCCACGTCCAGGATCAGGGAGTGGTGCCGGTCATGGCTGCCACACAGGCCGACACCGCATGGGTGGCGTCCGCAGTGGAGGTAATGGGGGCAACGGTTTCGGCCATGGGTCAGATTCTGCAAGGCGTGGGGCTTCATGTGCACGCGTCATCAGTGGCCCAGGACAGGGCTGCCCTCTCACAGGCAGGGGCAGCCATGTCCCAGAGCCAGCTGGACATTGCCGCCGCGCTCCGAAGTCTGGCCCAGTCTCAGCAAGCCATCGCTGAGAGCATCGGCGGCCTTGCAGACGTGCTGGATGACGTTGCACAAGCCTAGCGGGAGGTTGCGCAGTCCCAGACAGGGATGGCGCACTCCCCGAGCTCCATCGCTGCGAACGTTCAGACCCTGGTCGATGCCACAGTGGGCCTCCAGGACTGGCAGCGCCAGGTGTCGGTGGTGCCACGGCACTGGTCTCCGCTCGCACCACCATCCCAAAGTGAGGCCCGGGGGCCACCAGGCTCACCGAGGGAGGGGGTGGGTCTGGGGCCTGTCCCGGTGACTCCAGCAAGGGAGGTCCCGGAACACGGACTCCCCCCGTTCCGTCCCTGGTACATCTGGTGGGCAGCGGGCAGAACAGGGTGGCACCACACCACCCAGCACGCCCGCCGAGCAGCCTGGCCCATCCAAGACGGGCCGCCCCAGGAAACGTGTGCCGCCGGGGAGCCACGTCGCAGGGCAGGAGTCTCAGCAGTCCGCCTCCACTCCTGCTGTACCGTCTGGGGAAAACACCAAGCCGTAGTGCTAGGGCCCGTGAGGCAAAAAATTTAGACACGTAGTCAGTTGGCACGGGTGCAGGGCACAGCTTAGTTATAGGGGCTAGGGCACGCAATTAAAGTCACTGTTACACCAAACCTAGATGCCTCTGTGCTACGTCCGGTGCCCAAGGGGTCGTGAAGGGGACCGAGTGGCGCTGGGGTCAAAGTTCGGTACAAGGGTGAGGCCGGGTGTGTGTTCCCCACACACACCCCAAACACCCAGTCGTCCTCGGCACACCGACGGCAGCTACCCCACATGGCCATGTGATGGAGTGTTCGTGACGCATACAGGGACTACGGAGGTGGAGGGTGTAGTTGTGGCCATGAGTCAGACATTGTCTAACGATCCTGAGCTCAAAGCTCATCGCAGAGCGGGTTGTCATCATTCAACATGGCACTGATCACACCCGCTTACACAAGCAACTGTGTGAGACCATCCTGCTGTGCCGCAGGTGTAAGGTGCTGTGAAAGTGGTGTGGGAGCTAGGGTTGTCGGATGGTGCGGGAGGTGGGGGGTGCTGATGTCGTGCCTGTGCCACCCCCCCTCTTGTGCAGATGCGTCGCCCTCATCGGGCTCCCCCTGTCCCTCGAACATGGCTGGGATGTAAGATTGCGCCAGTATAAAGGCATCATGCACACTGCTGGGGTGCATTTCCATGGAGTAGGTCCCCTTTCTGTTCATGAACATGTCCCTGTTCTCTGATGGTGGATGCATGGCGATGTGCACCCCATCAATCACCCCCTGGACCATTGGTATCCTGGCCACGGAGGCGAATCCCGCTGCCCAGGCATCCTGGTGTGCGCGGTCCTCTGGAAACTGGATGTACCGGTCGGCGATGGCATACAGGGAGTCGGTTACTGCTCGGATGCACCGGTGCCCTAGAGATACCGGACAGGTCCCCATTCGGCGCCTGGAACAACCCCGTCGCGTAGAAGTTGAGGGCTACCATCACCTTGACGGTCACCGGGATAGCATGTCCTCCCCCCATTCCACGTGGTGCCACGTGTGCCATGAGGTGGCATATATGTGCGACAGTCTCCCTACTCATTCGGAGTCTCCTCCTGCATGCCCTGTCCGGCAGGTCCTCGAACGACATGCAGTGACGGTACACTTGAGGCCTCATGGGGCGCCACCGGCCCCGATCCGATCAACCCCCCCCCCGCAAGCATGCCGGCACCCTTCCCCAAAACCCCTCCCCCCGCCAGCACCGGCCATGGACGCCACAACATGCTGCCTCAGAGAACGCCGGCCGCTCACCTCCTCAGTCCGCATCGTCAGCCAGCACGATTGGCTGATGAATTTATTTAGCAGGGATGAACGGTGACGGCGTGACCGGGACTTTGGCCCATCCGGGCCGCTGAATAGCGGGGGGGCTCAGAGAATCGCTATACTTAGCACCGCGGGCGATTCTCCGGCAGGCACGGCGCCGACCTCGATGACGCCGTTCTCGTTGGGAGAATGGCGGGACGGCGTCGCGCGAAAAATCGGCGCGACCGCCGATTCTCCCAAACGGCGCGGCTTGGGAGAATCCCGCCCATGACATGAGAGTTAGGACAGAGTTTTGGATAACTTAGGACACCGGCATGTAGAGCTTTGGGTACCTGGTCCAAACTTGACTCCCCACCACCAGGTCCAAGGCATGATGGAGTGATGAAAGATGTGAAGGAAGGTAATCTGACTGTTTTTCTTCCGCAAGACAAAGAAAACCTAAAAAAAAAAGACAGTAAGAGAACATGTCAACCCAACCAAGCAAGTGTCTTGAACAGAAAGAAAATTTGAAGCACGATTATTCTGTTCAAACCGGGTCGAAGCAATGAGATTCAGTTTCTTAGATTAAAACATGGACCTGCTTAGATTCATTATTGGTCTCACCCTGAAGTATAAAACTTTGTTGTGGAAAATTGGCAGATGTAACAATGATTTCTTAATTCATAATGTCTCACCCCCATTTAACCTTCAACATGTACAAGTTAGTGTTTTCATTTAAATTCAACAAAATTAGTGATATGGTGACAAGATACTGATGTTCGCACGACCTACAATCACAATGAGTGCACAGCTTCACCAACCAATCCCCAATCTAACTACACAAGAGTTTTGGGGGAAATGTGATGGGTTGCTGTTTGATGGCAAGATGAATATTTGATCTGGCAAGCCTTCCATTTCTCGTACAGCCTCTCATTTTCAAACACAGGTGAGCAAAGAGCTAAATGATCAGGGAAAAGAATACTAGATGGTTTCCTATTGCCTTCCGCATGTGTACTCTTAAGAAAGCACAAGTCCTCTTCCCAAAGGATCCGCTGCCTGCAAGCAGCCATTGTCCCTCGGTTCTAGCACTTTCACCACTAAAGGTTTACTGGTTCCACCATTGGGCGTGGCTCAAAATCCAGTTGCCACAGGCTCAGGTAAAGACCATCCCTTCCATTCTCTCCCATTAAATAAGAAGTCACCAAGTACTACACCATCAAAAAAGGACATTTAGAACAAAAGTAAGAGATTAAATTGGGGGTAACTTGGGCGTGCTTTGGACACAACCAACCAAATTCAAAATTTACACTGTAATCGCTGGTTGAGTGATGAACAATTTTTTTTTAAAAATCAAGTGGTCACAATCTGGAATACAGTGCCTGAGAGCAGGGTTAAGACAAATTCAAATGTGGCTTTTGGAAGGGAATTGGATAAGCACCTGAAGAGAATTTTTAAAAAATGTTTTTTGTTTTTTAAAATCTTTGTAGGGACACAGGGAAAAGGTAGAGAATTGGAACTAGCTAAATTGCTCTTCCAGAGAGCTGGCAAAGACATGGGGGCGGGGGGGACCATTTGAGTGTTTTTTTAAATTGCTCATCACTCCAAATTAGAAATAGTTCTCTGGGGGATTTACATTTTCCATTTAACTTCTGGGTACTCAAGAAGTGGATTGCCAGTAATTTTTTTTCCTGATTTGACGATGGGCTGAATGGTTGCAGGCAATTTGTGTCCTTGCTAAATTTTGCATCTCCTCGAAGGCCTGCAGGCAAGTACAATTAGCATTTACTCCCAATAGGGTTTTGTGAACCAGCCGGCCTATTTCGAACACATTTGTTTAACTATGTAAAAGTTTTGCACTGAATATAAATGGCACAATACTCTGCAATCTTTTGCACTGAAAGCATGAGCAGAAACATGTAGGAATGTTTCCAGACAAAGATTAATAGAATGTGGATTGCATTCCATAGAAGGTGACTAGTAGAGGGGTTAACCATTGGAGGAAAAATATTAAAATGGCAGGGTGATAGAATTAATTCTAATTTGTAGCAGGCACTGATATAAAGGCATATGATTGGAGATTAATATTTGCAGAGGGAATCATACTTACCGTATCAAACAGTTCAACAAATTTGGAAAATAAAAACAACCATGCCACACGCACCATCTGGGGATGGAAGAAAACACCAGATTTAGAGTACGCACATAGAAAGTACAACCAGTTGAAATCGGAACCGGCTTCAGGGGTCAAAAGACTATCCTGCATCACAAACCAAGGAGTCAAGTCATAGGAGCAGTAATTATTATTATTTTTTTAAATTAAACATTCCACCTCTCCTCAGCCCCAGAAGGCCAGTTATTCAAATAATCTACACAAGAAAGGGTTGTTTGATTAACAGTCAAGAACCAGTCAGAAAGTCACCATAGTTTCCTTTTTGAGAGAGCACTGACTGGTGGTGACCTGAGGATCAGCACACCTCTGGTTGGGAGGGGGTTCATGAATAATCTCAGCTGTTCAGGAATTGAACCCACATTGTTGACGTGGCTCTGCATCACGAACTAGCCATGCAGCCAACTGAGCTAACCGACCAGTTACAAACCATCCAATGGACAACAAAGAATCTCTACACTTTCCAGTTTGTTGTGAGTTAGCAAGTGCCTGGATTTGTCCAATGCGAGGTGGTCCAATGAGAAATTTCCTAGAATACTTATTAAGCTGTATTTTCTTGCAATCAAAATGCATGAAGCAAGATATTCTTAAATGGAATATTACACCTACATAGGAAATATGATTTGTTTTTTTATGCCTACTTTCCCAATACCACAGTTTCTACTTTTGAGGCCGAATGGATCAAATATGTTTCCATGTCTGTCTGCTGATCATATAAATGTAAAAAAATGAAAGTTGGTGCCAGTGCAGTTGGTGACACCAAGTACTGGAAATCTGAAGTAACAAAGTGCTAAAGAATGCACTCAGCACTGTTGTAATAGGTCTTTGACTGGGCTGTGTCAGTGGTGTTAAGCTCCAGACTAAAGTGAAATGGAGGCTGGATCATGACTCTTCCAAAGTAATGACATGCTGCTATCCCTTAAAGGTATACTACAACAAGAACGTCAGGCAGTGTATCTAGAGCAGTGGTTTTCAACCGGCATCTGTAGAACACTGGTATGTCAAAATCAATGCAAGACATATCGTTTCATCTTAAAACAATATACAATCCAACCAAAACCAAAATTACAAAATCAAAAAATTCCAAATGCAAGTGGCCATTGGGAGAAATGGAGATGATTAGTGACTAGTCCTCACAGAAATCAAGCAATGGCATTTGCACGCTTTTTAAAAAATTGATGAGACAAAGCAGACACAAGTAAGATGACCGTAACCACATTTTTTTTGATCCCCGATCAAAGAAGAAAAGTTTGATTCCTCTGCTTTCAATCATTGATGAAACAAACACAAAAATGCATAAACTCGAAAGGTAGGAGTTCAGACGTCTGAACAGAGTGCTGTGTGTGGAACAGGCTTAGGGACATGAATAGTTAGTTCTGTGTCGAGCAGATTCTGAAAATGTGGCTTGTGCTGTCGAAGATGGCGTATTCTGTGGTGTTTGATCTTTACTTTAGCACCTGTGCTGCAATGGATTGGATTGGATTTGTTTATTGTCACGTGTACCGAGGTACAGTGAAAAGTATTTTTCTGCGAGCAGCTCAACAGATCATTAAGTACATGAGAAGAAAAGGGAATAAAAGAAAATACATAATAGGGCAACACAACATATACAATGTAATTACATAAGCACTGGCATCGGATGAAGCATACAGGGTGTAGTGTTAATGAAATCAGTCCATAAGAGGGTCATTTGAATCAATGGCTGATCCAATTGTGGCCTCATCTCCCTTACTGATCATTTCTATGGATCAAGAATGTTAATTAGCCACAGGAGAAACAGAAAATAAACAAAAAAATTGGATCGGGGAAGTGCAAAAGAAAAATATTACATTTTTTTTTTTTAAAATACACAAGTATGGGAAGGGGATTTTTAAATACATGAACTTCCAGAAGACCAATTCCCTCATTGAAGACTTAAAATGAAGGGCAAGTTATAGAACATACAGTGCAGAAGGAGGCCATTCAGCCCATTCAGTCTGCACCAACCCACTTAAGCCCTCACTTCCACTCTATCCCTGTAACCAATAATCCCTCCTAACCTTTTTTTGGACACCAAGGGCAATTTAGCATGGCCAATCCACCTAATGCACGTCTTTGGACTATGTGAGGAAACCGGAGCACCCGGAAGAAACCCACACAGACATGGGGAGAACATGCTGACTCCACACAGACAGTGACCCAGCGGGGAATTGAACCTAGGACCATGGTGCTGTGAAGCCACAGTGCTAGCCACTGTGCTGCTCATATAGATCATATTAGTGGGAGTGGTAAGAGAGGAGATGAACAAGGATGTGACTAGGTGGATATTTTGGGGCCTTATCCATCACTTTTTTTTTTTAAAACAATTTATTAGATGACCAATTGGAAACTTACAACCAAAATTTGCTCATGACGATGATGGGCAGCTAAAACTAGATTACATATCCAATAGAGAAACAAGTTGGAGGAGCACGGTGACACCCAGGGTCAGGTCAACAGAGATGGTAATTGGGCACAAATCTAAAATTACTCAGGAATGGGAAAATCAAGTTAATTCATTTCCATAGACGCTACTGATGGAGAGCAAAGGGATAAAGCCCATGATGTAATCTCTAAATTGTTCTATTCAATAGTTACTCAGTTCAGAGTTAAATTAATTAAATTAGGCACGGAACACATTTGATCAACATAAAAATTAATTAAAAACTGGCATTGAACCAGTGAGCTGCAAATCAACTTTATTTCAATGCAGTCACTATTCCATTAAATAAAGACCCGATGGGGTTGCCACTGAGCTGCTTGCCTGGCTACCAGAGCTGGTTTGTGAAGCAGAGGGACACCAGTCTTCAATGGTGTCAGAGTTCCCAGAAGAGCCGTTTCCACACAAAGCTGCAGGTCCCTCAAAATTGAGCTGCTTTAGAAGGTTTAAAAAAAAAAAATACACAGAATAGCTTTTACCATGATAGCCTTGTCCACTTGTGGTGCATGCCTATCACCATCCCACATGATTTTTAGGGTGCAGGGGAGGGGTATTCAAAACAGCAGCAGAGGTAATGTTTATTGCAGTAGCCAAGGCATAGGGGAGTTCCAAGGGAAGATTCCGTGGCCAGATGGATGTGATACACAAGACAAATTTGAAATCTCGAACGCAAGCGAAAGAAACAGACAGAAAACCCAGTATTGTCCGAAAAGCAGTTTGAAAAGGCAAAAAAATACATAAAGATCACCGCCAATAAGTTTAGAACAGGCATTATGAGAAGGTAGGGGGGGAGGGGGGGGGGGAAGAGAAAGAGGGTTGATTTATGGAAAGGGGATTAGAGGAATAGGTTTTTTTTCCCACCCTGGAGGATGGTGGGATTCTGGAACTCACTGCCTGAAAAAAAAAAGTGGTAGAGGCACACACATGGGGAGAATGTGAAAACTCCACACGGACAGTGACCCAGTCAGTGCTGGGATCTCAGTGTTGTGAGGCAGCAGTGCTAACCACTGCACCACCGTGCTGCCCCCAAACACAATTTGAATTACTATCAACGGCTAAGGTGTGGGCCAGCTGATGTTCGAAGGGTGTATTTGGTGAACAAGGCGGCCAGTCGCCTTTTAGCTCAAAGGCGGAGGTCGTAGGCAGCTTCTCGGGAGATTGCACAGGAAGGGACGCGAGTGACTTTTTGGTTTCCGCCCCACCCAAAAGGTCAATGTGCCTTGTGAAACATTTTATTGAAATTTCTATAAATCGCAGCCCACAGAGTTTGGCCATGAAGAATCAGAGTGCCCAGAATTCGGAAATGTTTTGGGTTGATGCAGATGGGTAAATCACCTGGGTCCTGATGGTTTCCCATGAATTTTATAAGTTTGCAGAACAATGGTCCCTATAATACACAGAAACATACATGGAAAATAGAAGCAGGAGGAGATGTTGGCCCTTCAAGGCTGCTCCTCCATTCATTATGATCATGGCTAATCATCAAGTTGAATACCCTGATCCTGCCTTTCTCCCCTTTTCCCCTCCCCCTTCACCACAAGAGCTATATCCAACTCGAAATTGCATAAATGTTCTGGCCTCAACTACTTTTGTGATAGTAAATTTCACAGGTTCACCACTCACTCTCATGGGTGAAGAAATTTCTCTTCACCTCAGTCCTAAAAAGGTTTAGCCCTTAACCTCAAACTATGACCCCAGTTCTGAACTTCCCCCACCATGGGGAACATTTTTTTGAATTTACCCCGTCTAATCCGGTTAGAAATTTAATCTACCCTGTCTAATCCAGTCAGAATGAAACGTTAGTAGATCCCCTCTCACTCTTCTACTAAACGCCAATGAATACAATCCAACCGATTTAGTCGCTCATATTACAGTCCCACCATACCAGGAATCAGCCTGATAAACCTTCACAGCATTCCCTCCGTAGCAAGAACATCCTTCCTCAGATTTAAGGACACCAAAACTGCACATACTACTCATAAAAACATCCCTATTCCTATACTCCAATCCTCTCGCTATGAAGGCCCACATGTCATTTGCTTTCTTTTCTGCCTGCGCACTTACTTTCAGCGACTGATACACAAGGATGCCAAGGTCTTGCTGAGTATCCACCTCTCTCAATTTACACCCATTAAAATAATAATCTGCCTTCCTATTTTTGCTACCAAAGCAGAACCTCATTTATCCACATATACTGCATCTGCCATACACATGCCCACTCACTCAGCCTGTCCAATTCCCAGAGAAGCATCTCTACATCCTCCTCACGGCTCACCCTCCGACCCAACTTTGTATCATCTGCAAATCAGGAGATAATACATTTAGTTCCCTCCTCCAAATCATTAATATATAACGTGAACAGTTGGAGTCCTAGCACAGATCCCTGAAGTACCCCATTACTGCTAACTCCTGTCTGCTAACCAGCTTTCTATCCATCAAGACACTACCCGTAATCCCATGCTGGGACTTGGTCGAAAGCCTTCTGAAAGTCTAAATAAAACACATCCACCGGTTCACCCTGGTCAACTCTACTTGTTACATGTTCAAAGAATTCTAATAGATTTGCCAAGCACAATTTCCCCTTTTGTAAATCCACACTGACTTTGTCTGATTACATCACTGCTTTCCAAATGCTGTGCTACGAAATCCTTTGGACTCTAGCAACTTCCCCACTAGCGACTGGTTTATAGTTCCCGGTTTCTCTCTACCTCCCTTTAAATAGCGCAATTATATTAGCTACCCTCCAATCTGTAGGACCCATTCCAAAGTCCAAAGACTTTTGGAAAATGACCACCAATGGATCCACTATTTCAAAGGCCCTTTCCTCAATTACTCTGGGATGAAGATGAACAAGCCCATAAGATTTACCCACCTTCAATTCCATTAATTTTTCCCAAACCATTTCTTTACCAATACTAATTTCCTTCAGCACATCTTCCTTTACAGAAGCAAAAAGTACAAATTTAGTTCTCAGCTATGTTTGTTCCCCATTATAAACCCCTCCCCGCTTGACTGAAAGGGGCCTACATTTGTTTTTCCATCTTTTTCTCTTTACATACCTATAGAAACTTTTATAGTCAGTTTTTATGTTCCCCACTAGTTTACTTCAAATTGTATTTTCCCCTACTTAAAAATCAATGTCTTGGGCCGTCACCTTGAATTTTAAACTTTTCCCAATCCTCTGGTCTATTGCTTGTTCTTGCTAATTTGAATGCCTCTTCAAATCGTAATATCATCTCTAATTTCCCTTGTAAGCTATGGTTTGACCAGTTCTTGCTACTTGTGCCAAATAGAAATAAAAAAACGTTTTGGAGTTCCCCTATTTTCCTTGAATGATTGGCATTGCCCTTCCTTTCAATAATGTTCCCCAGCCAACTCTCGTCTCGTACCACCATAGTTACCTTTATGGAGATTCAGGTCCCTGGTCTCAGAATCAGCTACCTCACTATCCACTTTGATAGAATAGTTGTATCATATTAATGTCACTCATCCCCAAGGGTTTTCTCAACTAAATTGCTAACTAATCCGCTCTCATTGCATAACACCCAGTCTAAGATGGCCTGTTCCCATTGGTTCCTCAACATATTGGTCCAGGAAACCCTTCCTGTATACACTCCAGAAATTCCTCTATTGTACAGAGACTAATTTGCCTCACCTCACCCAATCCACAGGCAGATTAAAAATCACCCACAATCACAGATGATGTTCCTTTAATCACATGCATCTCCATTTTCCCAGTAACCTCATTGCAGTGTTAATGTAAGCCTACTTGTGACAATAATAAAGATGATCATTTCCTATCTAGTGCTATTCCCAACATTACAGTTTGGTGGTCTGTATATAGTCAATCATGTTCATGGAGGATAGAATATAAGAGACCAGCCAGAAGAGTAATGAAGGTCACATTTAAGAGGTAATGAATGCATAAATGAGTGTTTCAGCAGCAGAGGAGATAAGAATCGGGGCAGGAGGGTGGGATATTGGGCACGAGGTGGATAGAGGTCACTTCAGAGGAGACAAAACGGTACAGGGTGAAATATTCAGCAAACCTTCTATAAATCAGACCATGAAAAAACTGTTAAAAGAACATTAGAACAACAGCAAAAGGTTCAATACTTACTCGAAGAGCTGTGGGGCTATTTGAGTAATCCACTGGATCACACTGGAATGTATATCCTGTAGCCCAACCAGCCATCAAAAACTGTGGGAAGAAAAAGAAAGTTCCGGATTAACAAAAAAAAAAAAAAGAATAGACAACCATTTAATTTCTCAAGAACATGACAAAGAAATAGGAGCAGGTCGTATGGTGCAAGCCATCATTTAACACAATCATGACTGATCTGGTCTTGGTCTGCTCGAGTTACACCTGCGCTGCCCTATAGTTCAAGAATTTCTCACTTCTGTTATGGGCCAGGGTTTAGAGAACCCCAAAGTGTATCATGGAGTTCACCTGACCCACAACTTTTATTAGATTGTGGTATCGGGAGCACACGGCCCACGCTACAGGTGTGGTAGAGCAGAAATGGAAAAGTATTTTTTTAAGCAAAACAATGTTTATTCTATGAACTCCAGTTCATTTTTAAAAACATAGTGAACATCTTAGCAACCGTTAATTCAAATACAACCCCCAAATAATACAACACTAAGTAATCCTTTAAGCTTTCCTTTTTACATCCATAAGACTTAAAACAGAATTTACCAGAAGCACATCAGGTTAAAGTCACTATTGTTATTAGTTTTAAATCACCAGGATCGATTTACAGTCTTTAGATTAGAGAGACTCTAATACACCTTCTGGCTCTGACTGCAGCTATCCAGCTGTGAAAACGAAACTAAAACACCCCTGCAGCAAACAGCTTAAAACAAAAATAAAAAGCTGACAGACAGCCCAGTTCCACCCACTATGATATCACTGCAGTAGTAAACACCCATTTCTTAAAGGTACTCTCACAGGACACCTCCCCCCAAGAAAAAAAATAATAAACCATCAACTTCAAGATGGTTTCATTTTTCACTATCCTTTAAGAAATGCACACAGTAAATATACTTTTTTGTTTCAAAAAACAACACACGCAAACAGGTATAATAATATAGTCCACTTTTTTTCCCGTTTTTCTTCCTCCAACTGAAATCCTTCTCGATTGACAGTCTCTTTGAATAAGAAGGTCTCTGCACGATCCGTCCATTTCTCTACGCCTCGGCATTTCAGTCAGATACTTTTCCATCTGAGAGTCCCTTGTAATTTTCCAACACAGGAGCATTGGTTATTACAGCTTTTAGGCAGTCAAATGCCTGTTGAAACTCTGTCCACTGAAATTTGATGTTTCTTCAGCAAGTCCATCAGTGGCGCAATCACGCTACAAAACATTTGCACAAATGTTCGATCAAATCCACTCATGCCAAGTACTCGCAGTATTTCCCTTCGTCTTGCGGGTATCGGAAACTCCTCAATAACTGTTGGTTTCACATCCCATGTGACCATTCGACCCTGTCCGATTGTATGGCCAAGGAAATTGACTTGGGCTTTTCCAAATTCAGTTTTGGCTAGGTTTACCACCACAAACCCGCCTCCTGAAGTCGATCGAATAACTCCATTTGATGTTTTTAAATGTTCTTTCCATGTCTGGCTGAAAATTTCCAGATCGTCGATGTATACCACACAATTAGGTACTCCTGAAACGACTTTGTTAGTTAACCGTTGAAATGTGGCTGGGGCGATTTTCATGCCAAATGGCATAACTTTGAATTGGTATATACCATCTGGAGTCACAAAAGTTGAAATCTCCTTTGCCCTTTCGGATAAAGGTACCTGCCAGCAACCTTGAAGTAAATCCAGTTTGGAAATAAAAACGGATTGTCCCACTTTTTCAATGCAATCCTCCAAACGTGGGATAGGATAAGAGTCCGTTCTTGTAACCGCATTAACCTTTCTATAGTCCACACACAATCGTTGGGTACAGTCTGGTTTTGGTACCATCACTATGGGCGAGCTCCATTGGCTGCAACTCACTTCAATTATGCCATTTTTAAGCAAACTCTCCATCTCTTTGTTAACCTGTGCCAATTTTAAAGGGTTACGTCTATATGGATGTTGTTTGATTGGAACAGCATTTCCCACATCTACATCATGTATAGCCATTTTAGTACTTCCCAATTTATCTCCACAAACTTGCCCATGTGATATCAATAACTCTTTCAGGTCAGTCAGTTTTTCTTCTGGAGGGTAACCCCAATTTTTAAGAACATACCTCAAATTAAATTGGAAAATGAGTATGTCAAATTCAGTCATCTGGATTTGGTTCGTCACTCGAGTTAGAATCATTAAAACCTCCTTTTTCTCTCCTTCCCTTTCAAAGTACCTTTTAAGCATATTTACATGACACACTCGGGTGAGTAGTCTTCCTTCTATCTGGTGTTTTTACCACATAATTCACTTAATTTCCTTTCAATCTGATAAGGTCCACAAAACCTTGCTTTTCACCTACCACTGGTAACAACACTAAAAACTTTATCCCCACTGGCAAAACGTTGGATTTCTTGTCCGCTACCCGTTCACCACATTTTGTGCAACTTTCAATGTTGTCTAGCCAATTCACCTGCTCCATTTAATCGTTCACTAAAATTTGACACTTAAATCCAATAGTGTAATTTCCGATTTCTCACCCACCAATTTTTCCTTAATCAATTTAAGTGGTCCTCTTACCTCATGACCAAAAATTAGTTCAAAGGGACTAAATTTGGTTGACTCATTAGGTGCATCCTTAATTGCAAACAGTACGAATGGAATTCCTTTATCCCAATCCTCTGGATAATATGGACAATAAGCCCTCAACATGGTCTTTAATGTCTGATATCTTTAATGTCTGATGCCATCTTTCTAATGCTCCCTGCAATTCTAGATGGTCTGATGCCACCTTTCTAACGCTCCCTGCAATTCTGGATGGTACGCAGTTGATTTAAATTGTTTTATTCCTAAGCTATCCATAACTTCTTTGAATAACCTGGAGGTAAAATTCGATCCTTGATCCAATTGTATTTCTGTGGGTAGTCCATATCTAGTAAAGAATTTAAGTAATTCCTCCACAATCTTTTTAGCTGTAATATTACACACTGGAATGGCCTCTGGACACCTAGTAGACACATCCATTACAGTCAAAAAGATATTGATTCCCACTTTGTGTTTTAGGAAGCGGTCCTACGCAATCAATTAGGACCCTTATAAAAGGTTCCTCAAATGCTGGAATGGGTATTAAGGGTGCTGGTTTTATCGCTGCTTGAGGTTTCCCTATCACGTGACAAATGATTGACAAAATCTAACTACATCTTTATGTTGTCCAGGCCAATAAAAATGTTTCTGGATTTTAGCTAGAATTTTCCTTATTCCCAAATGGCCTCCCACTGGTATCTCATGTGCAACTCGAAACACCTCCTTTCCCACTTTTTCATCCACCTGCATATGTAAAGGTCTCCATTTTCTCATCAAGACATCACTTTTACAGTAATAACACGCTGGTATACACTCAGATTCCTCTTCTGTGTATGATTTCTGATACATCCGTTATTTCTACATCTTTCTGTTGTAACTCCACCAATTTTCCTGAACTATAAATATCTGCCTCATCCTCCACCTGTTCTTGTTCTTTTTCAACCATCTGATCAAAAATCGTTTCTGGCAATTGCACTAATCTTCACTCTTCAATTTCTCCTCATTTTAACCTGTCACTTTGCGACCTTGTTACTACACAATCTGGAAAAATCGCAGGATATTCGTCCTTCAACACTTCAGTTGTCTGATTTTCCACTGGCTTATCAACCACAGTAGGCATCACTCCCAACTGTGGTCCAAGCTATATCATTACCCAAGATAAACCGTATTCCTGGACAAGATAGTTTAACTATTACTCCTACTACCAGTTCACCACTCTTCACTGGACTTTCCAACCTTGCCTTATATAATGGAACACTACTCCTCTCACCTGGAATTCCACATATTACCACCTTTTCTGGCAACATTCTTCCCAAACTACATAACTCATCTATTACCATTAAAGATTGACTAGCTCCCGTATCTCTTTACCTGCTCCTCCTGATACACGAGTAAACTTTACCCCCACAAGTAAATTGAGATCTGGCACCTTCTTATCAATCATCTCTTGATCAGGCTGTACAATCTTTTGCCCCTCCTTCACTTCACTTGGGCTTTCCTTTACCACTTTAACAAACTCCACTGTCTTATCCTGTTTTACCACATCAGCCTTCCTAGTGCTTTTCTTCAACCACCAACACTGTGACTTTACATGGCCTAGTTTATTACAGTGAAAACATTTGAAACTTTACATTTCTTTTCCACCCTCCTGGATTTCTTTTTTAATCTGAGGTACACTCTCCTTATTATCTCCCATCAGATCACCTTTACCACTTGAGTATTTCTCATGTCCCCAGTTTCTATTCCTCACCGGCTGAAACTGATGTTGGAAACCAAGCTTTGATTTATGAACCAATTCATAATCATCTGCCATTTCTGCTGCTAATCTCGCAGTTTTAACCCTCTGTTCTTCCACACGAGTTCTCACATCATCAGAAATTGAATTTTTAAACTCCTCCAAAAGTATAATTTCTCTGAGAGCTTCATACGTTTGGTCTATTTTCAAAGCCCTTATCTATCTATCAAAATTACTCTGTTTGATCCTTTCAAACTCCATGTATGTTTGACCAAATTCTTTCCTCAAATTTCTAAACCTTTGTCTGGAAGCTTCAGGCACTAGTTCATATGCACCCAAGATGGATTTTTTGACCTCCTCATACGACCCAGATACCTCCTCCGGTAGTGATGCAAACACTTCACTAGCCCTACCTACCAGCTTTGTTTGAATCAGTAATACCCACATGTTCTGTGGCCACACATTTGTTTAGCTACCTTCTCAAATGAAATGAAAAAGGCTTCTACCTCCTTCTCATCAAACCTTGGACAAATTTAAATAGATCCTGACCAAGCCTTCGACTTTGACGCTATTTCTCACTATCCTCATCACTATCATCCAACTGTAAGTTTCCCTTTACGTCTGCCAATTTTAACTAACCATCATGTTTCATGGCCATTTTCTGAAGTTCAAACTCTCTCTCTATCTTTTTCCATGATCTGTATCTCCCTTTATTTTTGTTCTACTAGGGCTATTCTTTCTGTTTTTCTTTCTTCTCTCTCTTTTTCCTCTCTCTCTCGCGTATTCAAACTGCTTTAATTCTTTCTCATGTTCCATTTGTTTAATTTGCAACTGAACTTTTGCTATTTCCAATGAGTCAAACTGTATCCCAGGTAATTTTAAATGCTTAGCCACCGCCATAATTACCTCATCGTTTTGCATTTTGTCAGGTAATGTTAACTGCAATGTTTTTGCCAAATCTAACAGTCTGCTTTTAGTCTCTATCCGTAAGGTACTGCGTGTGACTGTCTCCACCCCCAAAAGCTTCAGAGCCTCTGAAAGAGCCATTGTCCACAACTCACTCCCTACTTAAACTAAAATGCCACACCTGAAAAGCAATCACAATATGCTCAAGCAATCACAATATGCTCACCCCTCACTGTCTTTAAGTTCACAAAGCCAATCCAATAGATAAGACTTTTATCCCCCTTGAGCCCCCAATTTGTTATGGCTCAGGGTTTAGAGAACCCCAAAATGTATCATGGAGTTCACCTTACCCACAACTTTAACTAGATTGTGGTATGAGGAGCACACGGCCCACTCTACAGGTGTGGTAGAGCCGAAATGGAAAAGTATTTTTTAAAGCAAAACAATATTTATTCTATGAACTCGGTTAACCTTTTTAAACATAGTGAACATCTTCGCAACTTTTACAGTCTTTAGATTACAGAGAGAGACTCTAATACACCTTCTGGCTGTGACTGCAGCTATCCAGCTCTGAAAACGAAACTAAAACACCCCCTGCAGCAAACAGCCTAAAACGAAAGTGAAAAGCTGACAAACAGCCCAGCTCCACCCACGACATCACTGCAGTAGTAAACACCCATTTTTTTTAAAGGTACTCTCACTACAGATATTTATATACACACCCATTTCTTAAAGGTACTCTCACATGACACTTCTAATCTCCATACTTTGCCCCATTTGCTGCTGAAACCCTCCATCTCTAGGAGGCGACTATTGGAGAGATTAGGTTTGTATCCACTACGGGTTCAGAAGAGCAAGAGGCAACATTGATTAAAATCTTTAAGATCGGGGATGTTTTGACAGGATGGATGTTGGAAAATCTGGAACTGGGGATCACCATTTCAAAGTAGAGTCACACATTCAATACAGATGAGGAACCTTTCTTTTGGGTCACGAGTCTCTGCTTCACATTCTACCCTCCATAATTTGCAACACTCATATGGCAAGCCCTGTTCCCTGATCTCCCCTATGGACATTTCCCAAACTAGTATCTGGTTAAGCAATGTCTAAATCACCATTTAGAGGTGGCAGCATATGGAGAAAATTGTAAAATCATGGACGCTGCTCGATTGAATGAAGGTGTTTGGCAAACTTATTAGGATACGATGAGCAAGGTGGATAAGGGAACTAATAGGTGTTGTGTAAGGTTCGCGATTTCTAAAAGGCATTCAATAAAAGGCATTGCATAAAAGTTTATTGCACAAGGCAAGAGCTCAGTGAGGTTGGGGGTGTAATCTATTGGCATGAAGATGGGATTAGCTAACAGAACAGTTGGAATAAATGGGTTAGTGAAGTGCCACAGGTACCACTGCTGGGGGCCTCAACTATTTGCATTCTAAATTAATTATTTCATGAAGGGACTAACTATTATACAGCCTAATTTGAAGATTAAAAAAAGGTAGGTGGTAAAGCAAGTTGGTGAGGAAGATATAAAGCCTGCAAAGGGAAATGGCAAGTGGGAAAAGTATAATCTTCAGAGATCATGCACTGTGGCAAGAATATACAAGTAACTTTTAGAGAAGAAAAAAATAGGGCGTGGCTACAAAATGTTGTTGAGGAATCTGGCTGTCTTGTGCATGACTCACAAAGGTTAATATACAGGTACAGCAAGCATTGGGAGCTTAAATGGAATGTTGGCCCTTTATTGCAGGTGAGTATTAAGCAAATGAACTTGTGCTACAACTGTACAGGACATTTGATGATGCCAACGGAGAGTACTCTGTGTAGTTTGTCATGTGAAGGAGGGATATACTTGCATTGGAAACAGTTCAAAAAGATTCACAGGGCTCATTCCTGCGTTGAAGGGGTTGTCTAAAGTTGAGCCTATACTCACTGGAGTTCAGAAGAATGAGAAGGGACTGTAATGAAACATTAGATTGGAGGGGAATTGACAGGGTAGATGCTGAGAGAATGTTACAGGGTTTCATTTCAGAATAAAGTGGCTGTCCATTCAAGATTATGATAGGGGTGGGTGGGAGGATTTCTTCTCGATCATCGGTTTAATTTACTACTCCTGAAAACTGGTCACTATATATTTGAAAAGTGGATGTAGATTCTCGAATGAGGCAAACACAAATATTTATGGGGATCAGGCAGGGAAAAATGGTCAGCCAGGATCTTATTAAATAGCCAAGCAGGCAGAGGGTCCATTCACTGGATCAGCTTGGATAGAAAGTCTGACTAGAAACAAACAAAAAAAAAAAGCCATAGATGTATTACTCTGGAGCTGCTCCATGACAGAGGAAGTTATTAACAAGCATGTGGCTTTCCAAGTGGCAATTGTTACAATTACATCTACAAATGTCACTGTAATAATTAGAATATAGCCATAGCCGTTCAATAATTAGAATATAGCCATGGTCTTTCAGATATCCTCCATGACGTACACTTTCATTCACGAGATATGGATTTATTATTCATCCCCAATTGCCTTAGAGATAGTAGTGACGTCACCACGGTAATCCACGTGTTGTAGCAACACCTCCAGTGCTCTTCACAAAGTAGATGTTCCAGGATTCTGACTCGACAAGAGTGAAGGAGCGGCAATATAGCTCTAAGTCAGAATGGTATGGGGCTTGGAGAGGAACTTGCAAGTGGTAATGGTCCCATACACCCCCGACTGCCCCTGTCCTTCTGGATGGTAAGAGAGAGTTCTCTGATTTGGAAGGCATTGTCAAAGACCCCGATATATTAATGCCCTCTTCAGTATTTAAGCATTTCCCAATATCCCTTTGCTCTCATTCCAGTGCATGACCCGCAGTTGCAAATGCTTTTATTTGTGTATGTGAAGAGCAAGCAAGAAACACAAAAGTGATCCAACTGTTATATCCCCGTCTCTTGTGATGTTATATCAATAGTGTGATACCCAGTTTCATTGTGGAGCCTCATGCCAGGATACCGCCTCAGTATTCTTGCCACAAAACTATAATATTCATTTATCATGAATGGTCAGCAGGTCTGTGGGGCAAAATATTCCTCAGCAAGGTGTGCAATCGCAAGACAATATTGCAGCAGCTTGATATCCACAAAGTTCACCATGAAACTAAATCAAAGAATTATTTGGATCAGGTGCCTAAAGTAACTCAGGCAGCATCAAGTGGATTAATTTGTGCATCAGCTTTAGAGATGTTCCAGTACTTGTAAAATCTTAAATGCAATTATACAGCACGATTGAAAAAAAAAAAAAGTGTTCAAAACGTTCAAGAACCTGCCTGCCATCTCAGCAGAGCTCTCCAACCAAACAAAGCAAAATAAATAAATACATACCTCATACACTATGTATATCGAAAAAAACACCAGAGCAAAGTTATAGACAACCATAATCTTTTTAAGGTCGAAGGGCTTCCTGCCATCCATGAGCCTGGGTCCTAGCGAGAGTACAAAATATACGTAGAACAAAAGGATAGTAGTCATAGGGACTGGAGATACCATTAGGGGATATTCTTCAATCCTTGGATCTGCAGAAGAGACATATGGAGGAATTATAAGCACTTCTAAACCCTGCATCACAATCAATAATCAAATTTAATTTGTATTCTGGGCAATTAAAAGTTCCAGACAAAGGGGGGAAAAGTGTCAAATCAGAGCACGGGAAAGGTCCTTCGGCCCATCAAGTCTGCACCAGTCAAACAACCCAACTAGTCCAATCCCATTTAACAGCACTTAGCCCCATTGCCTTGCACACCTTGAGATCGCAAGTGCACATCCAGGATCTCTGCCTCCATCACCCTTTTTAGGCAGCGGGATCCAATCTCCCACCACTCAGCCTCAGTAAAAAAGGGTTTTTCCTCACATTTCCCTCCAAACCTCCTGCCTCTTACCTCAAATCTATGCCCCCTGGTCATTGATCCCTCCACAAAAGGGGGAAAGTTTCTTCCCGTCTACTCTATGACCCTGCTGCAACTTCCTTCCATTTGCTCATTTACTTCCCTGTCACAAAGCAGGGAGTCATACCGGGGAATTGGAGCAGCTCTTCTCAAGTGCTTCACTTGGCTGGGAAGGCAGACACTCCCCACCCCAGGAGTACTTTGCCCGAGACATGGACATACTGATTCCTCGATTGGAGATCAGCTAGTGCAGCACTGGGATAAAACCTAGTCAAACTCCTGGCCCTACTCGGCATTCTACCTTTCTGGTGCATTTAGCCACCAAAGCACTGGCAAGCTGCCCAGAATAAATTTTTTCTATTTATTAAAAGGTCCCTGGGATGCATTTTTGAAGTTGGTGGTCACTAATCCAATTGCTGACTTGACAGCTGTCATATCCCTTCATACCAAGTAGTCCATATTAGTTTTATTAATAATGCCAATTATGTTACACACTTCCAATCACTAATGGAGTAAGAAATCTTTTAGTCAGATCAGGCGCGACTCAGCAAGAATTTTTGTTGGAGATCATCAATACTGCTAAACAAATCCATCATCGAGATGCCAAACGCAAGAGGTTAGTGAAACTTCAGAAAACAATGTTCAACTTGAATGTCTCCTTGGAGCAAGTTAAATGAATCAAAATGTCTCACCTCCTTTCAGGAGATACTGATATATTTGGGCAGCTCGTGCCCCCACCGCTGCCAACATGGTTACGTCTAAAGTAGCACTTCCAAAGCCTAGGGACAAAACAAATAAGGCAACAATTATCGGAATGTACAATACAAATATGAAACTTACAGGGGGGGGAAATAAAAGGGACACTGAGCCAAAAAGGGGGAGGTGTTTTGAGAAGGAGGTAATGAGAATTAGGGCCTGGGCAGACAAAATGGTCGCTAGATAGCAAGGATGGAGAAATTTGAAAAGTAGCACATGAATTTTTTTCGTCTGCTTGGGGAAATGCAAGCAAAATGTAGGTATGAGCAACGGTTGAGGACTCTGGGTCTGTGCTCGTTGGAGTTTAGAAGGATGGGGGGGGGGGGGGGGGAAATCTTATTGAAACTTACAGGATACCGTGAGGAGGCCTGTGGAGAGGATGTTTCCATTTGTAGGAAAAACTAGAACCAGAGGACACAATCTCAGATTAAAGGGACAATCCTTTAAAACAGAGATGAGGAATGTCTTCAGCCAGATGGTGGTGAATCTGTGGAAGTCTTTGCCACAGAAGGCTGTGGAGGCCAAATCACTGCGTGTCTTTAAGACAGAGATATATAGGTTCTTGATTAATAAGGGGATCGGGGTTATGGGGAGAAGGCAGGAGAATGGGGATGAGAAAAATATCAGGCATGATTGAATAGCCGAGCAGACTCGATGGGCCGAGTGGCCTCATTCTGCTCCTATTTTTAATGGTCTAACAAACACAGGGATTTTATGCAAGATACAGGCAGCAGATATACTTCGATAATCTCAAGTTTATGGAGGGTGGATGTTGGCATGATGATCGCTTTGCAATAGTTAATTTGAGGCAATAAAAGGCTGGATGGCTGAGGCAGGGCAACATTATTTTGGAGGTAGAAGTGATGCAGGGTGGGAATATGGGATTGGAAGCTCAGCTCAACTTTTTCTTTAAAAAGTACTTTTTATTAGTTTCGCAAAAACATTGGGCAGCACGGTAGCATAGTGGTTAGCAGAGTTGCTTCACAGCTCCAGGGTCCCAGGTTCGATTCCCGGCTTGGGTCACTGTCTGTGTGGAATCTGCACATTCTCCCAGTGTCTGCGTGGGTTTCCGCCAGGTGCTCCGGTTTCCTCTCAGTCCAAAGATGTGCAGGTTAGGTGGATTGGCCATGATAAAGTGCCTTTAGTGTCCAAAAAGGTGAGCTGGGGTGACTGGGCTATATGGATTGGGGGGAGGCGTGGGCTTAAGTGGGGTGCTCTTTCCAAGAGCCGGTGCAGACTCGATGGGCCGAATGGCCTTCTTCTGCACTGTAAATTCTGGTCTTCTTCTGCACTGTAAATTCTATGATTGCCAAGGAATATCACCCTCATAACAAAATGTTTAGAGACTGGGTTATGTGAAGCAGATAGGCCCTCACTTTCAGCCCCCAGTGATTGATTACCACAACCATGCTGATTAATTTGTACATGTTGAAACAGGCTGGTGCATTGCTTCCACATCCTAGAATGGACCATGGTTCTACACTCACCACCTTGGACATGGCCTCGAAAAAGGCAGTCCGATAACAAGTCTGGGACATGCTGAGAACATGTGGGCGCGGCCAGCCAGGCCTCCGATACATTTATTTTTGTCTTCCACCACTGGGAAGAACCCACTCATGCATGTTCTGGTATGCCCAGTGCACCACCTTGTAGCTATGTTAGACTGAGCCCTGCACATGAGGAGTTTGCCCTATGCAATGCTTCAATCCAGATCCCTCACCCTATCCCCATGCCCAGCTCTTCTTCTCACTTCCCCAGGTGTCTCAGTGTCACCCGTATTACATCCAAGTTCCACGTAGTCTGTACAGAGTTGGCTCCATGTTCAATCTAGTATGATTAATTAATTTGTCTACTTTAGTGAGGCAACCTTGGGAGGGTGAAGTTGGAAGGGAAGAGCAACCTAGACAATACATTCATCTGGTCAGCACTCCGGCTAGGCAGAGCAGAAGTGAGTCCTATCTCTGTAGGTGACTGTGTAGACAGGAGGTACTTGGAAGAGCTGATGGTGTTCATCCATACGCTCACCATGGGAGCTTCACTCCCATACCGTTCCAGTACCATAGGCCTTCTCTACATCTAGGGAGATGATTACTTCTGATGTCTCCTCCCCGGATGGGGTCATAATCACGTTCAGCAGAGAACTGATCTTCTATGATCACAGCTGGGACGCAATTCTCCAGTCAAACCAGAGTCTTCACCAGGACTTGGCAATGTGATGGCTCTATATGACTCACACGGGATCAGTGATCGAGGCAGCAGGATCCGTGCGTGCGTGTGGGCCTTTCATGGAAGTCCACTGGGAATCGGTCTGGACCCAGTGGCTTCCCTGACTGCATGGAGTTGTCCAGACCCGGTGCTTTCCCTGACTGCATGGAGTTTGCTCAGACTTCTCCCAGTTCTAATGGCTCTTCCAGCCCTGGCCTTCTTTCCTCCCCCACCTCTGGTTATGTCCAGCCTGTCGAGAAGGGTCCTTCGAGCCAGCTCCCGGTAAAAGGTTGCAACGGTCTCATCGATCTTATCTGACACTGACAATTTATCATTCCCGTCCTTCACCTGTGGCTATCCCCTTGTGGCTGCCTGCTTTCTCAGCTTTTGAGTCAGCAGGCGGCTGGCCTGGTCTCCGTATTCGTAAAACATTCCCCCGCTTTCCCGGTGGAGAGCAGGTTAAAATTCCATTTGTAACTTTTTCCTCTCTGCCAGTAGTTCCACAGTCAGGGCTGCGGAGTAGCGCCGATCCACCTCCAGTATGGAGTCGGTTGTTGCCTAGCCGCCCTCTCCTTCCCCTCCAAGAGTGCCTTGTATGCCATTACTTGCAGTCCCTCCCATCTACAGGACCACGTGCTTCAGCCAGCTCAGAGCAGCTGGGCGACACAGTCAAGTTTCTGTCCTCTTGAGCACTCCGGTCGTCTGACAATCCTCAGATTTTGCTGGTGAGACCTGTTCTCCTGATCTTCCACCTTCCCCTCGTGTTCTCTGGGTTGCTTCAGCGAGGCAATCTGATCGCTCTGGTCTGTGGCCGCTGGCGATCCCTCTCGGTCCACCATATCATGCTCCTCATGTCTGCAGCCTGGATGTTCCCTCTCTGGACTCTCACTGCTTTTATCATCATTTCTTTCTGGCTCGGAGGCTGGTTTGAGGGCATTTCCTGGAGTGGCTTTGGTGTCCGATTTGTGTGTTATAAAAAGGGCCTAATTTGAAGTTTCCTTCCATGCCAGCACAGCTGCCGCCACCAGAGCTCTCAAGAAAACTGTTGCAAAGGGTGGAGGGAACAGCTGGTAGCATAGAGCAAATGGGCTTTATCATTGTATTTGGATGAATAGTGAGCAGTTCTATCATAAGAGGGCAAAGTCCAATAGGTGCTCGGTGTCCAGTCAGATATAGAGCAATAGATGGCGAAGGCATTCAGAAAGCATATGATGCTCAAACCTGCAACAGGTGGATTTAAGGAAGCAGAGGAGAGCCAGACCGGAATAGTGGAATGATTGGTGTCCAGTAAATAAAAACGGAGGCATGTGTAAAGTGGACAAAAAAGGAGGTTGGAAAAGAAATGGCATTGTCGATGAGAGGATGAGGATGATTGCAGGAATACCACCTACCAACAGGCCAGAAACAGATAACACTAGATAAACATTCTCGCTTGGAACAGAAGATAAGATAAATTACGGCTGCACGCCATAGATTACGGCGAAGTTTACTTATTAACAAAACCACCCAAAAACAAATACACAAAAAGAAAAGGAGACAAAAACTAAACTCCAACAGCGGAGGGTGACTCGCTTCTTAAAAAAGGAAATGAATGGCTTCCATTGTAGATAGAACCCCTCCACATGACCCTCTAATAGTGTACTTATAAGATTACCCAACCAAGCAGAGGTACTAGGCAGAGTAGGAGACTTCCACCCGAGCAGAACTCTGCAAGACAAAGGAGAGGACATCTATCTTCATCTCTAGCAATTCTGATGCCCCAAATATGGCCGCCAGCAGACATTGATCCAAATCTGCACAGAGTATCTCTGACATCTGGGGTTTGGCTTTGGACTGAGGGGAAGGGGAAGCCAAGTGTGTATAGATTTTATTTCAAATTTCAGGTTGTTTATTGTGCATGTGCATGCGTGTGCGTGTGGTGTGTTTTTGGGTTGGTTGATGGGAAAGGGTAGTTTACCTTTGTTCGCCTCGAGGCGAAGAGGTCGATGGTTTTTACATTCAAAAGAGCTGAAAGGCCAACATGGTGATGCTGCAGGAGACCCATCTGAGGGTGAAAGATCAGGCGAGGCTAGGTAGGGTTGGGAGAGTCAAGATTTCCATTCGGGGTTTAACAGCAGGGCTCAGGGTAGTGGTATTGGTAGGCAAGAGGGCAAGATTTCAGATGGAGAAGGTGATAGCAGGATAGCGGACTAGGGGAGCAGATATGTGATGCTCGGATGTCAGAGGGGAGGTTGATCGCTCGGGAGCGTATATGGCCCAACTGGACGATGGGGGATTGTTAAGAGGGTACCATTACGGATTTGGATACCCATGAATTCATAGTGTGGGAGGGAGAGCGTGTGATGAGAGAAAGAGGGGAATGAGATTGGACTATGGTGCACAAGCCGACACTATAAGTCTTGACCACGCTCGCTGGCCCGGTTGGCAGGGGACAGGGCGCGAGAGCGCTTCTCCCCTACTCGAGGATACACTTTTTCATGGTGGAAAGGCGCTATTGGCTAGGGTCAGGAGGTCGGACAGGTGGAAAGGCTCTATTGGCTGGGGTCAGGAGGTCAGAGTATTCAGCGATAGTAATTTCGGACCATGCTTCGCATTAATTGGATGTGGTTTGAGAAGGGGATGGTTCAGAGGCTAGGGTGGAGAATGGACGTGGGGTTGTTAGGGGACCAGTTTTTCAATAAGATCGAGAAGGTGATCAAGGATTATGCGGAGTTTAATTGCATGGGAAAGTTGCCGGTTTTGGTGGCTCTGAAGGCAGCAGTAACGGGGGAGGTGAGGCTAAGCTGGAGAGAGAGAGAGAGAGAGAGAGAGAGAGAGAGAGAGAAAAATTGATAGAGGAGATTCTGGAGGTGGATGGGAGGTATGCGGGGGACCCGGACCTCTTGGCCAAGAGGAAGTAGCTTCAGGCGAGGTGCGACCAGTTGTCCACAGGGAAACCGGTGCACCAGTCGAGAAGGGTGGGGGTGAGCATGGGGAGAAGGCAGGCATATGTTGGCTGGCCAGGGCAATACTTTGGGTTCAGAATAAGATGAGGAAGCTGGTGATAACCCTGGTGCAGATCTATAAAGTATTTGAAGAGTACTTTTTAAAAATAAATTAATACCCAATTTTTTTCCCCCAATTAAGGATGGCCAATCCACCTAGTTTGCACATCTTTTTGGGTTGTGGGGGCGAGACCCACACAGACACGGGGAGAATGTCTACACGGATAGTGCGCCGGGGCTGCAATCAAACCCGGGTCCTCTGTGCAGTGATGCAGCAGTGCTAACCACTGCACCACCATGTATTTGAAGAGTTCTATAAGACGTTAAACAGGTCGGAGTTACTGAAGAAGGAGGGAGAGGCAAGGGATTTTCTGGATGGATTGGAGGATCCAAGGTTGAGTGAAGAGGATAGAGCAGGAGGCAATTGGGAGGATGAAGGCAGAGACGGCAGCGTGACCCGACGGGTTCCCAGTTGAATTCAAAATTCAAGGATAAGCTGGCGCTACTGATGGTGGGAATGTTCAAGGATGCGAAAGGCACGGGTGTCCAAATGATGGGGCAGGTTTTGATTTCCCTGCTGCTAAAGGAGGATAAAGACCCAGTAGAATGTGGGTTTTATAGGCCCATAGCCCTACTGAACATAGATGCCCAAGATATTGGCAAAGATTTTAACAGGGATGTCTCCTAAAAAGGATTGAACCAGACAGTCAAAAAGGATCAGGCAGGGTTCGTGAAGGGAAGGCAGTTGTTCGGTGATCCTGTCTCCGGCAGAGGGAAAGGAGTCGGTGGCGGTGGCACCGGATGCAGAGAAGGCATTTGATCGGATAGAGTGGGGTTATTTGATGGCGGCATTGGAAAGATTTAGAATTAAGCCAAGTTTTGTGGCGTTGTACACAGCTGTTGTACAAGGAGCGGATGGCGAGCGTTCGCACTAATTAATTCAGGGTACTTGGCTCTACACCAGGGTATGAGATGGGGTGCCCCATGTGCCCTTCCCCTGTTGTTTGCACTGGCTAACAGAGCCCTTGGCCATCGTGCTAAGGAGCTCGGGGTTATGGAAGGGGATAACGAGGGTGGGTGGGATAGAGCCGAGGGACTCCTTATATGCCGAAGATCTGTTATTGTACATCTCGGAATCGAGCACGTCGGTGGGGAGTGTAATGGAGCTGCTTCAAAGATTCAGTACGTCTCAGGGTATAAACTGAACCTAGGCAAGAGTGGGTAATTCATGGTTTCACAGCAGGGAGAGTGTGTGTGTGTGTGTGTGTGGTTGGGGGGGGGAAAAAAGAAACTGCCATTCCATTTGGTGGCAACCCATTTTCGATACTTGGGGATGCAGGGTGGCTTGCAATTGGGGCGGGTGGGCTCCAAAGATAATATTTTTGCTAGTCTGCTGGGGAAGATGATGGCTGGTTTGTGATTTGTCAAAGTGGAACAACCACCCTCTTGTCATTGGTGGACCAGTGCAGGCAGTTAGAATGAATATGTTACTACGTCCAGTGCCTGCCTGTCTTTTTACCAAAATCCTTCTTCAGGGTGGTGGAGAAAGTTTCAGGGGTGGGGGTACTACAATTCTTGGTTTGTTTATTATCCACTTTCAAGAGTTAATTGCCATTAAATATTGGCGGGGGGGGGGGGGGGGGGGGGTTGAAAAGAGAGAGACTGCTTTCTTTTTTTTATATTGCTGGGGTGGTTTTGTTTCAGTTTCTCTTTTGGTTTGGCAAAAAAAAATTCAGAGACCGGAGGGTCAGGGAGGCCCGCATATTCACCCGCTTCAAAAAGAAAGAAAAGGCTGGCCAATGTGGTAACAAGGGAACCAGTAGTAAACTATTGGTCCGGTGTACATATTTATGTAAATAAAGTTACTCTACAAACTTGTGCTCAATTCTTTGTGGCCCTCAACACTGCCCAAGGAGGGAGGCCAATTTGTTGATTTTAACAAAAAGGATGCGGGGCGAAAAATAGGGAGACATTGAAAGAAGAAAAGGAAATCTCAGGAGCACCTTCATTTAATAGTCTCAACCCTATCCGCCAAGGATAGAGAAAGGTTATTCCAACTTGGCAACTCTATTTTGATGTCAACTAGACTCGTAATTTATTTTATGAAGCGAGGCCCAGTTCTGGGCCACCCAGACCTCCAAATAGCGAAAGCTAGTCTCAGCAAGGTGAAAGGTGTAACATCTCAAGCTGGCCTCTTCTCCCCAGGGGTGGGGTTGACCAGCAAATATTCAGCCATGGCGAAGTTCAACTTGTAACCAGAGAGGGCAGCACAGTAGTTGGCGCTTCGGACCCAGGTTCGATCCTGGCCCCAGATCACTGTCTGTGTCGGTGTGGAGTTTGCACATCTTCCAGTGTCTGCGTGGGTCTCACCCCCACATCCCAAAGATGTGCATGTAGGTGGATTGGCCATGCTAAGTTGCCCCTTAATTGGGAAAAAGAAAATAGGCAAAAACTGAAGGAATATTTTACCTTCTGGACCAATTTATTCACCAGTGTGGAGGGCATCACGGTAGCATAGTGGTTAGCACTGTGGCTTCACAGCACCATGGTCCTAAGTTCAATTCCTGGCTGGGTCACTGTCTGTGCGGAGTCTGCACGGGTTTCCTCCGGGTGCTCCAGTTTCCTCCCATTAGTCCCGAAAGACATGTTATTAGGTAATTTGAACATTCTGAATTCTCCCTCAGTGTACCCGAACAGGCACCGGAATGTGGCGACTGGGGGCTTTTCACAGTAACCTCATTGCAATGTAAGCCTACTTGAGACAATAAAGATTATTAAAAATTAGCCTCGTCACTTGGCCACCAAATAGGATTCCAGAGAGGCAATCGGATCAAATGTGCCTCTTCCATATCTTTTGTTGTGGCTCCATGACCTTCCAGAGTTTAACTGGTTTTCCATTCAGATGGGGCCAAGGCTTCTTCTATCGATTTCCAGAGGTCCTCTGACACAATCTGTTTATCAAGTCGACAGGGGACAAGAAAGCACCTTGGCCATTAGTGGCGTTGCAGGAACCCCAGAGGCTGACTCCACCATTTTACCCGTCGACAAACTCAGAGGACTTGTCAACTTCTACTGTCCACCTTCTTTCCCCGGACGTTTCTGGGAATTTCAGTCATACAGGATCCTTATTCCATTAGCTATCTGGGTTTGTAAAACAAAACACCCCCTGATACTAATAAAAAGGGGCCAAAAGTACAGTCCTCTAGCAGGAGCCACCTTGTGCACGTTTCCCCCTACATTTCACCACCCAAAAGTCCAAAACTGAATTATTTTGACGCTGGCAGCAACACCATTGGCATTAAAGGAACATCCATCAAAAAAATGGAGTTGAATATTTATTTATTGTTTTTAAATATGTTTTCTCCACTTAAGAGGCAATTCAGCATGCCCAATCCACCTACCCTGCACATCTTATGGGTTGTCGGGGTGAAACCCACGCAAACACTAGGAGAATGTGCAAACTCCGCACGGACAGTGACCCAGAGCCGTGATTGTACCTGGGACCTCAGCACCGTGAGATAGCAGTGCTAGCCACTGCGCCACCGTGCTGCCAGGAGTTGAATATGTTGTGTATATGAGTGGGCGCCATGTGGGTATTGGAAAATCACCAGAACTGGATAGATATTTCCCTTAATGCAATAGAACCCCCACCCCAGAAGATTCATTAATGTGCCTTTTGCTTTAGAACCACAGGAGGCCATTAGCCTTTTGGTAGAACAATCCACAGCTAATTCGACATCCACAAGATTCCCATTAAAAACAGATAGTAAAATTTAACATGATCCATAGCCATCTTAAAAAAACAAAATCAGTCTCCCCAGACCACTGGGCTTCAAAATAGTTAAAAGAAATGCTAAACTGATAGTTAACAAGCTTGTACTAACCTTTTTAGGTACAAGTTGTGTCCACGGATTGAAACACCAAGAATGGAGCTGGGGACTCAACAATTCAAGGGGCTGACAGTTGTCTCCTGACCAGTGTTTAGCTAGAAACCTGGAAGACAAAATATATTTGAAATGAGAACAGGGTGGGCTGGATGCAATTTTGTCCAGTAGTTCAGTCCAGTACAGTTCACTAATGGACTTAGTACAAAATTGATCTTGCACATTTATATCACCATCTAACTCACTTCGCCCAATCCACACAACCCCCGATTTTTAACATTTACTCCATGGATGGACTATGACAGATTTGCCAAAGCTTTTCATCTTTCACTCAAAAATTTTTTTTAAAGTCAATACAAGAATGCTGAATTTCAAACAATCACGATTTATACCACAGGAGAACAGACTGCCGAGTGATCAGACAGTGCATTCGCTCAGCTGTTGCCATGGCATGATGTGAAAACTATATGCACCCAAAGCTAATTGAAAAATGTTCAAGGCTTGGACGTATTCCTTTGGTTTGCAGAGAATGGGCCCCTGCTTCTAAATAGGTCACTCCGCACTGAGCCGCATGGGAGCTTGACTGTTCATCATAAATGGATATTAGTGGAGTGATCATTAAGTGTTGCTCATGGCCAGAGTGGCAAAATGGAATTCATGCCAGAAGTGGGATGCATTTGAGGAAGTCAACAAGGCAAAAGATTACACATAAATGGAAGGACGGAAGATACAGATCAAATTGGAGGAAGAAGAGAGACAGGATAGGTTGGCAAATCATTTATTAGTAGAGGGATAAAATGGCCTAAGATAGGAGATGGCTAGTTGGCTTGGGGGGGGGGGGTAACCCCCCCAATCCGGCTGATCACGTGGAATGTGAGAGGCCTAAATGGGCCGGTTAAGAGGGCCCGAATGTCCGCGCACCTAAAGGGACTGAAGGCAGACGTGGTCATTCTGCAGGAGACACATCTGAAGGTGGCAGATCAGGTCAGGTTAAGGAAGGGATGGGTGGGACAGGTGTTCCATTTAGGGCTGGATGCGAAGAATAGAGGGGTGGCAATACTGGGGGGAAAGTGGGTGTCGTTTGAGGCCAAGAACATAGCAGCGGACAAGGGAGGCAGATACGTGATGGCGAGCGGTAGGTTGCAGGGGACGGAGGTGGTACTGGTGAATGTATATGCCCCGAACTGGGACGATGCTGGATTCATGAAACGGATGTTGGGGTGTATTCCGGACCTGGATGTAGGGAGCTTGATAATGGGTGGGGATTTTAACACGGTGCTGGACCCAGCGTTAGATCGTTCCAGATCTAGGACAGGGAAGAGGCCGGCTGCGGCCAAGGTGCTTAGGGGGTTTATGGATCAGATGGGGGGAGTAGATCCGTGGAGATTTGCCAGGCCTTTGGCCAGAGAATTTTCTTTTTTCTCTCACATACATAAGGCCTACTCCCGGATAGAAATTTTTGTTCTGGGCAGGGCATTGATCCCGAAAGTGGAGGGAACGGAGTATTCGGCCATAGCCATTTCAGACCATGCCCCGCACTAGGTGGAGCTGGAGCTGGGGGAGGAGAGGGACCAACACCCGTTGTGGAGGTTGGATGTGGGACTGCTGGCAGACGAGGAAGTGTGCGGGGGGGGTATTGAAAGGTATCTGGAGGCCAACGACAACGGGGAGGTGCAGGTGGGAGTAGTATGGGAGGTGCTGAAGGCGGTGGTTAATCTCCATCAGGGCTCACAGGGTGAAGAGAGAGGGCAGGGAAAGGGAGAGGTTAGTGGGGGAGATTTTAAGGGTGGACAGGAGCTATGCAGAGGCTCCTGATGGGGGACTACTCAGGGAGAGACGAAGTCCGACCTGTTGACCACCGGGAAGGCAGAGTCACAGTGGAGGAAGACACAGGGGGCGATATATGAATATGGGGAGAAGGCGAGCCGGATGCTGGCACACCAGCTCCGTAAGAGGATGGCAGCAAAGGAAATAGGCGGAATCAAAGATGGCAGGGGAACCACGGTGCGGAGTGCAGGGAAAGTGAATGAGGCTTTTAAGGCCTTTTACGAGGAACTGTATAGGTCCCAGCCCCCAGGGGGAAAAGAGGGGAGGGATGCGGCGATTCTTGGACCAATTGAGGTTCCCAAGGGTGGAGGTGCAGGAGGTGGTTGGTTTGGGGGCGCCAATTGGGGTGGAGGAGCTGGTTAAAGGTCTGGGGTGCATGCAGGCAGGGAAGGCCCCGGGGCCGGGTGGGTTCCCAGTGGAGTTCTACAGGAAGTATGTAGACCCGTTAGCCCCGTTGCTGGTAAGGACCTTCAAAGAGGCAAGGGAGGGGGGGACCCTGCCCCCGACAATGTCGGAGGCGACGATCTCTTTGATCTTGAAGCAGGATAAGGACCCACTACAATGTGGGTCGTATCGACCGATCTCGCTCCTTAATGTAGATGCTAAGTTGCTGGCAAAAATGTTGGCCATGAGGATTGAGGACTGTGTCCCGGGGGTGATTCACGAGGACCAGACGGGATTCGTAAAGGGTAGGCAGTTAAACACTAATGTGCGAAGGCTCCTAAATGTGATAATGATGCCATCGGTGGAGGGAGAAGCGGAGATAGTGACAGCCATGGACGCGGAGAAGGCCTTTGATCGGGTAGAGTGGGAGTATCCCTGGGAAGTGTTGAAGAGGTATGGGTTCGGGGGAGGGTTTATTAGTTGGGTTAAGCTCCTGTATAAAGCCCCGGTGGGGAGTGTGGTCACGAACCAACGGAGGTCGGAGTATTTCCGGCTGCACCGAGGCAGGGGTGCCCCCTGTCCCCTCTGCTGTTTGCATTAGCAATTGAACCTTTGGCCATGGCGTTAAGGGAGTCGGGGAAATGGAAAGGGGTGGTTCGAGGAGGAGAGGAACATAGAGTCTCGCTGTACGCAGACGACCTGTTGCTGTATGTGACGGATCCAGTGGAGGGGATGGTTGAGGTAATGCAGATCCTACGGGAGTTTGGAGACTTTTCGGGCTATAAGCTCAATGTGGGAAAGAGTGAGCTCTTTTTGATCCATCCGGGGGACCAGGGAAGAGGGCGGAAAGGAGCTTTCGATACTTGGGGATTCAGGTAGCTAGGAGCTGGGGGGCACTGCACAAACTTAATTTGATGCGGTTGGTGGAACAGATGGAGGAGGATTTTAAAAGATGGGACATGTTGCCACTCTCGCTGGCGGGTAGGGTACAGTCGGTTAAAATGGGGGTCCTCCCGAGATTTCTTTTTGTATTCCAATGCCTCCCGCGGGTAAGGAGGGGGTTCTTGGAGCGTAGCAGAGATAGAGGAGGGTTGGCGTTGCCGAATTTGGGTGGTTATTATTGGGCAGCCAACGTGGCAATGATCCGTAAGTGGGTGATGGAGGGAGAGGGGGCGGCGTGGAAAAGGTTGGAGATGGCGTCTTGCAAAGGAACGAGCCTGGGGGCGCTGGTGACAGCACCGCTGCCGCTCTCACCGACAAGGTATACCACGAGCCCGGTGGTGGCGGCAACGCTAAAGATCTGGGGGCAATGGAGACGGCACAGGCGTGCGATGGGAGCCTCGGTGTGGTCCCCGATCAGAGATAACCATCGGTTTGTCCCAGGAAGGATGGATGAAGGGTTTCAGAGCTGGCATCGGGCAGGGATTAGAAGAATGGGGGACCTGTTCATCGATGGGACGTTTGCGAGCTTAGGGGCGCTGGAGGAGAAATTTGGACTACCCCCGGGAAATGCCTTCAGGTACATGCAAGTGAGGGCGTTTGTGAGGCGGCAGGTGAGGGAATTCCCGCTGCTCCCAGCACAGGGGATTCAAGACAGGGTGATTTTGGGCATTTGGGTCGGAGAGGGCAAGGTGTCGGCGATATACCAGGAGATGAAAGAAGAGGGGGAGGCTTTGGTAGAGGAGCTGAAGGGTAAGTGGGAAGCGGAGCTGGGGGAGGAGATTGAGGAGGGGCTATGGGCTGATGGCCTAAGCAGGGTTAATTCCTCTTCCTCGTGTGCCAGGCTTAGCCTGATACAATTTAAGGTGGTTCATAGAGCGCATATGACGGGGGCGAGGCTGAGTAGGTTCTTTGGGGTGGAGGACAGATGTGGGAGGTGCTCGGGAAGCCCGGCGAACCATGTCCATATGTTTTGGTCATGCCCGGCACTGAAGGGGTTCTGGAGGGGAGTTGCAGGAACAGTATCTAAGGTGGTGAAAGTCCGGGTCAAGCCAAGCTGGGGGCTTGCACTATTTGGAGTAGTGGACAAGCCGGGAGTGCAGGAGGCGAAAGAGTCCGGCATTCTGGCCTTTGCGTCCCGAGTAGCCCGGCGAAGGATCTTGCTAATGTGGAAGGAGGCGAAGCCCCCCAGCGTGGAGGCCTGGATAAATGATATGGCAGGGTTTATCAAGTTGGAAAGGATAAAGTTTGCCTTGAGAGGGTCTGCGCAGGGGTTCTACAGGCGGTGGCAACCGTTCCTAGACCATTTCGCGGAGCGTTAGATGAAGGTCGGACAGCAGCAACAGCAACCCGGGGGGGGGGGGGGGGCTCATTCGAGGAGAGTGAGGGGGGGGGTTCCGCTGGGGGGCATTTGAGCAAGAAAACACATGAATGATCCGGAAACTGACACGTACGGGAAGATTCCAATGTACAAAGTTCTGTATCTTATTGACTTGCCATGTTCATGTCTTGCCACACAAGTTATTTTTCTTTTCTTTGTAATGGCGGGGGGGGGGGGGGTTGTTTGTAAGGTGGAAAATATTTTGTTGAAAAATTCTTAATAAAAACATATTTTAAAAATTAAAAAAAAGTAGTGGGATAAAATGAGAGCAGGGAGAGGCCGCAACTCGGCTGGTCTCCTCATTATAGAACCAATATAATTGCTCAAGCTAGACAGAACAGGACAGAACAGCACAGCAACGGAGAAGATTTGAGAGTGCTGCCAGGAGTTAAATTGCAGCTATGAGAAAAGACTGGATAGGCTGGGGTTGTTCTCCTGAAGGGAAGGAGGCCGAGGGAGATTGGATTGAGATTCATAAAATTGAGGGACCTGGACAGAGAGGATGGGAAAGATCCATTTGTTTTAGCGGCACTAGGGGCATAGTTTTAAAGTGACTGGTAGAAGGATTAGAGGAGATGAGGAAATAAGTTTCCACTCAAGAACGTTGGGGTCTGGAACTTACTGCCTCACCTCATTAATCACATGCCTGGATTATGCAGCTGGTGCTGTAATGTGCTCAAAAATGAGATCAGGCTGGTTTCAGACAACGCAGGCATGAAGGGCCATGTAATCGGTGTTGCAAACAATGATAACCGCCAATAATCAGGACATGTCTACATCTGGTATGGCACTGAAATTTATGCATGATGTTGCTCAAATCTGGGGTAGGCAGGCCACTCACAAGCTGATGCATTGTAGCAGTGTGAAATGGCTTGCTTGACCTGTTCAAGTGCTGGTCCAGGGGCTGGTTTAGCACAGGGCTAAAGAGCTGGCTTTGAAAGCAGACCAAGGCAGGCCAGCAGCATGGTTCAATTCCCGTACCAGCCTCCCCGAACAGGCACCAGAATGTGGCGACTAGAGGCTTTTCACAGTAACTTCATTTAAAGCCTACTTGTGACAATAAACGATTTTCATTTCAAGTGGAGACGAGGTACTTGCCTTTCCCGGGTTTTGAGGTAGACCAAGCAAAGTCTCTAAGAGTGACAGCCTTTGGTCCAATTGAGTGTTTTTTTTGTTACACAGGGAACAATGGTCTGGTCAAGATACACAGGGAACAATGATCTGGTCAGGATAGTTTTGATGCACTATTTCTGCATCAAGCTTTTGAGGTGAGCAAATGGCTAGGGCTCTATTTTCAAGATTGCTGATCAGGCCAATCTTATGCTCCATGCAGCTATATATGCTTGCAGTAGAAGAGCCCTAACAGATTTCCAAGTAGGCCATCTAGGAAAGGGTGCACAAACTGCTCGCGTCTCAAAAAAAGAATTTGTACATGTGATGTGACGTATTCAAAATTCTTCCAGCTGGATATTCAGATCATAATGTATTATCTACATATCAGAAATATTCAAGAGAGGGGTAGCATGTGGCGCAGTGGTTAGCACTGGGACTGCAGCGCTGAGGACCCGGGTTCGAATCCCGGCCCTGGGTCACTGTCCGTGTGGAGTTTGCACATACTCCCCATGCCTGTTGTGGGTTTCACCCCACAATCCAAAAGATGTGCAGGTTAAGTGGATTGGCCGCTCTAAAATTGCCCCTTATTGGAAAAGAAATCTAAAATAAAAATAATTGGGTACTCTAATTTTTTTTTAAAAGGGATATTCAAGAAAGTAGTAGGGCTCATCTATATTGCCCACGAGTGACATATTGCCCATGAGTGACATAATGCAAATGGCTTTCCTTCAGCAGCTCATAAGCTTGCCTGTAATTAAGCACAAGGGCATTGCAGTCTTGAAGAAATCATTCACCAGGTACCTGGGAAAACTCACCAAAAACTGGCTATATTAACGCAACAATTTGGCCAGTTCATGCTGTGCAGAACTCAAATAGGGCATCATTTCACCGGGCGCTCAAGATTCTCAAATGGGACCCTAGCCATTTGCGTATCTTGCAAGCTTGACACAGAAAAGAGAGCCTCAAAGTTATCCTGTGAGACAACAGCAATCCTGATCAGAAACACAAAATGCCCCAAAGGCCACCACTTCAGACCTGGAAGTCGACCTAAAAACTACCTTTGACAGGCAAGCACTTTCTTGCTGCTACTATGCCTACCACAGTCAAGTCATGAATTAATTTCAGTGCAAGTGTGACAGGTACACGGGCCATACATTTTAAACATCAAACAGCATGTTCCTTCAGTTACCCATAACACATATAGGAGTACAACACCACCCCACGAACCTGCTCTTGCCAAGCCAAAAACAAAAGTTGGTCAGATTGGATTCCGTGATTGGGCTAAAATTTGGAATTCTTACATATGCCCTGGTGAGCACAAAACACTTTAGCAACAAGTCTCTTTTCAGCAACATTAAATTCAGTATTCACAAGCAGACAATGAGGACAGTCTTAATCCTGGTTACTCCACAGGGTTAGACGTCAATTCTGTCCAAATTGCACTGCAGGACTCCAATCTATTATTTGCTCCCGAAATGGTCCATCTTCCAGCCACGTGGAGACATTAAAACAGAGCTGCTGTTACATACAAGGCAAATCCCCAATGCCAAAAGGGTCAGAGTTAGGAGGAAAGACTGGAGCTCAAGGCCCATAGAAGTGCTACGGCAAAGGTTAACAGTGAATATTAAAACAGTGGAAGGGAAAACATAAAAGTGAAGTACTGGTGTGGATGCTGGAAATCAGAAAGAAAGTGCTGGGACGGGGACGGGACGGGACGGGGGGGGGGGGGGGGGGGGGGGACTTCTGGCAGCATCTGTGGCGAAGGTAAATGGCAAATCCACCAAATAGTAACTTGGCAATTCTCCACACAGCAAGCAAGCAACTTGAAATCTTGGCCATATTTAAAATATCAGATGCAACAAGGAGGAAGGAACAAAAAAAAATTGTGTTCTGAATGGACCAATTAAGATGGGCCACAAGGTGTATCCAGTGGTTCAGTTTTCATCAAACCTGCAACTACAAGCATAAACTTTGCAGCTCTACACAAAATATACAGAACCAAAATCATGGGCGGTCCGTGCAGAAAAATGGTTGTTTTAACCTCACGGCTCTACTTATTGCAATGCTCATTTCCAGTACCCAATAAATAAACAAACAAGTCTTCATCTTACAAAATCTAAACATGCAGTTGCAGTACAAAGCAGGCATTTTGCAGAGAGAAAGCACAAGTTCAGAGAGTTTACACCAAAAAAAAGTGTGCAAACAGGAACACTAAGCAAAACCACATGGGGTGGATCTGTATCATTTACGTCACCAGGTTCAAAAATAAAAGCGAGTCATGTCCTACATTTCCAATAAGCTAGGAAGTTACATCACTGAAACACACCACTAGCTGGTTAGAAATCAGTAAGCTACATTGACCAAGACCACCAGAAAGTCCCACGCGCAATCCTTGGCCCTGCTCACTGCTGAATGGATGCTACTGGGAGATGAGAGGTTAATCCTACTCTGCCTGGCAGCTATCCAGCAATGTATGCTGAAACACGTGCGTGGCCAGGGCCAAATTTGGCAGTCAGATTTCCAAGTGTAAGAAATTTGCAAACTATGACCCCCCTCCCTCCACACAGTCAAAAGAGAGCGTGAAAGAAAGCGAGCAGATCCAACAGAAGGGTTTTTAAATTGAGCAGCATTAATTACATGATTAACCAATGATTTAACCAAATCAGAGCTCTGTGGAAAAGCTAATACTGAAGGACTCTAGCAAAAAAGAAAACACACCAGAGCTTTGTCTGGGAATGGAGGAGGCTAAACAGGGTTTACCTAAAAAAAAAAAGCACTGCAATATCATTACAAATATACTATTGCTAGGATACAGTCCCAAAACCCTAAACCCTAGTAACAAACAGATTACAAACACAAATTACCAAAGTCATGTTTGTCCAGAATTTACTAATTGACAGAATTTTAAAAGTTTATATATACACACAAGTGTTCAGTTCATGCAACATCTCCCTCACCTTAAGAAATAGCACTCCATTTCATAGATCAATGCAGAAGGAGGCCATTCAGCCCATCAAGTCTGCACCGGCCCTTTGGAAAGAGCACGGTACTCAAGCCCCACACCTCCACCCTATCCCCTTTATCTCCACCTAACCTTTTTGGACACCAAGGGCAATTTAGAATGGCCAATCCACCTAACCTGCACATCTTTAGACTGTGGGAGGAAACCGGCACACCTGGAGGAAACCCATGCAGACACGGTGAGAACATGCAGTCTCCACACAGACAGTGACCGAAGCCAGGAATCGAACCTGGGACCCTGGAGCTGTGAAGCAACTGTGCTAACCACTATGCTACTGTGCTGCCCATTTGATTCAAGATTTCAAACCTGCCCTCGTCAATTTTGAGCCCCCCCCATTCAAATCTAACAAGAGTCTGAAGTGTAAAGGCCCAGACTTCAGGAACGAGTGACAGACATTCTGAATTGCTGGAACCCAGTTTGATGGTCGGTGGAAAAAAAAGGTGCCAATTGTTCATTTGTACTTAAACCTATTCTGTTGGTTTGGGGGAAAGGTGAAGACCCCACCTCAAAAAAAAAGTACCCTGCCAATAATATTCTAGCTTAGTTACCAGAAGCACAAAATTAGCCTGGAAGCCAGGTCAGGTGGCCTTCCTGATTTGTGAGGCAGTACCTAGTTTACACTCACTCCCACAAAAGTGGTTGCAGTATTTTACAAGAACCAAAAAACACTGGCTAAAGTTAGAAATCTATCTAGATATGGAAGGTGACCATTAGCAGAGCAAGGTACAAATATCAATACAGATTGGTATTTTATGCCATTTACTGTTTCCAGATCTTTTCATGAGGAGGAGGGTGGACGCCTTGCCTCCCTGTTTGCCCACCATAGAATCGTGCTCAGCTGGCGGGCAGCAGCACCACCCAAAGCTGCAGACTAGCTGCCGACCTGTCGGGAGTTTGTCCAAATGGAGAAAATCAAATTCGCCATTGGTGGGTCGGAAGAGGGCTTCCACAGAACATGGGACCAATACATAAATAAATTAGTAGCCAGGGAGAAATAACCAGGACAAGATAGAAAGAGAGAGGAAAGTGAGGGAGGACCAGGGGGAGGGGGAGGGGGGAGAAGGCAAGATGAGGTAGAAAAACCCAGTGGGAAAGAATGGGGGGGGGGGGGGGGGGGGGGGGGAGGAAAGAGAGAAAGAGCACAGGAGAAGCCAACAGCGGCAGCAACCACAGCACCGCGAGAGAACGCAAGGAAAAACGGGAAGCGAGCAATGGCCAAAGCAGAGGCAACTGCACCGAAGAATACAAAAATAATTAGGGGGCTCCACCCAGGCACCCCTTCCACCCTAGTTTGGTGTTCTGTAAAAAGAAAGTGAAAATAGAAGAGAGGGGAGGAAAGACCCCTGTCCTGTTATATTTCATAGATCCTATATGTGTTTTGCTTTGCGATGTATATACCTAATGTGCAAAACCCAATAATTATTATTTTTTTTAAATAAATTGTACAGGGAACAGACTAGTACCAACCATCCTCACTGAAACACCATTCACACAGAATGCTTGTTCTGTGAACACTAGGGGTTAGAGAACAAAACCAGAATCAGCCTGGAATCACACACCACATTAGTCAGTCAATCATTTACACAGTTACAGGGACACAAATATAAAGAAATTTAAAAAGGTTAACCTTTTGATTGCCAAGTCAGGTAAAGATGGAAAGATCAAGCAAATGCCACTTATCTGGGGTGAAATAAGGCAATTTTATGCCAAAGATTGCGTCCATTAGTTGATTGCATTGCTGTTATGAATGTTACAAATGGTAGCGAAAGGCAGGGAAATAAAATTGCTTTAGGTACACCTGACATTTCCAGCATAGATTTAGACAAACCCATGCAAAAGCTAAGAGGCCAAAGCAAGTTCTGACGTTTTGTGCTAGTTTTAAAGCTGGCCCTGCCTATAAATTGGCCAGAGTCACGATCAATTTTAATCGTGGCGAGTTTCTGCTAAAGACAGATTTGTGGGGCGGACTTCAGGTGGCGGCAGGCGGGAGGCAGCCGCACACCGAGGGCTCCCGTTCGGGAACAGAATTTTTGGAGTCTTAAAATGCCCGGTCCCAGGGGCAACGGAGGCTGCAAAAGCAGTAAGAAGGCACAAGTGAGGTGAAATGTCCAAGTGGGGGACAAAACGGCCGTGAAAAAAGTGGTTAACTAAAGTCCACCAGGGAGTGGAAAGGTCAGCGTGGGGACTGCAAGGAAAGCAGATGCTGGGGCACCAGGGGAGGCCACATTGCTCACAGCAGAAGAAATGACCACGGTGATGGCCGTGGAACTTTGAAAAACAGTTCACAAAGCACATGGAAGCAATGAGGAAAGAGATGGGGGCAGTATTGAAAGTGCTGGTGGAGGAGGCGATTGCCCCGGTGAGGGCGGCGGTATCGAGTGCAGTGGCAGAGGTGCGGGAGCAAGGAGAGACATTGAAGGAAGTGGAAGAGGCAGTATCGCAGCAGTGATCAACTCAATTCGATGGGGAAGGAGTTGCGGAGGGTGATAGAGACCAATAGTGAGCCAAAATGGAAGACCTGGAAAACAGATCCAGGTGACAGAATCAAAGGATTGTGGGTCTGCCCAAAGAAGGAGTATTTTGCCACGATGTTGGCGAAGCTATTGGGGGAGGGGGAAGATTCCTCCCGACATGAACTGGATCGGGCTCATCGGTCGTGGAGTCCTATACCAAAGGCGAGTGAACCGCCAAGAGTAGTGACTGTTTTTCCATAGGTACAGTGTGAAGGAGAAGGTCCTGTGCTGGGCAAAGCGGAAGCGGGTGGTGCAGTGGGCTGGAGCTGGTATACGCATATACCAGGACTTTGCGGTGGAGCTGGCGAGGAGGCGGGCTGCCTTCATCCGGGTGAAGAAGGCACTGTACATCAGCAATGTGCAGTGCGGCATAGTATATCCAGCTAAGTTCAGGGTGACCTACAAATCCAAGGACTTTTATTTTGGGACGGCGGAAGGAGTTTGCGAAGGCAGAAGAACTGTGGCAGAATTGAGAAATGGTCGTGTACCGATGTAGCCTCATGTAACTTTAGTTTTTCACTACGTGTTGGTGTATGTACTAAAATGAGTCAACGCTGTATATATTTGGACAAGGGAAGAGATGGGACTTTCATTTGCAATGGTGGTTCTTTGGGGCTTGGGTATGTATGCGGGGGTTGTGTGCTAAAGGGGATTTCTGTTTTTCCTGGGATCGGACAAGGGGGAAGGAGACCCGGGCGGGGGTGTCTACACTGGCCGGTTTAAGCCAGCCAGTGAATGGGAGTGCAGCCATCGGAGCCTGGTAGAACAGGTTCCGGTGAGTTTAGTCAGGGTGAAATGTTGGGGGAAGGAACAGAGGTTTGGCGGGGGGGGGGGGGGGGGGGGGGGGGTTGGCAGGGGGGGGGGGGGGGGTTGGCGGGGGGGGGGGGGGGAGAGGAGTTTACAAGAGGAAGTGAAGGGGAGGAATCTGGGAGGGAGGTGTCTACAATTCATGGCAGTTCGGGCATTGGATGGCATTGAATATTAGGGAGAGGGATCGGGGGTGGACACTATGTCAATGGTGACCATAGGCGATTCCCGATTCCTTTTTCCCCACCTTGGGAGGGTGTTTTATTTGATGCTTATATTGGCAGGTGGGCCACTGTTTGGGACGGTGGGAGGATGGGATCGTTGCTGTTGATAAGGGGGTTGACATTGTATTTGTTACCGTTTACGTGGGGTGTAAATTCGGAAGAAAATGTGAAAATGCAGAATAAAAATATTTTTTACAAAACATACATATTTGTGGGCATGAGGGGGAGACCAAGAGAGATTATACAATGTGTTTTGTTGCGAGGGTTAGAAAGCTCTGGGGCTTCTCCCAGAGGAGAGCGCCTCATTGCACTGAAGCGGAGCATTCAGAGATGGGCGTGGATGTTGTAAATTAAATTTAGTTTGTTTTCCTTTTTCTTTCATTACTATTGTGGACAAATATCACATCAGGAATCACTTGATCAGTACCATGTGATCAACGACCACATGATCTCCAGAATGTCAAATGGAGTTGGCATTTAGGTTTACTCAGGTAGAAGGCTAGGCACCGGTGAAAAATGCTAGTGGTGATCAGCTCATTTCAACAATTAGATGAAACTAATGGCAGTTTACCAGTCAAATGCTAACTGATTGCATTTTACATTTGGTAATAGACAACGGCAAAATTCAGTTCAGAAAAACCATATAGGAGTACAATTGTGCTGACGGGTTTAGTACACTGGGCTAAATCGCTGGCTTTTAAAGCAGACCAAGGCAGGCCAGCAGCACGGTTCGATTCCCGCACCAGCCTCCCCGAACAGGCACCGGAATGTGGCGACTAGGGGCTTTTCACAGTAACTTCATTGAAGCCTACTCGTGACAATAAGCGATTTTCATTTCATTTCAAAACACAGGAGCATCATAAAATGACTACCACCTATCAGAATTGATGGATAGGAGTTCCAACTCACATTTACCAAATTGGATTTTGTTTTGGCAGAGTTCATTAGCTTAATAACTTCAGCAAGGATCATTTGAACAGTGCATTATCGATAATTAATCTCACAACTTCTCTAAACAGAGATTACAAAAAACACTACGATTGTATAAATGACAGTCCACCAAAACATGGATTGGGAGAACGGGATGCCAGAATACATTGCAGTCCACAAGCAAGGTGGTGCCTGGTCACTCCCTGCTCCAACCTTTGCCTCTGCCATGGCCCTAACAAACTCTAGGAACAGTTCAGCCTGAACTAACTTCAGATCAAACATCGGGTGTAGGTAATGACACTGCTCAGATCCATCTTTACTTGCCCTATCACCACCTCTTTTGCCTTCCAACCAGACCCGCTAGTTCTTCTTCTCCCCCCTCGGACATCCTCTTCTACCTCGGGACAATTCTATTCGCAGTTCACAATAGAAAATAGGAGTCCGTCATTCAAGACTGCGCCTCACATTTTCCCCATATTCCTGGAGCCTCATTTCCTCAAATACATTGCGACTTGGCCGCCATTGCCTTTTATTGGTAGGAAATGCCACAGGTTCACCATCCTTAGATGATGACATTTCTCGTCTTTGTCCAAATGACCCGAGACTGTTACCCCTTGTTCTAGATCCTCCTGTCATGGGAAACATCATCACTGCTTCCAGTCTGTCTAGCCCAGTCAGAATTTAAATTAGGTCCCCTCATTCTAAATTTCAAAGAATAGACCCAGTCGATCCAAACCCTCTTCGTACGACAATCCTGTATTCCCTGGAATCAGGCTCAGTTACCGCACTCCCTCTGTGGAAGTTTCGGCGACTGGTGTTCTAGGACACCCAGGTCCCTTTGTACAGCAACAGTTCCAAAACTACTATTTAGATACTCTGCCATTCCGTATCTCCAACTTCACAGCTAAATATATCACCTCAATCCCACACGACAGTAACCTCTAAACGTGAGACTTTATAAAGTTGCAGGTTCTCTTATCATTTCTCTCCCCAATATTCAATTTCAGCAACCAGAAAATTAATGGTTCCTCTTTCCAGGTGCTACCTAACCAGAAAGTTTCCAGTATTTTTGCTATGAGCTCAAGAGGCAAGGGGAGGCAATGGCATAGTGATATTATCACTGGACTAGCAATCCAGAGACCCAGGATAATGCTCTGGGTGCGAATCCCACCAGGCCTAGGTAGGTTGGTTGAATTCAATTTTAAAAATCTGGAATGAAGTCCAATGACGACCATGAAACCATTGCTGATCATCATGAAAGCCCATCTGGTTCACTAATGTCCTGTAGGGAAGGAAATCTGCCATCCCTACATGTGACTCCAGACCAACAGCATGTGGTTGACTCTTAACTGCCCTCCGGGATGCGCAAATGCTCACCCAGCCAGTGATGCCCACATCCCATGACCGATTTTAATATTTTCCTCGTATTCCCATGCAAAATGTAGGAACAAACCTCACTGGTTGCACCAGATAATCAAGTGTTCAGCATCACATGGTGTAGGCATGGCAGACTCCACTGCATTTACTACGGAGGAAGACAGTAGGATAAATGCACAATTTGCTGTCCAGTTGATCTTTGGTTTCGACTCCCTTCTTCCAAATCAGCAGCCATAGGTTATGGCCATCAGTTACCGATACAACTGAGAGACTATATTCGCCAACTTTGAAGCGCCGCCCTTATCATAGAATTTACAGTGCAGAAGGAGGCCAGTCGGCTCATCGAGTCTGCACCGGCTCTTGGAAAGAGCACCCTACCCAAGGTGAACACCTCCACCCTATCCCCATAAACCCAGTAACCCCACCCAACACGAAGGGCAATTTTGGACACTAAGGGCAATTTATCATGGCCAATCCACTTAATCTGCACATCTTTGGACTGTGGGAGGAAACCGGAGCACCCGGAGGAAACCCATGCATACACGGGGAGGATGTGCAGACTCCGCACAGACAGTGACCCAAGCCGGAATCGAACCTGGGACCTTGGAGCTGTGAAACAATTGTGCTATCTACAATGCTACCGTGCTGCCCCTTGTAGCAGATGTATGGACATCCTGGGGCTGTGATCCAGTGGTCAGATGATCATTATACAGCTGGTGTATAAAGCCATTAACAATCCGATGGAGATGTTCAGTCAAGTGCTTATGCTGATATCGTCAGAGTCTGCCAAGATGGAGAAGGGTTCAATCGTCTTCTCTCCTGCTCAGGTCTCACCACTGCAGGGAGTGTGTTGAAAATGCAGGCTTGATAATAGCCTAGTGTCTTCAGTCACGTTGTTCTTGTTCCACAGTTTTACTGAGTGTGCATGCAAATCTCAAGGTCATACATTTAGTGAAGCAAAGATCACCTTGGTTCCCTTTCACCTATTTCAGTGCCTCAGCCACACAACAGTTCAAAAACTTTGGTTCTATGCAGATCTGGCCTTGGAAGCAGGACGCACCCAGCTATTTATTTGGTAACCTAGCAGATCAGTTTCACCAGCCTTCCATTCAAGAGAGCAATGGGTTCCATGGTAAAGATGTCTGCTTCCTCATGAACCCTGGGGTTTCCCACAACCAACCCCCTACATCTTCACACTCTCTCTCTTTGGTCAATCTTATATCATATCACACAGCTGCCAAGTAGCCTGTCCTAAACATTAATGTGGCTTTTTCTTTCACCATGGGGTGGCACGGTGGTTAGAGCTGCTGTCTCACAGCACCAGGGTCCCAGGTTCACTTTGTTCGCCCCCTGTCTGCATGGGTTTCCTCCCACAGTCCAAAGATGCATTAGCTATGAGGAGCGGCTGAATAAACTCGGTTTGTTCTCACTGGAACGACAGAGGTTGAGGGGCAACCTGATAAGAGGTCTACAAAATTATGAGGGGCATAGACAGAGTGGATAGTCAGAGGGGTCAATTACTAGGGGGCATAGGTTTAAGGTGCGGGGGGCAAGGTTTAGAGGAGATGTACGAGGCAAGTTTTTTTTTTTTTTTTTACACAGAGGGTAGTGGATGCCTGGAACTCGCTGCCGGAGGTGGTGGTGGAAGCAGGGACGATAGTGACATTTAAGGGGCATCTTGACAAATACATGAATAGGATGGGAATAGAGGGATACGGATCCAGGAAGAAGTGTAGAAGATTTAGTTTAGATGGGCAGCATGGTCGGCACAGGCTTGGAGGGCCTGTCCCTATGCTGTACTTTTCTATGTTATGTGCGGGTTAGGTGGAGTGGCCACGCTAAATTGCACTGGTGTCCAGGGATTTGCAGGTTAGGTTATATGGTTACGGGATAAGGTGGTGCAGACATGGGTCAGGTGGTTCATTCAAAGGGTCAGTGCAGACTCAATGGGCCGAATGGCTTCCATCTGCACTGTAGGGCATCTATGATCACATGTCCAAAACATAACATGTATTTACAACGGTTTAAAAATGGTTCTTTCTATCCTGGGGCAACAAATCGAGAATTTGACCCCCTCGTCCAATGTCTTGCCTCCATCCTGGGTTATGCAATGCTGCATCAGATCATGATAATGCTCCCTCCATTCAAATGTAAATAAGCCAGCATTAGACTGCAGGAGGTCAAGGTAACTGAATATACAGGAATAAAGTCTTGCAGGCACATAGTGATACGTGGAGTCACACCAATCAACATTTACAGAATTCCTACAGTGCAGGCCATTCAGCCCATTGAGTCTGCAGCAACCCTCCGAAAGAGCACTCCACCTAGGCTCCTCCCCCCACCCTATCCCTGTAACCATGGCCAATCCACCCAAGAACAAAGAACAAAGAAAAGTACAGCACAGGAACAGGCCCTTTGGCCCTCCAAGCCTGTGCCGACCATGCTGCCCGACTAAACTACAATCTTCTATACTTCCTGGGTCCGTATCCCTCTATTCCCATCCTATTCATGTATTTGTCAAGATGCCCCTTAAATGTCCCTATCGTCTCTGCTTCCACCACCTCCTCCGGTAGCGAGTTCCAGGCACCCACTACACTCTGCGTAAAAAACTTGCCTCATACATCTACTCTAAACCTTGCCCCTCTCACCTTAAACCTATGCCCCCTAGTAATTGACCCCTCTACCCTGGGAAAAAGCCTCTGACTATCCACTCTGTCTATGCCCTTCATAATTCTGTAGACCTCGATCAGGTCGCCCCTCAACCTCCGTCGTTCCAGTAAGAAACCGTCGTTCAGGTGAGAACAAACAGTTTATTCAACAGTTCCTCATAGCTAATGCCCTCCATACCAGGCAACATCCTGGTAAATCTCTTCTGCACCCTCTCTAAAGCCTCCATATCCTTCTGGTAGTGTGGCAACCAGAATTGAACACTATACTCCAAGTGTGACCTAACTAAGGTGCTATACAGCTGCAACATGACTTGCCAATTCTTATACTCAATGCCCCGGCCAATGAAGGCAAGCATGCCGCATGCCTTCTTGACTACCTTCTCCACCCGTGTTGCCCCTTTCAGTGACCTGTACACCTAGATCTCTCTGACTTTCAATACTCGAGGGTTCTACCATTCACTGTATATTCCCTACCTGCATTAGACCTTCTAAAATGCATTACCTCACATTTGTCTGGATTAAACTCCATCTGCCATCTCTCCGCCCAGGTCTCCAAACAATCTAAATCCTGCTGTATCCTCCAACAGTCCTCATCGCTGTCTGCAATTCCACCAACCTTTTGTGTCATTGCAAACTTACTAATCAGACCAGTTACATTTTCCTCCAAATCATTTATATATACTACGAACAGCAAAGGTCCCAGCACTGATCCCTGCAGAACACCACTAGTCGCAGCCCTCCAATTAGAAAAGCACCCTTCCATTGCTACTCTCTGCCTATGACCTAGCCAGCTCAACCCCTGGTCCCGTGTGACTTCACCTTTTGTACCAGACTACCATGAGGGACCTTGTCAAAGGCCTTACTGAAGTCCATATGGACAACATCCACTGCCCTACCTGCAATCATCTTTCTGACCTCTTCGAAAAAACTCTTTATCAAGTTAGTGAGACATGACCTCCCCTTCACAAAACCATGCTGCCGCTCACTAATACGTCCATTTGCTTCCAAATGGGAGTAGACCCTGTCTCGAAGAATTCTCTCCAGTAATTTCCCTACCACTGACGTAAGGCTCATCGGCCTGTAGTTCGCTGGATTATCCTTGCTACCCTTCTTAAACAAAGGAACAACATTGGCTATTCTCCAGTCCTCCGGGACATCACCTGAAGACAGTGAGGATCCAAAGATTTCTGTCAAGGCCTCAGCAATTTCCTCTCTAGCCTCCTTCAGTATTCTGGGGTAGATCCCATCAGGCCCTGGGGACTTATCTACCTTAATATTTTTCAAGGCGTCCAACACCTCGTCTTTTTGGATCTCAATGTGACCCAGGCTATCTACACACCCTTCTCCAGACTCAACGTCTACCAATTCCTTCTCTTTGGTGAATACTGATGTAAAGTATTCATTTAGTACCTCGCCCATTTCCTCTGGCTCCACACATAGATTCCCTTGCCCATCCTTCAGTGGGCCAACCCTTTCCCTGGCTACCCTCGTGCTTTTTATGTACGTGTAAAAAGCCTTGGGATCTTCCTTAACCCTATTTGCCAATGACTTTTCGTGACCCAACCTGCATATCTTTGGACTACTGAAACTACAATCTCTGACAAGCCACACAAGTGATAATTCCATCCACCCCCACCCCACAACAAAAATAAATGCTGCAGTTTGCAGTTCTCACAAAAACATACAGACAACATATTACAGAGAACGCATTAGATGCTGTTGCAGGGCAACTATGAAAGCATAGATTAGCATTCGCTTACAAAACCACATTGCTGCAGTCCTTCTTCCCATTCCACTAGCGTTCACCTCAAGGGCTTTTGTTTTAAAGAAACATGCCCCCTTCTGTAAAGAGGACACTTCATCCAGCAGTAGAGGTAGCCATGTTCACAAGACAATCAAGCACCGACCGTACCGTACCGCTGCCCCAGCACTGGTTTCACAACCGAAAGGTAAACATAAATCTTTCCTGCAGACCTCGATCTCAGTCAGAAGGCCTCGTGAGATCTGAAAGCACAATATTTCTTAAGAGGTTTTCTTTAATCCATACTCCAGCTGGATAGAGCCCGAAAATCAAATTGCGCACCATTTTAAAGCTATAAATGCTCATTTAAGTTGAATAAATAATCAAACAAGTGATTTAAAGTGGATCAGGAGGATAGAATTACAGGTAAGCGCCCAACCCTCCTAAGACCACATTTGGCAGAGGCGGAATGACACACACCTGCTAGTTACTGAACAGTGCAAGACAACGACAGACAGACACACAACTAAAGAACCAATTTGTGGCAGCAATGGACACATTATGGTCACTAAACACCGATTAGAGACGGACACAAACCTATCCAGCATCATCCAGCAACTTGGGCCCAGGTGTAGACAGACTGTCGATCTCTCAGTTTGTCACTAGGGGCCAGTCTCACACACCTCCGAGGAGTGAGGAATGTCTAAAATGTGGAAAAACAGGTTTGGACTGATCAGTTAACACCCTCCACTTACAGTAACTGCAACAGCCCAATACAGGTGCACTACTACTCACTTGTTATTTAAACTGGGCAACTAGGCATTATTTGAAAACTTGGCAGTCAGCCCACTCTTTAGAGCACACACATACTGAATCTTGCTTAACTAAATCCTCCCACAAATCAATAGAGAGAAAAAAAAAAGTGTCCTTCATTCAACTTAACCTTCTCACAAGAAAGGTCTCAACCAAGAGGTCCACGAGTCATACACAACCAGAGTCAGAACTCAAATCTTCTGTACAAAAGAAAAAACAGTGAGTTCAAGTTAGACTGGACCACACTGATGGCTCAGATGAAACTCCTAGTCGACATGTACCTGCCCCAGCTGCATCATCACAATTGGAGGGGTAAAATTAGCCATGGTTTGGCAGTCCTGAATGACATATGCAAGGACAGAAATTGGACTTGGTTGCAGTGTTAAAGACTCTACAAGTGAACCCCAGAAACTAGTCAGTCAATGCCTAAAAAAGGGTCAGGGAGGGTGTGGAATAAAATTAAGTTACGCAACATTTACAACCATTCCAGGACTGGGTGTACTGCTTGGATCAGTAGCACTTGCGACAGAAGTCAGAAGTTCAAACCCCAGTTCAGGTCTAGGCAGATACATATTGGGACACATTTTGGAGAGATCCTGCCCTGCCAGACCAAAGATTGTCTTTCTACATAAAATAATTTCTACTCTTCAGAAAGGCAGAAATCCCATGGCACTATTTCAAAAGAGCAAAGCTTTTCTCAAGACGCCTGGCCAAACATTAACCCTCAACCAAACTGGGGTTTGGGGGGGGGGGAGGAGAAGTTGTTCTGGTGATCACATTGCTATTGGAGAGCTTACTGTACACAAATTGGCTGACATCCACATCACAACTGTGGGCAAAACTTCCCCAAAAAAGTGCTTTACAGCCAATTAAATGTTTAGACTCCCAGAGAAAAGGTTCTCTTCACAAGAATCCATACCAACAGACAAATAAGGATCTGATATCTGCCTCATGTGAAAGAGAGTCAGCAAATTAAACTGAAGTAAAACACAACTTGAGCAGAACAAAAGTTATTCAGCTCTCAACAGCTTTCTAATCAAAAATCTCTGGAGAGGTCAATACTATATGGTTTTTTTTTATAAAAGTGTTTTATAACCCCGCACGAAACAAAAAGCAGCTAGGCAGCAATATCCGTGTAGTTCTGACCACCCATTTTAGAGAAACTGGTTCCCTCCACTGCGAGGCTGCTCCTTCACAGTCAGTTCCTGTTTTGAGCAGCAGACTTCCTTGCCCGTACACAGCAGCTCCCAGCCTTTTGTGTTTGCCCCATACCCACCCCTACAGCTTTACAGTCAGTCAGTTAGTTCCTGAAAGTCGGAGGAGAGCGCTCACCTGATTTCAGAAGTCCTCTTGGTGGGTCTTTTAAAATAACTGACCCCTCCCCAGTGTCCCTTGACCACCTGTCAGAGACGGCAAGGGGGAAGGGAGGGGAGCGGAGAGGAGAGAGAGCCTGGTACAACTCAGTGCCAGAGGCCCACCCCTGCATGAATCATCCATTCAGTGGCAAATTTCTTAAACAAACAGTCCCAGTTAGCAGTGTGTGTGTGTGGGCCCCACCCCATTCCGCTCTGCACAAATCCACTTTCGCATAAACAATTAATCCATCTAGACTCCCTCCCCCCTCCAAGAGAGAGAGAGTTAACTGTCGAGGTGCCAACAAAAAGTAGTAAAAGTCACTCCTTCCTCAGCTCAGGGAGGACTAAACCCCGAACCCCCCCCCCCCCCCCCCACTAGCCTTTCGCTCATTTGCGCAGGAACCAGTTTCAGATCGTGGCCCTTTTTTATATTGCAACACTGTTGCATGTAGCGGCGGCTGTGCTATAAATCGGAGGAGACAGCATTGCTGCCAGGTACCCTGAACTGCAGTCACTCTCCCCTTCTAAAGTAACAATGTCTCTCCTGCTGCCGAGTCTGAAAAGTTGGCATCTCTACCAGTAGAATGAGGTCCTTCTCCAGCTGCCAAATAAACCACAAACCACCTTCAAAGCATGCACAAACTTGCCAAATACAGTAGCTTGGTGCCAATCTAGAATTTATCCCACTGTATAATTGGAACCAATTTCACACCACTGAAAACCCTCAGAATATTAATCAACTCCTGAACTAAGCATTCCCCCCTCTGGATGAATAGCAGAGTGCCATTTCTACACCCTGGCACTGGCCTCAACAAATCTGGCAATTTCAACTGCAAACCAACATCATTTCATCATCAAGAGAACATTGATTTCAACTTGGACTCTCATTCTCAGTTTACAGCTGGCCAGGAACACAAGTCTTAAATCTTTGTCATGACCAGGTGGGAAAGGGATTGGAGGAAACCTAGGCACTGGCAACAACATATCCAGCCCGTCGACCCTGCACAGTCCTCTTTGCTAACTGTGGGCTTGTGACAAAATTGAGAGATCTCAGACAGTCAAGCAACAGCCCGACAGTCATACTCACTGATCATGCCTTACATACAATGTCCCAGTCACCACCATCACCATCCCTGGGCCATGTTGTGCCATCAGCAATACAGAGCAAGCAGAGATGGCAGCACAGCATAGTCCGGGATGGGTTGCCCTGGGAGTCCTCAACATTGACTCTGGACCCCATGAGGTCTCATGGCTTTACAAAGAACAAAGAAATGTACAGCACAGGAACAGGCCCTTCGGCCCTCCAAGCCCGTGCCGACCATGCTGCCCGACTAAACTACAATCTTCTACACTTCCTGGGTCCGTATCCCTCTATTCCCATCCTATTCATGTATTTGTCAAGATGTCCCTTAAATGTCACTATCGTCCCTGCTTCCACCACCTCCTCCGGTAGTGAGTTCCAGGCACCCACTACCCTCTGCGTAAAAAACTTGCCTCGTACATCTACTCTAAACCTTGCCCCTCTCACCTTAAACCTATGCCCCCTAGTAATTGACCCCTCTATCCTGGGGAAAAGCCTCTGACTATCCACTCTGTCTATGCCCCTCATAATTTTGTAGACCTCTATCAGGTCTCCCCTCAACCTCCTTCGTTCCAGTGAGAACAAACCGAGTTTATTCAACCGCTCCTCATAGCTAATGCCCTCCATACCAGGCAACATTCTGGTAAATCTCTTCTGCACCCTCTCTAAAGCCTCCACATCCTTCTGGTAGTGTGGCGACCAGAATTGAACACTATACTCCAAGTGTGGACTAACTCAGGTTCTATACAGCTGCAACATGACTTGCCAATTCTTATACTCAATGCCCCGGCCAATGAAGGCAAGCATGCCGTATGCCTTCTTGACTACCTTCTCCACCTGTGTTGCCCCTTTCAATGACCTGTGGACCTGTACTCCTAGATCTCTTTGACTTTCAATACTCTTGAGGGTTCTACCATTCACTGTATATTCCCTACCTGCATTAGACCTTCCAAAATGCATTACCTCACATTTGTCCAGATTAAACTCCATCTGCCATCTCTCCGCCCAAGTCTCCAGACAATCTAAATCCTGCTGTATCCTCCGACAGTCCTCATCGCTATCCGCAATTCCACCAACCTTTGTGTCGTCTGCAAACTTACTAATCAGACCAGTTACATTTTCCTCCAAATCATTTATATATACTACAAAGAGCAGCGGTCCCAGCACTGATCCCTGTGGAACACCACTGGTCACAGCCCTCCAATGAGAAAAGCATCCCTCCATTGCTACTCTCTGCCTTCTATGGCCTAGCCAGTTCTGTATCCATCTTGCCAGCTCACCCCTGATCCCGTGTGACTTCACCTTTTGTACCAGACTACCATGAGGGACCTTGTCAAAGGCCTTACTGAAGTCCATATAGACAACATCCACTGCCCTACCTGCATCAATCATCTTAGTGACCTCTTCGAAAAACTCTATCAAGTTAGTGAGACACGACCTCCCCTTCAAAAAACCGTGCTGCCTCTCACTAATACGTCCATTTGCTTCCAAATGGGAGTAGATCCTGTCTCGAAGAATTCTCTCCAGTAATTTCCCTACCACTGAAGTAAGGCTCACCGGCCTGTAGTTCCCGGGATTATCCTTGCTACCCTTCTTAAACAGAGGAACAACATTGGCTATTCTCCATTCCTCCGGGACATCCCCTGAAGACAGCGAGGATCCAAAGATTTCTGTCAAGGCCTCAGCAATTTCCTCTCCAGCCTCCTTCAGTATTCTGGGGTAGATCCCATCAGGCCCTGGGGACTTATCTACCTTAATATTTTTTAAGACTCCCAACACCTCGTCTTTTTGGATCACAATGTGACCCAGGCTATCTACACCCCCTTCTCCAGACTCAACATCTACCAATTCCTTCTCTTTGGTGAATACTGATGCAAAGTATTCATTTAGTACCTCGCCCATTTCCTCTGGCTCCACACATAGATTCCCTTGCCTATCCTTCAGTGGGCCAACCCTTTCCCTGGCTACCCTCTTGCTTTTTATGTACGTGTAAAAAGCCTTGGGATTTTCCTTAACCCTATTTGCCAATGACTTTTCGTGACCCCTTCTAGCCCTCCTGACTCCTTGCTTAAGTTCCTTCCTACTTTCCTTATATTCCACGCAGGCTTTGTCTGTTCCCAGCCTTTTAGCCCTGACAAATGCCTCTTTCTTTTTGACGAGGCCTACAATATCACTCGTCATCCAAGGTTCCCGAAAATTGCCGTATTTATCCTTCTTCCTCACAGGAACATGCCGGTCCTGTATTCCTTTCAACTGCCACTTGAAAGCCTCCCACATGTCAGATGTTGATTTGCCCTCAAACATCTGCCCCCAATCTATGTTCTTCAGTTCCCGCCTAATATTGTTATAATTAGCCTTCCCCCAATTTAGCACATTCATCCTCGGACCACTCTTATCCTTGTCCACCAGTACTTTAAAACTTACTGAATTGTGGTCACTGTTACCGAAATGCTCCCCTACTGAAACATCTACCACCTGGCCGGGCTCATTCCCCAATACCAGGTCCACTACCGCCCCTTCCCTAGTTGGACTGTCTACATATTGTTTTAAGCAGCCCTCCTGGATGCTCCTTACAAACGCCACCCCGTCTAAGCCCCTGGCACTAAGTGAGTCCCAGTCAATATTGGGGAAGTTGAAGTCTCCCATCACCACAACCCTGTTGTTTTTACTCTTTTCCAAAATCTGTCTACCTATCTGCTCCTCTATCTCCCGCTGGCTGTTGGGAGGCCTGTAGTATAACCCCAACATTGTGACTGCACTCTTCTTATTCCTGATCTCTACCCATATAGCCTCACTGCCCTCTGAGGTGTCCCCTCGCAGTACAGCTGTGATATTCTCCCGAACCAGTAGCGCAACTCCGCCTCCTTTTTTACATCCCCCTCTATCCCGCCTGAAACATCTAAATCCTGGAACGTTTAGCTGCCAATCCTGCCCTTCCCTCAACCAGGTCTCTGTAATGGCAACAACATCATAGTTCCAAGTACTAATCCAAGCTCTAAGTTCATCTGCCTTACCCGTAATACTCCTTGCATTAAAACATATGCACTTCAGGCCACCAGACCCGCTGTGTTCAGCAACTTCTCCCTGTCTGCTCTGCCTCAGAGCCACACTGTCCCTATTCCCTAGTTCTCCCTCAATGCTCTCACCTTCTGACCTATTGCTCCCGTGCCCACCCCCCTGCCATACTAGTTTAAACCCTTCCCGTGTGACACTAGCAAACCTCGCGGCCAGGATATTTATGCCTCTCCGGTTTAGATGCAACCCGTCCTTCTTATACAGGTCACACCTGCCCCGGAAGAGCTCCCAGTGGTCCAGATAATGGAAACCCTCCCTCCTACACCACCTCCTTAGCCACGTGTTTAGCTGCTCTATCTTCCTATTTCTAGCCTCACTGGCACGTGATTACAACCCTCGAGGTCCTGTCTTTTAACTTTCTGCCTAGCTCCCTGAACTCCTGCTGCAGGACCTCATGCCCCTTCCTGCCTATGTCGTTAGTACCAATATGTACAACGATCTCTGCCTGTTTGCCCTCCCCCTTCAGGATGCCCTCTACCCGTTCGGAGACATCCTGGACCCTGGCACCAGGGAGGCAACATACCATCCTGGAGTCTCATTCACGTCCACAGAAGCGCCTATCTGTGCCCCTGACTATAGAGTCCCCTATTACTATTACTCTTCTGCGCTTTGACCCTCCCTTCTGAACATCAGAGCCAGCCGTGGTGCCACTGCTCTGGCTGCTGCTGTTTTCCCCTGATAGGCTATCCCCCCCCGACAGTATCCAAAGGGGTAAATCTGTTCGAGAGGGGGACAACCACAGGGGATTCCTGCACTGACTGCCTGCCCTTTCTGGTGGTCACCCATTTCTCTGCCTGCACCTTGGGTGTGACCATATTTACATAACTGCGATCTATGACGCTTTTCGCCACCATGTTTAGGTCAAACATGGGCAAGGAAACGCCTGCTGATGTCCACCATTAGCTGATGAATCAGTACTCCATGTTGAACTTGGTGGAAGAACAGTACTTGAAGGTGGCAAGGGCACAGAACATACTCTGGACAGTCCATCACACAGAGTGGCTTGGTAGCATCACTACTGACCAGCTCTAAAGTACACAGACTGGATCTGCAACAGGTAGTGAGGAAAATACAGTAGTCCTCATCCTATCCAACCTGCCTGCTGCAGACCATGACAGATCGGTAGGGTGACCCCTGCACAGCCCTTGATGAAATCCCATCTTCACATTAAGGATACCGTCCATTGTGTTTGTGGCACTACCCAAATGGGATAGATTCAAAATAGAAGTCAAGACTGGTCGTCCATGAGGTGCAGTGGGCCATCAGCAGCAGTAAAATTGTCTCAGCCACAATCTGTAACCCCATGACTTGGCATATCCCCACTCTACCATGACCACCAATCCAGGGGATCAACCCTGGTTCAATGCAGAGTGCAGGGGGGAATGCCAGGAGCAGCAAAAGGCATACCAAAGAGGCTCCAACCTGAAGCTACCACACCTGACTATTTGCATGCCAATTCTTTAAAAAAAAATTAAAACATTTTAAGGTATCCAATCATTTTTTTCCCATTATGGGGCAATTTAGCATGGCCAATCCACCTAACCTGCACATCTTTGGGTTATGGGGGTGAAACCCACACAGACACGGGGAGAATGTGCAAACTCCACACGGACAGTGACCCAGGGCAGGGATTCGAACCCAGGTCCTCAGCAACGTAGGCAGCAATGCTAACCATTGAGCTACCATGCTGCCCCACATGCCAATCATAAACAGTCAGTGATAGACAGAGCCAAGTGATCCCACAACCAACGAATCAGATCCAAGCTCTGCAGTCTTGCCACAAGGAGGAGGCTTCACAAATATCCCATCCTCACCCCAGCACATCTGTACAACAATCTTCAGCCCAAAGAGCTAGTCAAGCTGTTTCAGTACAGCTACAACCCTGGCATCTACCTGCAATATAGAAAGTTGCCCACCTATGTCATGTTCACAAAAGGGCAAATCCAACCCAGCCAATTACCACCCTATTAGTTTACTTACTCTCAACCATCAGCAAGGTGATAGAGGGGTCATCAAATAGCACCATCAAGCTGCACTTAGCAATAACCTGTTGCTCAGTTTAGGTACTGGCAGGATCACTCAGCTCCTGACCTCATTACATCCTTGGTTCAAACATAGACAAGAGAGCTAAATGCCAGATGTGACTACTCTTGACATCAACACAGCATTTGACAGTGTATGGCATCAAGGAACCCTAGTAAAATTGGAGTCAATGGGAATTAGGGAGAAAATGCTCCACTGGTTGGATAAAAAGGAAGATGGTTGTGGTTGCTGGAGGTCAATCATCTCAGCCAGGTGTTCCTTCACCTGTTTCATCTATGAGCTTCCTTCCAACATAGCTCAGATGTGGGGATGTTCGTGGAGATTGCATAATGTTCAGCATCATTCGCGACTCAAGACACTGAAGTAATCCACTTGCAAATGCAGCAAGACTTGAACAATATCCATTCTTGGGCTAAGTAACATTTGCACCACCTCCAATAAGGAGACTCAAACCATCGCTCCTCGTCATTGAATGGCATTACCATCACCGAATCCCCAACTACCAACATCCTGGGGGCTACCATGGACCAGAAACTGAATTGGACTAGTCATATAAATGCTGTGGCTACGCGACTAGGTCAGGGGCTAGGAACTCTGCATCGAGTAACTCACCTAACTCCCCAAAGCCTGTCCACCATCTACAAGGCACAAGTCAGGAGTGTGCTGGATGAGTTTAGCTCCAATAACACTCAAGAAGTTCAACACCATCCAGGACAAAGCAGCCCACTGGATTGTTTGTGGGAGGGATGCCATTCAATCCCTCCACCACCTACACACAGCAACAGCAGTGTGCACCATCTACAAGATGCACTGCAGGAACGAGGCAGCACCAACCAAACCCACGACCACAAACATCTAGGATACCTGGGAACACAATCACCTCGAAGTTCCCCTCCAAGTCACCCAACCAATCAAACACTAGTCAAACCACCAAATCAGAGAAAGATAATAACACAAGCATGAGACCCTCGGAGTCAATTAGGGCCCTATTGCCCCTCGTGGAGTCATTAGGGCTCGCACACATGTGGATACCAGTGCAAGGGAAATTAGAGTCCAATAAGAATATGGTTAATGAGATTTTAATTGCACATGAACATACAAATTATGAGCATAGGTATACCATTCTGCCATTTTGAGCCTGTTGTGTCATTCAGTAAGAGCATGGCTGATCAGATTACATCACCTCAACCTCACCTTACCACCCATCCCCATAATTACCCCCTTGGTCAACAAGCATCTACCACCGCCTGAGGATTTCCAAAGACTCTCAACCAACCAGTATCCTCATTGGTCTTAATGGGCGACTTTTTTTTGAATGAGTGACCCAGTGACCCCTATCCACCCAGTCAGTTTGAATCAAGTTGTTCTACAAGTTTGACCTGTCCAACCTTTCCTCAAGGCAATGCACACGTTCCAAGTGCTAGTTGCTTCCAACCAATTTACATTCCTCTTTAATAAGGAGACCAATACGGTACACAGTAATACAGATGTGATCTCACCAATGCCCTGTACAATTAAAGCACAACCTCATTCCCTCTAATTGACAACATTTTAGTAGCTTATGTCCTTTCACAAATTTAGCAACTATACCTAGATTCATTCATACAAATTATATAACTTTTGGGCTCCCAACAAAAGCCAACTGGAAATGACTTTTGTGCCAGTCTCCTGTTAGCTAGCCAATCTTCAATCCATGCCAAATGTTACCCCCTACACCACACGGTGGTCGATTTGTGTCAGCTGGCATCTTGGATGCAGTCAGACGTAGAGGTTGCAATTATCTCAGTTTGCGTTTCTGGTAGAGTTGGCTTTCTGGACATTGTGCTGGTTGCTGGTAGCCTTGCCTGGAAATGCATCACATGTGAGGGGGGGTTTTGGGAATGCCCAGGGCAGTCATGGTTTCAATATCCAACATTTGCACTCATCTTAAATGGTCTCAGGAAGAGTCAGTTAATGTCAACAAGTTGTCAGATTATAGAAAGTAGCTGTTTTCAAGAGCTTCACCTCGGGAATGTAGAGTACCCAATTCATTTTTTCCAATTAAGGGGCAATTTAGCGTGGTCAATCCACCTACCCTGCACATCTTTGAGACGTGGGGGAGAAACCCACGCAAACACGGGGAGAATCTCCGTGCCATGAGGCAACAGTGCTAACCACTGTGCCACCATGCTGCCCACCTCAGGAATGTTGCCTTATATTTTCAATTTGCTCTCAGTCCAAATTGCAACAGTTAAGGATATAGCTCTGTAACACCATCCATATGGCTGGAACAGCATCAAGCATCAGACCCTACCCTCATGTTGCAAAACTACACCATACCACTTTTGTGTCTTAATAGTCCTACTAATGGAAAGTTAATTTAGTTGTCAACACTATTAGCATGTAAAGGCCAGACTTGGTACGGATAAGAGATTCCTTCGCCAAAAAGAAAAGGGGGAAAACAAGTGTCATGGTCACTATTACGAAGACGAGGGTCAGAATCATCCCAGAAAAAAAGTCTCAGCAATGTCCGTTTCTGTCGGGGATCACAGCATTGGATCTGCTGATGCCAATGGTGGATTGTCCACTGTATTTTGCAGCACTAAAGCACGCAAGGATCACGGGTAGGGCAGCCTCTTTGCCCACCCTGCTGAGACCCTAGATCTACAGTAATCCAAGGGCCCATTTGAAGAGCTCAATAAAATGAAATGAAAATCGCTTGTCACAAGTCGGCTTCAAATGAAGTTACTGTGAAAAGCCCCTAGTCGCCACATTCCGGCACCTGTTCGGGGAGGCTGGTACGGGAATTGAACCGTGCTGCTGGCCTGCCTTGGTCTGCTTTCAAAGCCAGCGATTTAGCCCTGTGCTAAACAGCCCCTGCTCTCAAGAAGCTCATGGAGAGCCCTGGCCACCAAATGAACGCAGTCTTCAGTTGGTTGATGCCTGACCAAATGTCCACTCACATCTGTCCCAAACCACATGACAGTGGTGGCAGCAGCTTTGGTCAAAGACATCCTGTGCTCTCTGCAAACTGCAGGCATTAGCATAACCTGCACTCCCAGGCGGAGTGGTTTGCTTGGACCAGGAGGGTTATGTCCCATGCCTATAGAACTATGATGCTGGGTGTTCAGAGCACCACACTTTGGAGTGATCAGTGCCCACCTGTTGCCAGAGAATCCTCAAACCAGTTGCCCAAGGGTTCTGCAGCCCCATAAAATGCAGGTTGATATTGCAGGAACAAACATTGGAATTAGTGTTGCTGGAGCCTATTAGTGTTGCTGGAGCCTTGGGAGGTGGAGGGGATATAATTGCTTCAGAAGCCAGACTAAGCATAGCACTGCAGCTATGAACTTAGCGGAAGAAGAACGCTCAATCTTAAACACTTTGACAATGTATGGCCCAATGCCCCCCTGCCGACCATTGCTGCCGTTACCCTGGCACTACAAGCCAGCTCCAGCTGAAGTCACTAGAGACTTCCAACCACCCTCAATCCACAGAATCACTTTGGGATCCTTACGAGCGTGGCAATAGGTTCTGTGCAGTTCCCCTCCCAAGTTTAGGCCACATGTTTGAATGATGGTGGTGAATCACAGAATTCACACTGCTGGGGGAATGATTATGTTGCGTGGACCCCATAACAGATGCAAAATTATATATCCAGCAGGAAACACAGCAGAGGAAACAATCGCATCCTGAGGAAAAGGCCGAGTAACATTTTCCATTTGCGTTGCCATATCGCCACAAATGGGAACAATAAATTCCAGCTTAGGTTTCAAATTCTTACATAAATGCACCAACTGCCATGGTGGTATTAGAATCCATGTCCCCAGAGATTATCCTGGACCTCTGGATTGCTATAGTACCATTCTAGCTTAAATGGCTACAGTCAGTCTATGAAAAAGCAGGGAATACAATAATGCCGCAAAGAAGTTTACTGTCAATGGCCCAGTGTGTTGGAGCTCCTGTGCTCCTTGCTTCAGTGACTTGGACAACCTACAGCAGTGGTCGCCCCCCCACCCCCCAAAAAAAAGACAACAGTGGCAGTGCCTTCACAAGATCCTCCAAATCCAATGACAAGGATGCTAGTCCAACAGCAGTGCCCTCTCCAAGCTTCAAAAGGCAATACATCATCCAAAGCCAGCTTTGCTGGACAGACAAGTAGATTGTATGCCTGATTCTGTAACGCTGATGCAGTAGGAGATTCCCAGGAACTCAGTGGTAATACCTTATGGATATTCTCAAAGCATGCCTCAGCATTCCTGCTGACTCATGGAAGCCCCTGGCCGTTCAAAACGCAGGTGGTTTATTCAGGATGAGAGAAGAGTCAAGATGCTGAAATGTGTGCAGAAGCCTCCAAATGGCCTCATCTACACAGCATTCAAGTACCATCAGTTCTGCGTGCAACAGCCTGCAGCCACATGTTGAGTCATCTGCCATAGAACCCACAGAAATGAGTGGAAGTCATCATCCACTGAGGGATTGTCAGGAGTATGTGGAAAGGTAGATGCTGCTTCTCTCCAAGAGTGAGACACTGACCTCGAGACCAAAATGACCCACACCTTCTCCCCATTCCTCAGCTCAAATGACAGAGGTCTGGATGGGGCTCAAATTGAAAAAAAAATTAATTGCTCAAACATCTAGCTTCAGGGGAATTTAAAAATTTTTTTTAAGAGTACCCAATTATTTTTTTCCCAATAAAGGGGTAATTTAGTGTGGCCAATTCACCTCCTCTGCACACCTTTGGTTGTGGGGGTGAGACCCACACAGAGGAGGGGAGAACCCACATGGACAGTGACCGGAATTGTACCTGGGTCCTCAGCACTGATGCAGCAATGCCAATCACTGGACCACAGTGCCACCCCTATAGTTACTTTCCACAAATTCCTACACACCACACCTACGTTTTGTGGTTAGCAATCATTAGGGGATAGTCACTTATTGATGGCCTTATCAGTTCAAATGGGCATCTATTCCTGTCACAATACATTCATTCTGCAGCATTTCCAGCATGAAGATTTAAGTGGATTTTACCACGAGATGACTCATGGGCAGAAACCAAGCACTGCCACACACCTGTTGTCAAGTGGATCGATCAGCTCCATGAATAGGAGGTTTGTCCTTCAAGTTAACAAAATCAATCGTGTTCAACTGGTTGGTGCAGTTTCTGAACAGCTCCAAATTGTGTTTCCATGGAGAGAAATGGGGCAACCCTTTAACAGTAGGTTTGAATACTTGAAAGTATTGCCCGCTACCTGGAGTCTGCAATTGTTATCCGTCAATACCAAGATGAATTACACACAAGCGACTTTCAAGGGAGAGTGTTACTTCTATCACACAAGAGTGAGGAGAGGGAAATAAATGATCAGGTGAGGAGAGGGAAATAAATTAAAAAAGCAGCAACGATGAGAAGTTTGCCTTAATAGCCGTAACAGCCATTATTCCCATAACAGCCTCCCCAAACAGGTGCCGGAATGTGGCGACTAGGGGCTTTTCACAGTAACTTCATTGAAGCCCAGTTGTGACAATAAGCGATTTTCATTTCATTTAATTCCATTAATAGGAGTGATGGTACTGCAACTTCAGAGAAGCCCACTTGTGCACAAATCCAAAAGCTTGATGCACCCGACTGATCAGAGCAGCCCACGGCGATTATTCGGTTGAGTCTCATCACACAGAAACATGGGCTAATTCCCCAGCATTTCCACCCCCTAATCTTGATTTGTTTAAAAACAAAACTTCTCCCAGGATTCACTCAGGTGTATATCCCTTTAAATCAGCAAGTGTAAAACCACCTCTTCCCCAAACCAATGACCCACCTGACTCTTCCCCAAATTGGGAATGCTAGTGAAGGGAAGATTTTCTTTGTTCCCACAAAAATTCCAACATTTCTGGTTATGTACAAGAACAAAATTCATCACCCTTAAAACATTCCATAACCTAGCATGTAGATGTTCCAAGAGCCGTATAAAGTTACCTCCAAATTAGAGCAAACATTTCCTATCTCATCACAATCTATGTTACATATGAGCAGCTTAGTTATTTCTCCAATTTTATTTACTCACTGGCTCACTGATTTTATCCCATGACATTGTTACTTTTCCCCTTTCTCAAGCTATGAACCACTTCACACCCACCATGTACGCCAAACCCTGGCAGAATGTTTCATTTTACAGACATTAATCTCTGTACTCCGATCAATCAGATCACAACGAGAATAGAAGGACTTATTTCTGCTTTCAGACCTGGTGGCAATAACCCAAAATTGGGGGTTGAGGGGGGAAGGGAGGTCAGCTACAGCATATTTATGCTGTATGAACCAATTGTTCCGTGGCATGTCCAACAAGGCTCTATGAACCTAATAACCAACTATTGGACATTTGGAAAAATAAACATTCCCACACGTCTCAAAGGGAATTCCCCGCTCAACCCAAAGATATGCAGGTTAAGTGGATTGGCCATGCTAAATTGGAAAAAAAATTGGGTACTCAAAACATTTTTTTTTAAGGGTCAATGATTAAGCCTTTGACCTTAAAACTGAAATATGTCCCCTTTCCAACTGCAGTAGTCGCAAGAGAAACCTGGTTTAGTTCTACTCTGGTGAAGTTTCACTAAACTACCATAAATCTGCTGCGAAAAACGGCAGCTTTCCTATAACTGGCAAATTCCACTGGTTCCACACAAGGGGCGATGCTTAGCTAAGTTGCCTGGATGGCTGATTAGTGATGTGGAGTGATGCCAACAGCGCAGGTTCAATTCCTGTACTGGCAGAGGTTATTCATGAAGGCCCTGCCTTCTCTATTTTTTAAATAATTTTTTATTAAAAGGTTTTCATAAAATATCAATAACAAAATGAGAAAGAAAAAAAAACCCAACAGGGTTATGTACAAAACACAATCTAAAAAAGCAACCCCCCAATCCCCACCCCCCCCCCCCCCGGTACATAAATAATAAATTAACATTAACACCCCGATTTTACACGCCAGGTGTATACACCCCCTCAGACCCTCCATAACATAAACAAAAATAAAGTAAACCCCCGCCCCCCCACGAGCTGCTGCTGCCAGTGACCAATGTCTATCGTTCTGCCAGAAAGCCTAAGAACGGTTGCCACTGCCTAAAGAACCCTTGTACCGACCCTCTCATGGCGAATTTCACCCTCTCCAATTTAATGAACCCTGCCATATCGCTGATCCAGGATTCCACCCTTGGGGGCCTCGCATCTTTCCACTGAAGGAGAATCCTTCGCCGGGCTACCAGGGACGCAAAGGCCAGAATTCCGGCCTCCTGCGCTCCCGGCTCCTTTGCCACCCCAAATATTGCGATCCCCCAGCCCGGTCTGACCCTGGATCTTACCACCCTTGACACCGTCCTCGCTACGCCCTTCCACAATTCCTCCAGCGCTGGGCATGCCCAGAACATATGGGTGTGATTTGCTGGGCTCCCTGAGCACCTAACAGACCAGTCCTCACCCCCAAAGAACCGGCTCATCCTTGTCCCGGTCATGTGTGCCCTGTGCAGCACCTTAAACTGTATGAGGCTGAGCCTCGCGCACGCGCACGAAGAGGAAGAATTCACTCTCCCTAGGGAATCTGCCCATGTCCCCTCTTCGATCTCCTCTCCCAACTCCTCCTCCCACTTACCTTTCAACTCCACCACCGAGGCCTCCTCCTCTTCCTGCATCACCTGGTAAGTTTCCGAGATCTGTGCCACCCCGAAAACCCTCCACCTGTTCTTCCTGGGGCGAACTGGTGGTTCCCCCGCAATGGGGTCCACGCTGAGGCCCCAACTTCCCCCCCTATGCCGCCTCCACTGCCCCCAGATTTTGAGGGCCGCCACCACCACTTGGCTCGTGGTATACCTCCTTGGAGGGAGCAGCAACGGCGCCGTTGCCAGCGCCCCCAGACTCGTACCCACACAGGACGCCGTCTCCAGCTCTTCCATGCAGCCCCCTCCCCCTCCATCACCCACTTGCGCACCATCGCGCATTGGCGTCCCAGTAGTAACCACAGAGATTGGGCAGCGCCAGCCCCCCCCATATCTCTACTCCGCTCCAGGAACACCCTTCTCACCCTCGGAGTCCCTCGCGCCCACACAAGCCCCATTATACTCCTGTTAACCCACCTGAAAAAAGCCCGCCAGTACCTCGACTCTCTCAGTGCCATAGTCAGGGGTTCAATCGCCAGTGCAAAGAGCAGGGGGGACAGGGGACACCCCTGTCTCGTCCCTCGGTGCAACCGAAAGTACGCGGACCTCCTCCTATTTGTGGCCACACTCGCCATCGGGACCTCATACAACAGCCTAACCCACCTGACAAACCCCTCCCCAAACCCGAACCTCTTCAGCACCTCCCACAGGTACCCCCACTCTACCCTATCAAAGGCTTTCTCAGCATCCATCGCCACCACTATCTCTGCCTCCCCCTCCCTCGCCGGCATCATGATAACGTTCAAAAGCCTCCGCACATTCGCGTTCAACTGTCCCCCCTTCACAAACCCTGTCTGGTCTTCATGGATGATCTGCGGCACACAATCCTCAATCCTTGTGGCTAAGACCTTCGCCAGCACCTTGGCATCTACATTTAGCAAGGAAATCGGTCTGTAAGACCCACATTGCAGGGGATCCTTGTCCCGCTTCAGGATCAAGGAGATCAATGCCCGGGACATCGTCGGGGGTAAAGCCCCTCCCCTCCCTTGCCTCAAAAGGTCCTAACTAACAGCGGGCTCAACAGGTCCACATATTTTTTATAGAACTCGACCGGGAAACCATCTGGCCCTGGTGCCTTCCCCACTTGCATGCTTCCTATCCCTTTGATCAGCTCCTCCAGCCCAATCGGGGCCCCCAGTCCCGCCACCAGTCCCTCTTCCACCTTTGGAAACCTCCAATTGGTCCAGGAAACGGCCCATCCCTCCCTCCTCCCGTGGGGGCTTGGATCTGTACAATTCCTCGTTGAAGTCCCTGAAGACCCCATTGATGCCAATCCCACTCCGCACCACGCTCCCTCCCCTGTACTTAACTCCCCCGATCTCCCTAGCTGCGTCCCGCTTCCGAAGCTGAGGTGCCAGCAACCGGCTTGCCTTTTCCCCATACTCGAAGACCGCCCCCTGGGCCTTCCTCCACTGCACCTCCGCCTTCCTGGTGGTCACCAGGTCGAATTCGGCATGGAGGCTGCGCCTCTTCCTCAACAATCCTTCCTCAGGCTCTTCCGCATACCTCCTGTCTACCCTCACCATCTCCCCCACCAGCCTCTCCCTCTTCCCCCGCTCCTGGTGGGCCCTAATGGAGATCAGCTCTCCCCTCACCACCGCCTTCAGTGCCTCCCATACCATCCCCGCTCAGACCTCCCCGTTGTCGTTGGTCTCCAAGTACCTCTCTACTTCCTCGGACCCGCTCGCTCACCTCCTCGTCCATCAACAGCCCCACCTCCAAGCGCCACAGCGGGCGCTGGTCCCTCTCCTCCCCCATCTCCAAGTCCACCCAATGCGGGGCGTGGTCCGAAATGGCTTTTGCCGAATACTCTATATCCTCTACTCTCGCAATCAGCGCCCTACTCAAAATGAAAAAGTCGATTCGAGAATACGCCTTATTGACATGTGAGAAGAATGAAAATTCCCTAGCCCCCGGCCTTGCAAATCTCCAAGGGTCCACCCCTCCCATTTGGTCCATAAATCCCCTCAACACTCTAGCCGGCGCCGGCTTCCTACCCGTCCTAGACCTGGAGCGATCCAGTGCCGGATCCAACACCATGTTAAAGTCTACCCCCCATTATCAGGCCCCCCACTTCCAAGTCTGGGATCCGACCAAACATACGCCGCATAAAAGCTGCATCGTCCCAGTTCGGAGCATACACATTGACTAGTACCACCCTCTCTCCCTGCAACTTACCACTTACCATTATGTATCTACCGCCATTATCTGCCACAATGCTCGACGCCTCGAATGACACCTTCTTTCCCACCAAGATCGCTACCCCTCGATTTTTGGCATCTAGCCCCGAGTGAAACACCTGACCTACCCACCCTTTCCTCAGTCTTACCTGGTCTGCCACCTCCAGGTGTGTCTCCTGGAGCATAACCACATCCGCCTTGAACCCCTTCAGGTGCGCGAACACGCGGGCCCGTTTAACCAGCCCATTCAGTCCCCTTACATTCCAGGTTAACAGCCGGATCAGGGGGCTACCCGCCGACTAGCCATGACCCCTCCTCGCCAAGCCACGCGCCCGGACCCCACACCCAGCCCGTTCCCCACAGCGGCATACCCCCGTCGCGACACCCCCACTCGCTCCAGCTCCACCTTGACCTTAGCAGCAGCAACTCTATCCCCCCCCCCCCCACCCACCCTCCACGGCTAGGACCCATCCTAGCTGGTTTACTCCCCCCATTGCACTTCCACAAGTCAGCTGACTCCTGCTGACCCTGGCCACTGCCGCCTCCCCTTCGACTCCTCCCATTGTGTGGCACACCCTCCTCTCCCTCTCCCCATCCACAGGCTCTCCCCCTCCCCTCTCCGTTCTAAGCGCGGGAAAAAATCCTCGCTGCCCCGCCCGCCCGTCTTCGGCGCTGGGAAAAAGCCCGCGCTCTCCACCTACCAGGCCCCGCCACCAACCAAAACAGTGCCCAACCCGCCCCATCCACCCTCCCCAACCCGAAAGAGAAAAACACAGAGAAAAAGAAACCCAAAAAAATGCAAAGGCCCCCCCCCCCCCCCCCCGCCGAACAAAAAAATAGGCATAACATATCCACTGCAGTCCCCCATCGCCCATCCTGACCCTCAAGCCCACGCTTCCTCCGGAGACTCAAAATAATGGTGCCGGTCCTTGTAGGTAACCCACAGTCGCGCCGGCTGCAACATGCCAAACTTCACCCCCTTCCTGTGCAGCACCGCCTTCGCTTGATTGTACCCGGCCCTCCTCTTCACCACCTCCGCACTCCAGTCCTGATATATCCGAACCTCCGCGTTCTCCCACCTGCTGCTCCTCTCCTTCTTGGCCCACCTGAGCACACACTCCCGATCGACGAACCAATGGAACCGCACCAGCACCGCCCGCGGAGGCTCGTTAGCCTTGGGCCTCCGCGCCAACACTATGGGCCCCTTCCAGCTCCAGAGGCCCCTGGAAGGACCCCGCTCCCATCAGAGAGTCCAATATGCTGACCACATAGGCCCCCACGTCCGGGCCCTCCGGGAGGCCCAGAATCCGCAGATTCTTCCGCCTCGACAGATTCTCCATCTCCTCGAACCGCTTCTGCCATTTCTTGTGGAGCGCCTCGTGCATCTCCACCTTTACCGCCAGGCCCAAGATCTCGTCCTCATTGTCAGAGATCTTTTGTTGAGCCTCTCGGATCGCCACCCCCTGGGCCGTCTGTGGCTCCAGCAGCTTATCAATAGAAGCCTTCATCGGCTCTACCAGGTCCGTTTTAATCTCTCGGAGGCAGCGCTGGATACCCTCCTGTTGCTCCTCCACCCACTGCCTCCACGCTGCCCTCCGCCCAGTGCCTCCACGCTGCCTGGTCTCCGCCCACCGCCATTTTGTCCTTCTTCCCTTCCTTCTTCTGGTCCACCACCACCTTTTATGTCACCCCGCTCCTAGTTAAAGCCATATACTGATGGGGAGCTGTTATTAACTCCTTCCCACACCGGGAAACGTCAAAAAAGTGCCCTTGGGGGCCCTGAAAAGAGCCCAAAAGTCAGTTTTTGCGGGATCCGCCGAATGTGCGACTTAGCTCCGCATAGCCGCAACTGGAAGTCTCGAGAGGGAATCATTTTGGCAGTGTTCGCTTCACCAATCTGCCCCAAAAAGTCTATGGAAACTCCTGAAAAAGGTCTGAGAGTCCGTTCCAGATGGGAGCTGCCGAATGCGCGACCTACTCCTCCGTGGCCGCCACCGGAAGCCTCGTCCCTGCTTCTTCAATGGCCTTGGTAGATCTTTTCACAGTTGTTCCCTCTGCTGCTAGAATTCACCTTTAATAGAGGCCCTCAAGTCAGCTTGCAGCTTTAAGCTTGCCCTTCCCCCGCCTGCCTGCTGGAAGAGGCTTTTGTCTATTCCTGCAGTTGCAGCCAAATCTTTTACGGTTTCTGCCAGGTCTGGTAACCAAGAGACATACCATTCCTGGGGGACAGTCGGGGGAGTTGTTGCAGTCTTCTTCCCACACCGGGAAATGCCAAACAAATGCCGTGGGGGCCCTGTAAAGAGCCCAAAAGTCCGTTCCAAGCGGGAGCTACCGAACATGCGACCTAGCTCTGCATAGCCGCACCCGGAAGTCAAGGCCCTGCCTTCTCAACCTTACCCCACACCCAAGGTGATCCTCAAGGTTAAAATCATAACCTTAGGCTGCTCTCCCATGAGAAAGGAACAGATAGCTGCTGGGATTGTTCCGGTGTACACACCTTTCGTGCACAAAAATCAGATTTCAAACAGATCGGAGATTTCAAAAAGGGTAATTATATTCCTTTACCAAAGTGATCAGCAATCTCTCTATCACATGCTCAAGATTCAATGGGACTATCAAATATTGTTGCCCAGTAAAGACACGGAGGCAACTGTTGATGGCTGCACATCTTAGCACAAGTGTGTTACGTGTAGGGGATGTAACGAAGACAATCACAGTCAGTTGTCTGTTTAACACTGAACCTCTGGGGCCGAGTGCATACAAATTGTTTCCAATCCAACCCAAGACAGTTCAATCAGTCCAGTCATACAGATGGGTGGCACAGAAGGTCAAATGAATATGCTGGCATGGCCTTGAAGTCAAAATCAATGTCGTAAAGTTGAAATAGGATGTCAAGTGCTGTTTGTCATAACACAATGCTGTGAAAGTCAAGGACCACTGATAAATTTGACTTGGGGCTTTTCACAGTAACTTCATTGCAGTGTTAATGCAAGTCTACTTGTGACATTGAAAAAAAAGATTAAATTTTGATACCGTTATTCCATATCCACAGCTTACGCAACTAACTTCAAAAATAAAAAACAAAAGTGCACTAAACAAGCGATTGCGACTCTCCACTGATGTACTTTCAGACTGCCCAGAAGAATCAAGTCCCTGCTTGAGAGTGTAACATAGGCAAATTTAAACCATTTAAAGGAGGGTTCAAGCTCAGAGGACTGGTTGCATAGATAGGCTTAAGCTTGTAACCTCTTGGATAAAAGAGTATACCCTAATTATTTTTTTAAAGCCTTTTAAAAAAAAAAATGTTTCACTCCCTTTTGTAATGTCAGATAACAAAAGGCTGCACACATTTTGAAAGTAACCCAACTATTTCCGCACAACTTGACAAAAGTTCACTTTGTTATTCACAGAACTTGCATTTATGAAGCACTTGAATGCAGAGAAAGACTCCCAAGGCACTGAGGAAACAGATTTTGTACCAGGGAGGGGGCAGGAACAAGAGTTAAAAGCAGACAACAAAGACTCCCAGCTACACCTTGAACACCATAATCCCAGCCACATTCATATCAAAACTCCAAAACCGCGGCTTCCTGACCCATAGACAAAATCAGCAAGGATAAACGACACCTCCTCCACGATTATCCTCAATGCCGGGACCCCGCAACTCCCTATTACACGATTGCGGCAAAATTTGGCTTCAACTCAATCTACAAGTTTGCTGGTGACACGACCGTAGTGGGTCGGATCTCAAACAACGATGAGTTGGGGTACAAGAGGAAGATTGGTGCAACTATAACAAACCCTCCCTCAACCTCAGGAGATGATCTTTGACTTAGGAAACGAAATATCACGCACACTCCTGTCTGCATCAATGGTGCTGAGAGAGGGAGGGAGAGAGAGAGAGAGAGAGAGAGAGGAGAAATTCAGCTCCTGTGTGGTTGCTGTGGTTTTCTTTTATCTATTAATTTATTTAGCTAGCTTTGAGCCATATTCAGGAATGTGTAGTCAACTCTTTGGAACTGGGGGGAAGAGGGAGGAGAAAAAACCCTCTTTGGAGCTAACACAGGACGCTCCTGCAATTTACAACTCTTCCAAAACTCTGGGCTTTTTTGGTGATGTAGCTTTGAGCATGTTTAAAGCATGGTGGCACATTTGATTAGCACTACCATCTCACACCACCAAAACCCCGGGTTTCCATTCTCCAGTGTCTGAGGTGGGGTTCCTCGTGCAGTCCAAAGATGCGCAGGTTAGGTAGATTGGCCACGTTAAATTGCCCCTCATGTCCAGGGGTTACTGGTATAGGGTGGGTGGACTACAGGGAAGCTATGCTCCACTGACAAGGGAAACTGAGCAAGAGTTTTAAACTCATCTCGACAATGGATAAAACAATCAAATTGCTATCACTTATGCAGAAAGATGTACAGTGTCAAGATTTAAAAATACAAATGTTTTCAACAAAAAAGTTAAAAAGCGGGGGGGGGGATTGGAGAGGGGGGCATGATGCAGACAGATAAATTAGATGTGTGGGTTCAGGTCTAGGGCAACAGGAAACAGAAAAGGAGATAGTTGGTAGTGGAGAATGCAGCCAGTCTTGTTTGCTTTCCAGGATTATCTTTTGGCAATGGGAGACAAATCTTGACCCAGTCAGAACTGGCAATAACTAATCCAATTATGAATCAGGTAAGCAGCAAATGATGGGAGCCAAAGAGGAAGAGACTATGTGGGAGTGAGAGCATGTTGCACTGGGGTCAAGGAGCCTCCACAGCCTGTTCACCACTCGTGAAGTAGTAGTCGCTCATCTCAGTCAGACGTGGCCAACCCCCTATCCCGAGACTGCAACCCCCCTCTCTCTCTCTCTTTCCCCCCCCCCCCCAATATCCTTTACGTTAGCTAATACAAGCCCTCTATTCAAAACGCGAGATAGAGAACAAGGAACTAGTAGGCCAATGAGCCCAACATGTATAGTAGGGAAGTTGCTAGAATTCATTATAAAGGATTTCATAGCACAACATCAAGTTGACCAGGGAGAACAGGGGGTGTGGTTTATTTAGCCTTTTCACATGGCTGATTGGGGATATGCAGTATAATGTGTATAAATTGGAGATTACCCACTTAGTAGCAAAATATGAAGGCAGATTATTATTTGAATGGGTGTAAATAGAGAGAGGTGGATACTTGGGCGAGACCTTGGCATCAGTTGCTGAAAGAAAGCATGCAGGTACAAGAGGCAGTAAAGGCGGCAGATGGTATGTTGGCTAAGTGTAGGAATGGGGATGTTTTGCTGTAATTGTTTGGGGCATTGGTGAGGCCACACCTGGAGAATAGTGTGCGCAGTTAATCTTGCTACCGGTGGGGGGGAAGAAAAGAGAGAGAATTAGAGGATGAGAGGAGGAGAAATTTCTTCGCCACCCAGAGAGTGGTGAATCTGTGGAATTCACTACCACAGAAAGTAATCAAGGCCATAGTGTAATTTCCAGGAGGAAGGCATTAGGGCGACACCATGGCACAGTTGCCACACGACGCAGAGGCCCCAGGTTCGATCCTGGCCCCAAGTCACTGTCCATGTGGAGTTTGCACATTCTCCCAGTGTTTTCATGGGTCGAACTCACTGAACCCAAAGATGTGTGGGGAGGTGGATTGGCCATGCTAAATTTCCTCCTAATTGGAAATTAGATACAAAGAACATTACAGGACAAGGCAGGGCCTTCGGCTCACCAAGCCTGTGCCGATCCAGATTCCTTTGTCTAAGTGTCTTTAAGACAGAAGTTGATAAATTCTTGATTTCTCGAGGAATTAAGGGCTATGGAGAGAGAGCGGGTAAATGGAGTTGAAATCAACCAGGATTGAATGGTGGAGTGGACTCGATGGGCCGAATGGCCTTACTTCCGCTCCTATGTCTTATGGTCTTATGGTCTGCATTCCTCTATTCCCCACCTGTTCATGTATCGATCAAGAGAGATCTTAAACGTTGTTATCGTACCTGCCACCACCTTGTTCCAGGCACCCACCATATGAAAAACGTACCCGCACATTATCCCCCAAACTCTTCCCCTCATACCTTGAACCTGTGCCCCCTTGTAATGGAGTCCTCCTGTAGCCACTTAAAACGGCCAACTCCCGATTTAAAATGGCGAACGGCAGAAGGGAAAATCAGCCAACAAGATACAAACGAGCAGCTGCAGGTTAGCTGTGTATTTACCTCTGGAAAGGCCAGACAAGATCGATACCAGCAACCATCAGCATAACAAAACACCAGCCATCTGCATACTAATGAGCAATCCCCGGGAACAATAAGCAACATTTAGACACACAAAGCAAAACCAGACTCTTCGGCGCCAGCAGAAGCCGACACAAAAGGAGGTGAACCAGCACCTCAAGACTGCCCATCGATCAGGGAACCGCTCCAGCATTGGAGAAAATCGAACCAAGCGATTGGGACAAAGTCCAATCACTTGGGACCAGGTACAGGGTCCGTCCCAAAAGGCGGGAAGCCCCTGGGGACTACAAGAATTGAGCCCCAAGTTCAAATCGCTCTCTGCTCTTCACCACCGCTTCTCCAGCTCTTCACTCTTCAGCAGCTGGTCGAAACTGTAAGTCTTACTTCAACGCTCACTACGAGATGGGCGCTCCTAGCTATCAATCTGTACTAACTTCGAATCCCGCAGGCTCAGAACCCAAACGAAAGGCCATTTGTTTCCCTGACCTGGTGGGCCAGTTCCAAGTCAAGTATAGGCCTGTTAGTTGTAGAAGTAGCTTAAATGTAGAATTTGTGCATGAGTAGTGATTACTGTGTATTATAAATGTGCTTTGATTTAAATCTTACTAATCGGTGTATTGGATTATTGATCATTACTCGGACTTAAACCACGTGGCGGTATCATAAAGATACCTGGCGACTCAAGAGCAAAGGTGATAAAACAGAGCAATTAAACAAAGGCAAAGTTAGCAACACTCCATCCTTGGAAAAAGCTTGACGAAAACAAATACGAGTTTATTCAACCTCTCCTCAATAGCCAGTACCCTCCAGCCCAAGCAGCATCCTGGTATACCTTCTTTGCACTCTTTCCAAAGCATCCATGTCCTTCGGGTAGTGTGGCGATAAGAAGAACTGCACACAACATTCCAAACGTGCCTACAAGTTTTATACAATTGTAGCATGACCTGCTAACTCTTGTACAATGCCGATGAAGGCAAGCATGCTGTACGCCTTCTTGACCACCTTATCCACCTGCATGTACATGGGCATGCTCACATCCCTCCACTTTTATAGTTCTTGTCCCTCCAAGCAAATGGTCCCTTCACACCTCTATTAAATTTGATCTGCTAAGAGCCCATCCATTCCACTATACTGTCCATTGATAAAAACATGAAAAAAAAAAGATTGTTCACTTCTTGAATTAAAAGGCATGTATTTGCAGAAAATTGCAGGTTATGGTGACAGAAGTTAAAAGCAAGATGGCAGCTTCCACATCTTGGCAAAAAAAAAGACAACTAGCCTTGCCGAATAGACTCATCCAGCCAGAGGTTTGGGCAAGACTGAGCCCCTCAACAGCTGCAATGTCAAGCAGGGAAGCAAAAGACTTTTGGCATCAACTACTGGAGTGCTGGTGATGACATGCATCTAGTCCTAAAAACACCACATTTGTGGACAATTAAAGACCTTCTGTTGCCAGAAGGCCCCTTGCTACTTGAAGTCCATTCAATTATGCACAGAAGGTAGAGTAAGATTAATCTTGGTGAGGTAAAGAGAAATGATTCTGTAAAGCCAGGAGGAGCCTAGGAAAACATAAGAGCACAGAGTGCAGTGTAACATACACAAATGTGGTATGTTTTTTTTTGGTTGTTTTAAGTTAGAGGATATATCCTTTGTAATTCAATGCATTAATTGGTGTTAATTTTCATCACAGGAGGTCTAAAGTTGAATCTGTGGTGTTTTGCAGTCATTAGGGAAATTCAAGAGAGGGCAGTCTCTAGGGGGGAATTCATGGCAGTGTCCTCGATCTATCACTCTCCTCACAGTTCACAATACTCCATTGTCGTATCTGTAGATTGTGAAATTGCGCTGTTATATATACCCATGGCCAAGTTATTCATTTAGATCAAGAAAGGCAGTGGCTAAGAATGGAACCCCTGTGGAAAACCACAGTCCACACAATAAAAGCAACATCCACCACTATTTGGTTTCCAGTCACCATTTCCATGGGCTTAACCTTTACTGGCAAATTCATTGTACCAACACTTTTGGATGCCCAGAAACATTACCCAAAAATTTGCTTGAGGAAATTAGTGCTGACTTTCTTCAGTTAAGCTACATATTGTCCAGGTGATTTATCATTTCTAAAAGCTTTCCACTCGCAAGGTTAAACCGACTGTCTAGAAGTTTCGGTATTTATTCTCAATTCTCCAGATCAGGCAGCCTTTTCTTTCCTGCCAACACACATGGAACAACAAGAAATCTGAACTAATCTCATAAGACCTTGGTGGTTAATGGCTGACCTTCGTAATAGTATTTGCAGACCTTTCAGTTACAGAGTTGAAATCCAAAAAAAGTGAAAACCCTACTCGTCACAAATGTGTGACACTTGGACTACTAATGGTCAAGCCTTCCGAAACAATGGAGACAATGGAAAGAAATGCTGGCCATCATTTGGGGCAGCACAGTGGTTAGCACAGTTGCCTCAGTGCCAGGGACCCTGGTTCGATTCCAGCAGAGTGGCTTGGACATTCTCCCAGTGTCTGTGTGGGTTTCCTCCGGGTGTTCTGCTTTCCTCCCACAGTCCAAAGATGTACAGTTCTACAGAGAAGGTATAGGTGGATTGGCCATGCAAAATTTTGCCTTAGTATCCAAAGGTTAGGCAGAGGGTCGGTGCAGATACAATGGATGGGCCACATGGCCTGGGATTCTATGGTAACAAAAAACAGTCTCTGATAATGGATAGGTGATAACCATCCTCACCACCTCTATAACCGTAAAACATGCTAGTAAAAATGACTTTTGAAAAAAAAACTTGTTGAAAACAGTTAGTAGTTTACCAGTCTCTTATTTTTACCCCATTTTATCAACTGGACAGCTCATATATACAGCACACATTTATCTTTTTGCCCTGTAGTGGGAATATATCGCAATACCAAAACCACCTTTCAGCTTTGCCTGCCAATTTTTCATTCTAGACAGGTCAAGCCATCAAAACTGGCCCTCCTGTTTTTAAAAACTGTAGATTTGTTCCCTTCTCATTCCCCAAAACAAAATCCAGCAATGTTTCCTTCCTTGGGCTGGAAAGATACGAATCAAGAAAATTCTCCTGAACACAGGATTTCTGTCCCCTCGCTGCCATTTATGCCAGCCTATATTAGAAGAGCTAAAATTCTTCACTGCACTAATTTTCCCCTGCAAAACGGTTCCTCCATATTTTCCATTAGCTGGAGTCTATAAAGAATACGTCTAGCCTTGACTCATGACATCCTTGCATCATCCCAGGATATGCAATCTCTTAATCCCTGGCTCCTAACAAATAAGGAACTGTAATATGTTCAAGCAAAATAACATCTAGTTCCTATTGAAAAGATAGGATGCAATTAAAAATAGTTTAAAAAATGCAAGTTGTACCTACTCGAAAGCTCCCATGAGATTTTCTTTTTTTTTTTATAAATAAAAACCTCGCTTGTGTTAATGCATGCATTTGAGTCTGGGATTTTAAAAACATTTTGTACACAGACTGAAACGGGGAGCAATGATCCTTTCCTCAACTGATCAGTTAAACACTATCCATCGGATTTATGCCAGCCTTTTTGAGTAGAGTATAAGAGTTGGCAAAAAGACACTTTCATTTGACAGAACATTGGAGGTTAGAAGCATCTGGTCATTTTTCATCAAGTGAAAGAGCACGGCAAATCTTAAATTAAAGTTGTTTGGAACACTCTTTGAGAAGTCCCAATGAGTATTAGAGGGCTACTTCAACAGGATAAAAAGTAAAATGAGTACATTTTTGTTTTGAAGGCCAGAGAATGGAAAAGCTCCATGTTTTGAAATAACAAAATGCATTGATCAAAGCTAAAAATAGTTTCTTTCAAAAATACTAGCTTGGTCTCGTTTTAGAAGTGGTGGAATGTTGATAATGAATATTAGTGTGGTTATTTCTAGTGGAAGAGGAGGTACATATATAATTTATGTAAATTAGGAGCAGGGAGGCCATTCAACCCCTCGAACCTGTTCCACCATTCAATAAGATAATGGTTGATCAGGCTGTGGTCTCAATAGGTTAGGCCATGCAGGTGTGAAATATTAATTTCTCCAGACAAATGAGGAAATCCGAAATTCTCCCTCCCTGAAGACGATGGATCAATTAAAGACCATTAGGAACTGGAGAAAAGGTTCACAGTTAGCAAGTGGATCAGCCATGAAGTTAAACAGGATGCTGGAACAGACAAGTGGCTGATGGTCTTCACTTATTCCTACGAATACAAAGGCTTGTAAACAACTGCATAGATTGAAGTAACAGGTCAAACAAAAGAAAAAACAAATGGTCAGTATTCCAACTACCAATTGCTGCAATCCATAATGTCACAACATAATGCTTCCTGAATATAGAAAATAGAAGCAGGAAATAATGTTGGCCTGCTCGCCAGCGGTTAAGGGTTGCTTTAGCACAGTGGGCTAAATAGCTGGCTTGCAATGCAGAACAAGGCAGCAGCGCGGGTTCAATTCCAGGCGACGGAAAGTGGGGACTAGGGGCTTTTCACAGTAACTTCATTGAAGCCTACTTGTGACAATAAGCGATCATAGCTGGTCATCCAACACAGTAACTCCTCCCCACCCAGTGGATTCAACAGTAGTGAATGCCGCAGGTTCAAATTTCTCATCAGTCCTAAAATGTTTTATACCGAATCCTTAAGACTGTGACCCCCCCAATCGGGAACATCTATCCAGTCTAGTCTTGTTGGTTTTCTCTCTCTCCCCCCTCCCCCCAATTCTTTTGAACTCCAGTGTACCGGATCTCTCCTCATACATCAATCCCGCCATCCCAGGAAATCAGTCTGGCTGCAATTTCCTCAGATTAGTTGACCAAAACTGCCCACAATATTTCAGGTGTGGCCTCCTCACCACGTCCTTGTATAATTGCAGCAAGGCATCTTTGCTGCTCCTGTACTCTAATCGTCCCGCTATGAAGGACAACATGTGGATAAGTGGGAGGTCATGCAGTTGGGTCAGAAAAATGGGACGGCAAATTATCTAAATGGGGAGAGACTTTCAGAGTGCTCCCGTTTTAGAGGGATCTGGGAGTCCTTGTTCATGAGTCACAGAAAACCAGCATGCAGGTACAGCAGGTAATAAAGTAGTGTTGTTGCAACTGTACAAGGCATTGGTGAGACCACATGGAGTATTGTGCACAGTTTGGTCCCCTTGTGAGGAAAGCATTAATAGTATTGGAGGAAGTTCAGAGGAGTTTTACTAGGTTGATTCCAGAGATGAGGGATGTGTTGTATGAAGAGCGATTGAACAGTAAGAATGAGGGGAGATAAAATGGAGGTATACAAGATGACACGGTATGGAAAACGTAGACGTGGAGTGGATGCGGTGCCTTGTGGGGCATTCTAGAACAAGTAGTCAGTCTTCAGATGAGAGGTAGCAAATTTAAAATGGAGTGGAGGAGAAACTACTTCCCTCAAAGGGTTGTGAATTTGCTACCCAAAGGAGTAAACTGGGAGTTTGACAGATTTTTAAAAAATTGGTAATGGGTTGAAGGATTAGCCCTTAAGGAGCGAGATTGAGGCTCAATAGCAATGAACCCCAAGACAGTGACATAGCCACTATCTAGGTTGTAAAACTCGACTGAGAAGCAATCAGGACGGCCTTACCAGGTTGCAGCAGCCCAACTTCCATCTCGTCCAGGCAGAATGGGAATCTAACACCCACTTGCAACAGTTGTGAGCAGACTATCTAAGAACCATCCATGATGGTTCTGACTTATAGGTTGCAGTAATAATATCTAAAAGCTGCATTAACCTGGAAAGGAATGGAAAGATTGCCACCCTTATTGCATATCTGAGGGAGGTTGCATATCTGAGGGAGGTTATGTGAGGCTGCTTGCAGTTTTCAGTTGATCAACCAGAAGACAACTGGCCTTCAAACATAAAAATGTACCCCTGGAGTGTTGTAACTGACGCACAGCCCTGCCAGTGGGCACCCAGCTCGAACTGGGTCTGTAATTTCTTTGCCAGCAGCAACAGCCTACTTCTCAAAGTTCACGGTCTTGCGAGTGACAGCATCTCAGTTAGGGGTAACGTTAATGATGACTACTGGCAACGTTAATGACGACTGCTGGAGTGTTCACCAGGGAGTTACAAACAACAGCTATTAGGGTCGACTATAATCGGAGGTGACGAGAATGGAATTCTCTTATTAATTAAATTTGCCATGCCCAGGGCAGGACGGTGACGCAGTGGTTAGCATTGCTGCCTCATGGCGCCGAGGTCCCTTCCCGGCTCTGGGTCACTGTCCGTGTGGAGTTTGCACATTTCCCCCGTGTTTGCGTGGGTTTCGCCCCCACAATCCACAAATGTGCAGGTAGGTGGATTGGCCATGCTAAATTGCCACTTAATTGGAAATTTATATATTTTTTAAAAATCATGCCCCTGCCAATCTGGCCAACCCAACTCTTACATATTGGGGCTGGTTTAGCACAGGGCTAAAGAGCTGGCTTTTAAAGCAGACCAAGGCAGGCCAGCAGCACGGTTCAATTCCCGTACCAACCTCCCCGAACAGGCGCCGGAATGTGGCGACTAGGGGCTTTTCACAGTAACTTCATTTGAAGCCTACTCGTGACAAGCGATTTTAATTTCATATCATTGACACCCAAGTGGGTTTCCTGCAAGACAACATTGGCTTTTAGGCTGGGCGAATGCCCTCAACCATTTTACTGGGCCACTGAGACCCCGAACATTCCAGATAACCAACATTCCAGGTAACCAAACAAATTGGAGGTCTCCCACCACTCCTTAATCCGGAGTCAGCCATTCCCAAAGAGAAGTAACAAACAAGGGACACTGAAAAGTGAAATCCACCCAAGATGGCCACCAAGCCAAACGACTCAAAGAACCCACAAATAGAGTCAACAATCTAACTAAAATCCTCTTCCCCCTCAATATTGAAACAGTAAAATACCTCATCCCAAAACCTAAAGCAACTATACTCGCCAAGCTCATAGACTAATTGTGCAGAGCTGCTGAAAACTCCTTTAGCTAACTTCCCTTATTTAGTGAGAAAGTAAGTAAAGCCATGTCTAGTTTACAACACCCCATCAGTGTTTAATTATGAAACCCCAAAAACCAAAACATGAAAAAGTGCCCATCCGCAGGACGATACACTGCCCAATGCAAGCGGTCGAACAGAGTCTGCATCTACTGGCAAATCAAAAAAGCGGTCCTTCTCACCAACAATCACCTGAAGGCAAACCAGGGAGGTAACCATTCCAAAATCGGACAATATTTGGACAAGGTGGTTTTCACTCCATTGAAGGCAGCTCTGTACTCATGATCTTGGCACAGCCCGAGGCGAGTGGCCCTTCCACTTTATATCACGATGCTCGGGCAGCATGGTGATGCAGTGGTTAGCACTGCTGCCTCAAGGCGCCGGGGACCAGGGTTCGATCCTGGCTCACTCGTGTGGAGTTTGCACATTATCCCTGTGTCTACGTGGGTCTCACCCCCACAACCTAAAGATGTGCAGGGTAGGTGGATTGGTCACGTTAAATTGCCCCTTAAGGGCAGCATGGTGGCACAGTGGGTTAGCCCTGCTGCCTCACAGTGCCAAGGTCCCAGGTTCGATCCCGGCTCTGGGTCAGTGTCCGTGTAGAGTTTGCACATTCTCCCCGTGTTTGCGTGGGTTTCGCCCTGTGCAGGCTAGGTGGATTGGCCCTGCTAAATTGCCCCTTAATTGGAAAAATTTAATTGGGTACTCTAAAAACAAACAAAAAAATTGACCCTTAAAAGGAACGAAAAATAATGAGCTGGGTAAGAAATTGCGATGTTCTCTCGCCCAGCAAAGGACTGGTTTGACAGTCTTATTCGTACGTTCGAAGGCCAAATGAATAGGGGCCAGGGCCTTCTCAAATCTATCTACCGCCAAATTTTGACTGTTTCCTTGCCAAAATGCAGAAGATCCTGGGCTGGAAAAGGAAAGCCCACTTCCAGAAGAATCCTGCAAGATTTCAGACCGTCCATCAGATTTCAGCTAGTGTCCCCAGCTGCCGCTCCAGCTCAGAAACCTGGGCTTCCAGGAGCTGCAGCTAAAGATATTTCCTGCAGACAAGCTGGCTCCAGGCACTGAAGTGTTCCCGACTTCCCACAGAACAGGAGGACCACATCACAGCTTTTGAGCTCTTTGCCATGGCTTGCCCTTTTTACTCTTACAGCCCTTCTCTCTTGGTCCTAGTCAGAATATAACCCATACAAATTATAGACTTGGGGGAAGACGGAAAAACATCCAAGATTCCCGAAATACTAAGACACATTGAATCACTCAGCTCCCTCCAGCCACCATGAGACTAAACCAGTTTAGCAAATGGAATAAATAGGTTAAAAAAAAAAATAGCAGCTTCCTTTCCCTCATCTCCAGGAAGCCAAGGCCTTTCACTTTAAATTAAGAGAGCTGTCTGGAATGTGATAAAGGCAGGCTCTGGAATGTGATAAAGGCACAAGTGTGCGTCCTTGCTCCAATCTGCAGCCAGTGTGCTAGGCGGGTGAAAGGGGACAGCCTTCCTCTAATCTCGCTCACAATGTTTTAATTGTGCAAATTGAAAGAACCTCCAGCAGATGGCATTTCTATAAAGGCCACACGCCCTCACAGTTCAAGTCAGGCTGCAGCAACTTCATTCCCATTAATTCCACATGTCAGAACCTGGATATAAACAGCACACACATCTCGGTCACTTGGCCAGAATTAAAACAAAGACACTTTCCTCCATCTACTCTTCTCCCCAAAGACTTGACAAATAAAGTGACCCGTATACCACCGTCCCAACCCGCACACAGCTACAACCCATAACAAAATGCCATCCCAGCCAGTGAGGATACAAGAAGCATTACAGGGCTCAAGGATTTTTGGTGGAGGCCTTTCTCGGATGATGTACATTGAAGCTGCTGCTCATCTGCCCAGCCTGTATCAATGCTGCTGCTGTTTAAAAATGATAGAGGGTCACAAAGACAGCCCTCCATTAGCATCACTGCCCCCTGAAAATAAAAAGGTGGAGAGTTTGATGTTCTTGTTCCTATTTTGAATGTTAAGGGATTGCAAGCTGCCACAAACTGGAAGTCTCTTTCCCCCCACTCCAAGCCTTTCTGGCCATTAATCTTGTAGTGTCCCTCCCAATTTAATATAGGTTTCTGCCAATATTGAAACCTGAAGGTTTCTCTTCAATCTTTCAAACAATGCTGAAGTTACCCTCCCTGCATGCATTTCTCCAAAAGTGCATTCTACATTCCTTAAGCCCACTCCACTGCCTTCACATCAGGCCCAGCTCCAGATTGATGTAATTTATTGCATCTTTTCCACACTAATTTGTGGTGTTGCTTTGCGCAGTGATCCCATAGCCCTTTCCTGTGCACACCAATCCCCCATTTCACATGAACTTAGGTATATGGTTATATATTTGTGCACATACTATTGGTATGACCTCGAACCAGCAGGTGGCAGACATCTATCACGTGATCAGAGCCTCCTGCAGTTGGTAGTCAGATGTTAGAGAGGATAGTCGCACATTGCAACATCGAGGCCCGAAGGGCCTGTACTGCGCTGTAACGTTCTATGTTCTATGATAGTTCCAGAATTCATTTAGTAGTTGTCTGTATAGTTGTTATTTTTCCATGTGTTTGTCAACAAATCATCTTTCTTGTTAAACAACTATATGTTCTGTATATCTCATTACAATGGCCATATCACAGAACACAACATAGTACCAGCAGTGCAGAACAGGATAATGACAGAAGACTAGGCAAAATAGGCAGAGGGCAAAAAGAGAAGATTCTTCCGCCGACCTGGTAAACTACAACCTTCTGCAACTCACGACAGTGAAGTGCAACTCACAACAGTGAAGTTCAAGATGGAAGGTTTAAAAGGCACCCAAGCTTCAAGTCTTGGGGTAACGTAGATGAAAAGTGGCACATTTTTCAATCTTCAAGCAACAATTTAGACTATGTTTCAGCCTTTGGCCTGCAGGTACAGCCTGATGAATGCGCATTGCATTGCTGCTCATAGTAGCAGGTCCTCAACCTTTGATGGGTGAAGAGGAAAGCAAGAGCTACGATGAGGTGAACGGTGTTGCTCCCAGAAGAAAAGCAAAATATTTGCACAATACATATTTTGTAGGGGTATCCCAAAGAAATGGGTGAATTTCCGACTTAGCTAATGGCCCAGACCTGCAATTTCAGTAATCTAAAGTCATGATCTGCCACACGAGTGAGCTGGCTGCACAGCAGATCAGTGCACTCAGTTTGAAACATTTTGGCGCCAATATGGAAGATGCCAGCACCATCAGCACTGTGACGCAGTCGGAAAAGCGGCCGATCAGATCTGCCATTACGTCAGCAATGTGGCAAGAGACTTGCCACAACGATGTCCCACAACGATGTCCGGCACTTGGAAATGTCTGCTACAAGTGTGGCAGGAAGAGTCATTTCACTAGGTGATGTACCTTACGTCCAATAGTTCACCAAACAGAATCACCGTTGCATGGATGACACGGTTGCTGTGAGCGTGACCTCGACGGAGGATATGAATAGTCCGACCAGCCGAACCGGCAGATGTGGTCTCGCAATTTGCAGCCACAAGTGATGCAAATGTGAAGACCATAGAGAATAGATGGATAATTCTGGTGATGATTAATGGCACGCGAACAACATGCAAGCTCAACACGGGAGCGAGGGCAAATATTACTTCGAGAGCATGGAAAACACTGAAAATCAAGCCACAAATGGTCCCAAGAACTGTACTCCTGAAGGACTACAACGGTCATCAGATCAAAATGTTAAGGAGCATGTGAGCTTGCAATCATTGGCAAGGACAGAATATGCATGATAACATTCTCCACAGTGGAGACAGACCGTGAATCGCTCATTGGAGTGAAAGCATGTGAAGAGCTTGGGCTCGTTAAGCAGGTGTATGTTTCAGAAAGTATGGCGCCCCGCCGACATGAATCAGTTGAATCTATTATGAAGGACTATCCGAAGGTGTGGCAGCATCCCTGTACACAACAGGCGCCGGAATGTGGCGACTGGGGGCTTTTCACAGTAACTGCATTGCAGTGTTAATGCCATCCTACTTGTGACAATAAAGATATTATACACACTGCATCCAGCTGGAGGAGAATGTGAAGCCAGTGTGCAGGCACCAAGACAAGTGCCTGTTCTGGTGAAGGAAAAACTGAAGGCCGAGCTACACAGAATGACGGCTCTAGGAGTCATCAAGCACATAGAAGACCCCACCAACTGGGTTAACCCCATGGTGGGTGTTTAAAACGAGAAATTGGAGGACGGCATGTGGCGCAGTGGTTAGCCCTAGGACAGCGACGCCGAGGACCCAGGTTCGAATCCCGGCCCTAGGTCACTGTCCGTACGGAATTTGCACATTCTCTCCATGTCTGCTTGGGTTTCATCCCCACAACCCAAAAATATGGTTAGGTGGATTGTCCATGCTAAATTGCCCCCCAAATAATTGGGTACTCAATTTTATTTTTTTTTTAAAAAGAGGAATGGCCATGGAGCACGTAGTGGAAGGGTTACCAGGCATCCGCATTTATGTCGATGATATTATAAACTAGGGTCCACACGAGTAGCATGATGAAAGGCTTCTCAAGAGTCCTACAACGAGTTTTTAAAAAATGGCCAAGCTTAACGAAATGCCAAAACGGGATTGATACCATCACTTTAAAGGGGACAGCTCTCGGCACAAGGTGTGCAATTGGATAACAAAAAAGATTCTAATGATGCCACGTCCCACAGACAAAAAAAGGGTGTCTTGCACATCCTAGGGATGATCAACTTCATGGGCAAGCAAGCTTCGGCAGGTATGCGTAGATTTAAAAAGGCCCTGGTTTGGTCACGTGGTCTTGAGAAATTCCATGATTGTGGATGTACTGCCGATGTTTCTGGAAGAGACTGACCACAGGCCACTTGTATCCATTGTGCAAAAGAATTTGTGCCAAATGTCCCAGAGAATACAGCGCCCAATGATGAAGCTCAGTGCTACAACTTTGACCTCATCGATACGCCAGACAAGGGTTCCTCGGGGTACTAAAATGTGCGTTCAAAATTGAGTGAGGCAAATGGCCTTCTGCAACACCGCAGGATTGTGACTCCGCATTCTTTGAGGCCACTCATGCTCAAGAAGCTCCTTGAAGGGCACCTGGGCATTGAGAAGTGCAAGCACAAGGCCAGGGATACCATCTATTGACCAGGCATCACCAAAGACATTGCAGGCATGGTCAACTACGGTGACCGTCAGAAATTCCACTGCAGGAAAGCAAAGAGCAGATGCACGTAGGTGAAAATATCGCAATCCGTGGCAGAAAGTGGGCATGGAACTGTCCCACTTCAATGTGAGGGACTAACTCTCATTCCAGAGATTGCATAGTTGGCAAACTCCATTGCTCGGTTTGCCCGGCATGGTATACAAAGAATTATGTCGGACAATGGGCCTGGATTCAAAAAACATGAATTGGGCTGAATTTACCCGTCACTATGACTCTAGTCCTCTATATCCCAGTTGAATTGGAAGGCAGAAAACAGTGTGCACACAGCCAAGAAGACATCTATTTGCGCTAAGCAATCAGTGTCAACGGACTGTCGCCGTCACAGCTGTTCATGAAGAGACAGCTACTGACGA